>NC_138371.1:66083155-66296654 GCF_054177405.1 Leptonychotes weddellii | reverse complement strand
GCTCTGTGCCTTAACTCACTATCTGAATATTAAAGAACAACTTAATATGTTTACCCACCATCTGCATACTGTTTTTTGGCATTGATATTTTGATATCTTTAAGCTGGCTATATAAAGAAATTATGCATTTTAATTTTGTGAGAGTTGTGAGAGCCCCTAAATTTGCTAAGATTGCTTGTTCTGAAACTTAAGAAATCGAAAGTAGAGCATAGGATAGTAGCAAGAAGCAACCTCTCTTCTCTCAGTCATTTGTTATGAAAGGTGCTTCAGCCACTGCTTTCCTCTTATGATTTTATATATATAATATTGGATCCTCTTAAATGAAGATTAAGAGGAGAGAACAAAAAAATGACAAAGCAGAACTATTGAGAACAGAATACGATCAGATGATGAAAGAAAGATAAATTATTAACTGAGTGTTGTAATAACATTGTACAATGCCAACAGCTTAGTAAAAATGGAATCCAAGACATCTGTCTTTGGTCCAAATTACTTCATTTTTTCCTCTTCTTAGGAATTGAAAATATATTCCCAATTTTTTGGCAAATATTCCTCAGAGGAGAATATGGTACATTTTTGTAATGTATATTTTTACTTTATACAACGCCTAATTCTTTAAAAACAGTTTGACAGTTTACACAGCCTTTAGCATCTTGTTCATATACTCACATCAGCTTCTATGTGATGTGGGTGTTATCCCCATTTAACAGATGATTAAACTGGGGATTATAAATGTTAAAGTGATTTGTCTACTATTATACAGCTGGTAAGTGATAGAGCCTAGATTCAGATCTAGGTTGGACTCCCAACCCTATAATTCTTCCTTCTTTGTTTTAAATTCTAGGATCTGGGATGGCCAAATCTGGCCCTCTACCTGTTTTTGGTTTTTTGTTTGTTTGTTTTGTTTTTTGTATAGCCTACAAGCAAAGAGGTTTTTTTACATTTTTTAGCAGTTTAGAAATAATCAGAAGAATATTTCATGACATTTGAAAATTAGATGAAATTCAAATTTCAGTGTCCATAAGTAAGAACAACCACACTCATTTTATGTTACTTTCTCTGGCTGCTGTCATACTACCAGGACAGTGGTGGCTAGTTGTGACAGAAACATCGCTCACTGTCAGCAAAGCCTAGAATATTACTCTCTGGTCCCTTTTTTATTAAAGATTTATTTGAGAGAGAGTGAGAGAGTGGGGCGGAGGGGGGGGGGGCGCAGAGAGAGAGAGCGAGAGAATCTTGAAGCACATTCCCCGCTGAGTGCGGAGCCCAACGCAGGGCTCCATCCCAGAACCGTGAGATCATGACCTGAGCCGAAACCAAGAGTCAGATGCTCAAGCCACTGAGCCACCCATGCGCCCCTATCCGGCCCTTTATAGAAAACATTTGCCAACTCCTGCTTTAGGATATCAGTACCAAAATCTGTGATTAGAAGTTTTTTTTGGAACATGAAAATTCATGAAAGCTTTCACACACCTTAGGTCTTTTGATGGTCCCAACAGCTAGTGAGGCAGATGGTGTTTGCCTTCTTGTACCAGGCAACCAGGAAATGGATGCCAAACCACATGGTCTCATCAGCACCACACAGCTTTTCATGTTCACTAGCTTTCTAGGTACATAATTTTATTTGGCATCTTAAAGTGGAGGGTTATTTTGACATTTCAGCTCGAATGTTATAATCCAATTTCTCATTGTCATGAAGAGAAACTTCATGTCAGAGTTTGTCCACTCTGCTCCTGGGGCTCCCACACAGACCTCCTGGGGCCGATTGTGAAATTCAGGCACTCATACTCTCTGCCTCTTCTTCCCTCTTCTTCCTCTCACTTCCTTTCTGCCCACCATAGTGCCTGTCACTTAGTAGGCACTCAGAGTTTAAATAAATGAATATTTAACCAAATCAGTCTTCTAATTACAGAAGAAAAAGCCTAATACTGGTTTTATCCTTGTAGATAAAGCCTTTCACTACTGAATTTTGTGAAAGTTAACAGAATCTTGGACAGAAGAAACTAGTAAAAAAAAAAAAATAGAAATGTGAATTTCAAGATACTTCCAGAATTTGGCTTTAATTGATGTAGAATTTTGGGTTTTTAAAAATATATAGAAGTAACGCAAGTATCCATCAACAATGAATGTATAAACAAAAGGTATTGGTATAAACATACAATAGAACATTTTCAGCCTTAAATAGAAAGGAAATTCTGATGAATGCTGCAACAGATGAAACTTGAAAACATTATATTAAATGATATAAGCCAGTCACAAAAGGACAAATATTGTGTGATTCCACTTAAGTGAGATACCTAGAGTAGTCCAATTCATAGAGACAGAAAATGAATGTTGGTTGACGGGCTGGTTGGAGGGAAGAATTAGGAATTATTATTTAATAGGCACAGAGTTTCAGTTTGGGAAGACAAAAAAGTTCTGGATATGGATGGAGGTGATAGTTGTCCAGCAGTGTGACTGTACTTACTGCCACTGAACTACACACTTAAAAATTGTTGAAATGGTCGTTTTTACTATCTAGATTTTATCACAATAAAAAAGACTATAAATGTATATGTAAGTAATAACTATTTTAAAAAAAACATTTTACTTAGAATACCTATCAATTATATAATACCATAAAATGACTATTTCAAACTATTAATATTTTTAGTTTATCAAATGAAAAATTTGCCACTTGGTATATAGTACCTAAGTGATTTGGCCCTAAAATTATTTAAGATGTAAAGTTAAGTGTAGCATCCTCTTTCATGTTTTATTTCCAAAATTTATGTTGACATATACAATTTATAAGAAAAATTGTATAAATTTAATTTTATGGTTACACTGACCATAAGTTGCTCTTTTCTTCCTTATTAGCAATTTATGGAAGAAAATTAATTAAAACCATAGAGCAAGCTGAGAAGCACCTTTCTCCCAGGCGTCCCTCTAAAGGTACCAATTCTTTATTAAAGAGTCCTGCGGAGTTTCAAGAGAAATATATATAGTGGAATCCATTAGATCAGTCAATTCATTATACATCATATATTTTCAAATAAGATAATACTGTTGTCATGTATTTCACGCCCTTCATGAAAACTAATTCTTAAAACATTGCCTTCTTTAATAGGTCAAAATTGGAACATTTAATTAATCGTGAAAATTAACATCTTGGTGTGGTTTTACATGAATAGACAACTCTAATTCTATTTTATTTATACAGCTAATACCAAGTGAAACCCCAAGCTAAGAGAAATTAAATATTCAAAAAAGTATAAAATTGAAAGTAAGCCATCCTACAAATGTAGGGTTCCCTTTCCCAACCATTAACACTTTCCCCAAAATTAAGTTTCTTGAGTATATGTCAAGAAAAAAATTTTCTGCATACTCTAGCAAAAAGTATGTCTTTAGAAAAACAACTGCCTGGGGCGCCTGGGTGGCTCAGTCGTTAAGCCTCTGCCTTCGGCTCAGGTCATGATCCCAGGGTCCTGAGATTGAGCCCCGCATCAGGCTCCCTGCTTGGCGGGAGGCCTGCTTCTCCCTCTCCACTCCCCCTGCTTGTGTTCCTTCACTCGCTGTCTCTCTCTGTCAAATAAATAAATAAATAATTTTTAAAAAAAAGAAAGAAAAAAGAAAAACAACTGCCTGGCTCTCCTTTCCTGAATAATCTTTCTTGGAGATTATTCCCCACATTAATGCATGTGGATTTACTTAAATCCTTTCTAGGATTGCATGCAGTCCTATTAATATAGATGTATGTAACATATTTAATCAATTCCTCATTGATGGCTGTTAGATTGTTTCCAGTTTTATTTGGTTGGTTTTGTGTACTTTTCCAAGTATAGCCAGAGTTTCAGCCTTTGAACTGGTGGGCCAATGGGTAGCTACATTTTTTATTTTTTTAGATATTGTTAAATTACCCTCCAAGAGTTTGCACCCATTCACATTCTCACAGCACCTTTTCTCCGTACCCTTACCAGTGCTGCACACTCTTAAGTGTGCTAAGTCCTATTACTCATCGTTAGAACGGACCTTTATAGGTCATTAGAATATTATTGAACCCCGTAGAGTACTTTAATCTTCAAAGAAAGCAAAAATAACAGTTCTCCTCTCAGTCAGAATACTGTTTTCCAGGAATTAGACTATTCCTTAAACAGGATCTGTCCTGGTAGTATTCAAACAATACTTCATTTCTTTCTTGCTGCTGCTTTTTTTTTTTTTTTTTTAAGATTTATTTATTTATTTTAGAAAGAGAGAGTGGGCGGGGCAAGGGGAAAGGGAGAGAGTGAATCTTAAGCACACTCTATGCCGAGCTAGGAGCCTGATGCAGGACTTGATCCCACGACCCTGAGATCATGACCTGAGCCAAAATTAAGAGCAGGACGCTCAACCAACTGAGCCACCCAGTAGCCCCAATAATACTTCATTTCTTTAGCCTTCTTTTCTTTCTTAATTTTCTGAATTAGATTTTAATTCAAGAAGTCCCATGCCAGTTGTAAAAAGTGAAACAGTATAAATATAAAGATAAAAATGTAAATAGTATCTCCATCGCTTTCTCAGTCCTACCCTCCTGAAGTTACCAATTTTACTGACCTGCTACATTTCTATCACAGTTTTCTCCATGCTCAGACCAACTCATGGAGTATTTTTTATTGTATTATTTTTGTGTGTTTTAATCAGTTCTCCAACTGATTTTTTCACTTAATCATGTATAGTGGTTTTTCTGAGGCAGCAGATAAAGTTTCAGCTTATTCTTTTTAATAACTAATTTTAGTCATTACATGTATGTAATGTGGAGATTCCATAGTTTGTTAAAATATTGCCATGTAGATATACATTCAAATTGTTTCTAACAGTGCTGCACTTAATATTTCATATATGTGGTTGTTTTTATTTCTGTAGAGTAGATATCCAGAAGTAGAATTGCAAGGTCATGGGGAACATGTATTTTTCATTTTAATAGATGTTATCTGGTTGTTTTCCAAAAGGGTTGTAGCAAATCACGCTAACATAAGTAGTAGGTGCAAGTACCTTTTTACCTGGCTTCTCCCCAGCTCTGGATGTTCCCACTTTTAAAATGTTTACTTATATGGGGCACCTGGGTGGCTCGGTGGGTTAGCCTCCAACTCTTGGTTTTGGCTCGGGTCATGATCTCATGGGTGGTGGGATCGAGCCCCCCGTAGGGCTCTGTGCTCAGTGTGGAGTGTGCTTAAAGATTCTCTCCCTCTGCCCCCTCACCTCACTTGTGCATGCTCTTTCTCAAATAAATATATAAATCTTTTTTTAAAATGTTTGCTAATATGATGAAAATGACATCTCATTGTTACTTGATTTTCTTTCTCCTAATGAATGAAATTGAGCAGTTTTTTTCCAATATTTTAATTAACATTTACATTTCATCTTCGGCCACTTGTTTTGTTTGATACCCTTTGCCTAATTATACTATGTTTTTGTAAAATTTGTTTATATGAGATTTTAAATACCTGTTATATATTAGAAATATCATTTCTCTTGTTTCTGGTCATTTGACTTTGTTTGCATGATATTTTGGCAGATGAAGTTTTATTTTTATGTAGTTAAATATTCCTATCTTATTCCTTATGATTTTGGGGTTGCTTGTCTTCTTATGGAGGTCTCTATCATCCTAAGATTATAAACATATTCTCCTAGTTTATCTTTACCTAATTGGGGGTTTTTCTACATTGATTATAGGATGTGGGGGGGGTGGCTGCGTGTGCACACACGTGCAGTTTGAGTTAGTAATCTAGCTTTATTTTCTGTAATTATACCAGCAGTTCTTTTCTCATTGAATGAAATTCTACCTTTGTCATAATTAGGAAGTTGCCATATATACTAGCATCTGGCTCTTTAATTCTTATTACATTGCAGGGCTTTATTTGATTTGGGAAGAAAGTTTTGAAACAGGAAAATCTATTACAGTTCTAAATATAACCTTCGGGAATAGGAAATGAGACAACCTCAATTTTTTCAGCTACCTGTAATGGAAGGAGCAAGAATATAGAATTCCACTCCTGTTCTTTACTTATTAATTATGTGACCTTGAGCAAGTCATTTATTTTGCCTCTCCCACCATAAGATTGCTCAACTCAGTAGTGGCCTGTACTTTTTTTTTTTTTTTTAAGATTTTATTTATTTGACAGAGAGCGACACAGCTAGAGAGGGAACACAAGCAGGGGGAGTGGGAGAGGGAGAAGCAGGCTTCCCGCTGAGCAGGGAGCCCGATGCGGGGCTCGATCCCAGGACCCTGGGACCATGACCTGAGCCGAAGGCAGACGCTCAACGACTGAGCCACCCAGGCGCCCCAGTGGCCTGTACTTTTATAAGGATTAGAGAAAATAGATGTAGAGTGCCTGACCCATAGTTGGCGTTCATTCAGCAATACCTAGTATTATTATTAGTGTTATGATTAAAAAGAAATAAGGAAGTAAGATGTTTAGTATCAAATTGTACTGTTCAAAACCTAAGCAGGTTTATTTCTTCATGAGTATATATTATATACAAGAGAAAAAGAATTCTAAATGTGGTAATTTAATGATTCTTTCAGATAAATATATTAATCTGAACAATAAAAATAACATTCAAATCTGGTACGTTTTTTCCTAAAAACATGTCTCTTTTTTATCTTTTTTCCTAATGAGAGCCATAGACTTAACACAAGTAAAAAGCAACAGCATGTAACTTTGCTTTTTTGGTAAGTGGGGGAAATACAGCTATTAAATAAGGGTAACAAAGAGTAAATGAAAATTGCTTTTTATATAGCTAACCAGTGGAAGAAGCAGTGTGTCAGAGGACAAAGCAGGAGAGGCAGAGAAAGAGAGACCTGGCATGTAGAAAGACAAGGAGGCACACTGTGAACCTGAAGACTGCAGTGGGCATGAGTCTAGACACAGCCATATTGAGGTGGGACTCAGCCTATAGCTAGACATGCCCCAGTTCTGACCTGAGGCTTTAGTGTTCTTTGTAGGTTAGATATATCCTATGGTTATCAATAATACATTGATTTTCTTAACCTTATATCTCAAGAATCCCAGGACAAGTTATGGAGGTTTAGAAAGGAAAGATGATATTAGCGGAGCCATACAGATAAAATGTAAAAATAAAAAGTTCAGAAGACAAAAAAAGTTGAATGCCTCCTATACCTCTTGAGCCGGATAACAAGCCTTCACAAGGAACCATTTAATTGGCTAGGGCCCAGCCATTAAATGTACATTCTAATTCTACTAATTGCCCACACACTTTAACCATAAAATATCTGCAAAACAGAAAGAACAACTATAAAATAAGCTTAGTAATTAAAAAAATATCATCATAAGAAAAGATCTACCTGTGCTGGTTGGTATTTGTTTCCTTTTCCCATTACATTTCATTAAGTTACTAACCAAATCTTAAATTAATCATTTTTTAAATTAACCTTATTCCCTAGTGCTACTTATTAGACCTATTGAAGAAAGGAAGATTAAATTTAGCCTTTGTTTCTTTTACCATTTTTATGGGTTTTGCTATGCTTGCTATAACCAGTCCACATGGAGAAAGTGGAAGATTGGTCATTTATTTTTCTCAATTTTCTATTTCCGTAAATGATTTATTTGCGTTATTATCATCTACTGTGCAGTCACTTAACTCTCAAATAAGCATCTAACATTATGTGATACGCATCATTGATCTTACTAATTTTGAAATATTTATGTACTAGAAAACCAGATAAATTAAGTTATTATTTTTCATAATTTCTTAATAAACTTTAAAGTAATGGCTAATAAAATTTTCAAGGTATTACATTTTAAGGAAAAGTTTCCTTGTGTTTTTGACATTAATTCTACCAAATAACTTACCTTGTTGGAAAAATGACAACAGTTATTGTCCCATGCAATGGACACTGGCTCTAGGTATCCGTTTCCCATGTGGTCACCCTTCCTCAATATGCATTTTACTACTAGGATTTCTCTAAGTATACATAATTTTTTTTTTAATTTTTTTTTAAAGATTTTATTTATTTATTTCAGAGAGAGAGAATGAGAGACAGAGAGCACGAGAGGGAAGAGGGCAGAGGGAGAAGCAGACCCCCTGCTGAGCAGGGAGCCCGATGTGGGACTCGATCCCAGAACTCTAGGATCATGACCTGAGCCGAAGGCAGTCGCTTAACCAACTGAGCCACCCAGGCGCCCTAAGTATACATAATTTTAAGCAGTAGTAAAACCTCAACTAATAGAAGACAACTAGAATTATTTATATTTACAAGTACACACACACATATATATTCTGCTTTTTAGGAGAGAAAATAAATGGAAATAAAAGAAGACATTCCTAGTTCAGCAACTTAAAATGTCTGTCACTTGGTGAGCAGGTTTTTAAAAATGGTGTGCCGCCCCTGGGAAACTCCTCATTTTCTGAAAGCCAGGGTATGAAGCCTGAGAGATCAGAGAATTCAGAAGGTAGAAGTAGATATAAGCAATTGTGGGATGGGGAGAAGCAAGCATGGCATAAGATAAGCATATTAATGGCAATAAATCACAGTATCACTGAAATGTGCATATTAGTTATTTTAAAAAATAAAACCTTAATTTGCCCATGTCACCATGAATAATAGGAAATTTCTGATAGAGCTAATTTGTTGGGACACCTGGGTGGCTCAATCAGTTAAGCATCTGCCTTTGGCTCAGGTCATGTCCCCAGGGTCCTGGGATCGAGTCCCACATCGGGCTCCTTACCCATCGGGGAGCCTGCTTCTCCCTCTGCCTGCTGCTCCCACCTACTTGTGCTCGCTCTCACTCTCTCTCTCACTCTCTCTCTCTCTTGCAAATAAGTAAATAAAATCTTAAAAAAAAAAAAAAAAACTGGTTTGTTAAAAGAGCAGTCAACAAAATTATGGGAAACCCGGGTTCTAGTCCCCGCTCTGCCCTCACATATCCCTATGACTTTAAATAAAAGTAGAACATTATTTTGTACCATTGATTACCTACATTGTAAGGATATGATCATTATCATATCCGAAATGCTTTAAGAGCCTAAAAAAGGATCAACCATAATATATTATGGCTGTCTCTGGTACAAATACTCAGGAATCAGTTAGTTTAAAAATTTATGCAATCAGTTATAAATACAAATCAAATGTGCTGTATACAATTCACCCTGAATGAATTAGGGTTTTCTTGTTTTGCTTTTGCAGGGAGCTAGAGGGATACTGAGATTAATGAAATAGATTCCACTCTTCTTCAAGAAGAATCCAGCTTGGTATTGAGTACATGTAATGGGCCAAGCACTTTGCCCAAGGGCTAGATAAAGGTTTGTGGGCATTCATGGCAGGGTAATATTTCAGGGTTATGGAACAACATGAGAAAAAGCTTTGAGTGGTATGTATAAAAAAACCATAAAGAGTTCAGTCTAGGTGCATGAGAGAGAGTGACAGTAAAACATTTTTGTTTTGTATTTGGCTGAGGTCGGGAGCAGGAGGGCACACTACCTTGGGTCTTAAAATACAGCTGAGTTGACCTCCTAAGTTCCATTATGGGTGGGGTAGGAAGGTTATGGTGCACAATGGTTAACACTATGGAATTAAGAGTCAGGCTCATTTGATTTCAGATCCTGGTTTTGAATGACCTGAGGCAAGTCAGCCCTCTGTGGAATGAGGGTAACCCTGACTACTTTGCTGGCTGAATGGGGAGTTAACAAAGTAGTGCATTTAAAGCACTTAGCAGAGAGCCTGGAGCCCAGACAGCTCTCAGTATAAGATAGAGATTATTGATGATTAGAATTGTGCTTTCAACAGATATAGCTAGGAAAAATGTGAAAAGCAGAGGCAAGGCCTTTGACCACCATGGTGGGGGGAAGACTGAGAGAGGGGTTACTGCATTAGTCCAAAGTGAATGTGAGCCTGAATTAGGGGGAATGGCAGGAATGGTGGGGAAGGGAATGGACTCAACCCATGTTAGAAAGGTGGAGTGACAGCATTTAGGAAAGCGTTTATCATGAGAAGTATGGGGAGTAAGAGAAAGGAAGGAAATGGTAAAAACACTTACGGTTTGAGCCTGTGTGAGAGGAGAAGGGTGTAGGACACTGGTCCTTGAAGTTCTGCGTGCATGAGAATCTCCTGGAGGACTTGTTCAAGCACAGGTGGCTGGGCCCTACCCCTTCGGATTCAAAGAAGTTTCCAGGTAGTATTGATGCTAATGCTGCTGGTTCAAGGTACACACTTTGAGAACCACTGCAGTAGAGAAAAAACACAGGAGGCAGGGGAGGTATAGCAGAATGGAGGACACATCTTCAGGTACCGCCACTTAGCCAAACATTGAATCTGACTAGAGATAGTGAATTGTATATCACCAGTGTGTATGGACCTGTGTGATGGTCAGATTGCCAGGTGAGAGATTGAAGACCATGACAGTGAGTTAGCATTAAGGCGACAGTTTTTTTAAAAGCCATCAGTGGTGCTATAAAAAATGCTTGGACTTTTACCTGTTTACCGTAATGTTCTCATCTGCACCTGGTTCTAGGCAAAAAGCTTTCCTTGTGTGTTTTAATGTAAACTTCCCTTCCTTTATTTTGATTTCTAGTAAAGGAGCTTTGGTGACAGTGTTACAGATATGAGCCTGAGCTTTAGAATAAAAATTTAGAGGTAAACTTCGCTGTTTTCTCTCTGCTTCATTAAAACTGAAGGATGAGATATCGAAGCTAGAACCTGGTATAATCTTGTGTGATTTGGTAGGATAAAACAATAAAGATCTTACTGTTGCTCATCCTTGTTGGAATGTTAGCTAGTATAACAAAAAATCAGACGGGTAATTTATATCTTGTATTTTTCTTTTATCTTAAACAAGATCTATAATGTAAGAAGCAATGGGCATAGTAGAGGGCATAGTCCAGCAGAGGTGTCCTAATCAGATGTACCCTTCATATCTTCAGAGTGGGATGAGGTCAGCAGTTTCCATTTGAAGGTTAACCCTTTGTGGTGCCCTGCCTTTTGTAAATATTCTGTCTGGACAAAAGTAATTAAAATTTTGTGTTCCAGTGTATAAAATTCATTACTTCAAGATAAAATTTATTACAATAAAAGAGCTTTATTTTTCAGTATTGCCTAAGTTGTGTTCTGCAAGATGGTATTGTTTTCTTGAGACGTTAATAGTTGTTCCTTGAAAAAGAAAAAGTGTGCTTAGTCTCAGTAAATCAAAGAATCACTAGGTTATACAAAGGTAAGCTGATTTCCTATTGGTAAACTTCTCAGAACTTTTAATATGCTAGTGTTGCCATGAATCTCCAAGATTTGGAATCTTCTGGGCAGCATTTCCCAAACCTTGTTGACCTGGAACCCCTTCCTTTCAGGGCATATTTTATGAGACACTGATGTTCTCATAACACAGTTTGAGAAAGGCAGTGTTTGTTATTTAAGTCTTTTTAATTTTGAATTTCCTTTTAACAAAGGGAATTAGCCAGTACAAGGGATATCATGTCCATCTCCCTTGTACTGACTAATTCCCTTTGTTAATAATAATTAATTATGCACGAATTAGGGACTGCCAAGTAGACCTTCTAATGATTTGTCAGTTATTAAACTGTGAAAGAAAGTCAGGACATTTAATCTCCTCTACCTTCCTGACTAGTTATTTGGAGGCTGAGAAGTTCAAGGATCCTTTGAAAATGTGGCTCCTTTGCTTTTAGTACCAGCCTAGATTAAAGAACAGCATTTAGGATGTTTTTGAGGATTTCTTATTCTTAAATAATCATTTTTAAAATAGTTCCCTAGGGGGCGCCTGGGTGGCTCAGCCGGTTAAGCGGCTACCTTCGGCTCAGGTCATGATCCCAGGGTCCTGGGATTGAGTCCCGCATTGGGCTCCCTGCTCCGCGGGAAGCCTGCTTCTCCCTCTGCCTCTGCCTCTCTCTCTCTCTCTCTCTCTCATGAATAAATAAATAAAATCTTTAAAAAAAAAAAAAATAGTTCCCTAGCCCTAGCTCAAGATCCTCAAAGGTATGATCATGACCATAATTTGCTCATATTTTGAAGATGAGAAAGAGGAAAAAAATGCTCTAGTATATCCTGAGAGCAGGACCTATCCAGCACAAACCTATGTACTTTAAAAATCTAACATGCTATTTGGTGATAATTAATCTCTTAGTGATATAAAATTTTCTTTCAGCATACCAAGGCAGAAAAGTAAATTATTTTTTGGAAGATTTTTAAGCAAAAATGATTGAAATAAAAATGCTTTCTTGCTTCACCACTGATTGCACCACATAATGACCATGTCCGTTTTCTTCTTTCAGTATAACCAGTACTCAGTACTTCCTGCTGAGATTTATAGGCATGGAAAGGCATGTTGACCCGTGGTGTGTTGTACATGTTCTGCTGATGTAAAATGATTTTTAGTACACAGATGCACCTCTTTAAAAATTTTTGTGTATTTTAATTTATATTAAGAAAATTATAAAAAGCTTTAGAAACCAGGGTTTTAATTATTTTAATATCCAAGACACTGTGTTTTCAAAACGAGTCAATTTAAAGAAAAATATTTGGCAAAAGATAGTATAGGTCAAAGGGGAAGGAAGCAGAGATTGAGGAGTCCTGAGATCAAGAAGATGCTTTCTGATGAGAAACATTTGAGCCTTAAACTGAGAGGAAACATTGAAGAGTCAGGAAAAAGAAGCAAAATCCTGGAGGAGGCCAGAGGGTGTGGAGAGGCTAGCCGTAGACAGGAAGGGGCCACTCCCTCCACTAAGTCTGGAAGAGAACTGAAGATTAGTTGAGTGTGGGGACAGGAAGGAAGTTGGGGTATCATCGCTCATGGCCTGCTATGATGCCCACTGCTCTTTCTTAATTGTCATCATCACAGCAGTAATAACTATGGTAGCTGCTCCTGAAGCAGTAAATCAGAATAACTAGAAGAAAATAGATAATAGTGATGCAAGTGGGCAACTGTAGTTGGACTGCATGGGCCGCAAAGCACAATGAGCTTTTGCACATATTTAGAAGAATAATGGTTTTTATCAGTTAAGGAAAAAAGAACACGACATACTAACATCAGGAATGTAAGAGGGAATGTGATTCCAGATCCTACCTGGCATGACGACAATGAGGAATATTAAAAACAATTTTATGCAAATAAGTAGAGAGAGTGAGGAGGCAGGACTTTTTGGTACTTCAGGTATGGGCTGTGAAGAATGTATAGTCTTTACCAGAGAGAAAGGGGCAGAAAAAGCAATATTTTCAGGAAACTACATTTCACTTAAAACCTTTTGAGTCTTCTTAGTAACCCAGCGGTGGAGAATATTCTGAGTAAATAATGAAGAGTTTATAAGGAGAGAATTTGCAAACTGGAGTGAGGCTTCCATAGGGCACAGTTGAAAAGGGTCAGGAGATAATGTCACTACTGGCCATCAGTGAGGACTTAAGAAGGGTTTGAGAGAGACTAGGAGGCCACAGGAGAATAAGCTATGCCCTGTTTTCAGTGCCAACAGCCGTGTCCTTGAAGCTAAGGTGGAGCTCTTCCTGCTTATTAAAGAAGATGAGAGTGGAAGTACCTAATGCTAAAAGCTTCCTGAGGCTTCTGGAAACCAGAAGAAGTAGACAATAGCCTCGTGACTAAATGTGCAGGATCCACAGTGTTTGTTTGAAAGGAACACTGAATCACCAATTCAAGGCCTCATTGAGGACTGAGGTGCCTGGAAGTTTAGGTAAAGAAAGGTAAACCTAAATAAGAAGGGAATAAGACAGAGATTTCACTGCCAGTGAGCAGCAGGAACAGGTGGATATGTATGATAAAGAACTAACTAGAAGTCTCAGAAATGGAAAATATTGTCATTGGAAAACAAGTAAAATCTCAGGGCACATAGAGAAATAGTGAGTTGAAAATAATACTGCGAAACTTCCCCCTGAATGTACTTCAGAGTAGCTAAGAGAAAATATGAAAAATCTATTAAGACTCTAATTTCTGACATACCCTAGCTATT
The DNA here is from genome assembly GCF_054177405.1 of Leptonychotes weddellii. Classification (NCBI taxonomy): domain Eukaryota; kingdom Metazoa; phylum Chordata; class Mammalia; order Carnivora; family Phocidae; genus Leptonychotes; species Leptonychotes weddellii. Next base: position 66,282,716 of record NC_138371.1, on the reverse strand, counting down.
CCTTTCCCTGAAGGAAACTAAATATGCTGAGTAAAATGTTTTGCATTGTTTTTTGTTTTTTGTTTTTTAAAGCAGGGCTAAGCTGGAAAGTAAAGAATTCACAGAAACCAAAACTGAAATGAAAGTGGGAATCTTAAACTAAGTAAGCAGTAAGTAAACCTGGCTTTCACCTTGAAGGTACCTGCCAAACCTAGGTGATCTTGAGCATGCCATTTGGCAGCGACATGCTACCTGCCATTTGAGGGCTGCCCAAGGTGGGGAGTCTAACAGGAGATCCCTTGTCCAAAGCTAAAATTTTACAAAACTACATTAGTGTAAGGGTAATAAGAAACTTGCCCCACAGAAGAGGACAAGCCTGGGTGCTGGAAATAGGGAAACATTCTCACACGTGTGAGAATTTAGGATACCTATGATTTTCAAAAATCTAAATGACCAATAAACATATGAAAAGATGTCGGTTATCAGGGAAATATAAATTAAAACAAATGCATGATAGCTTCCCATATTTATCAAATTACCAAAAAAGGAAGTGGGGATTTAAGCCCCCAAATGCAAATTGATGTCCATGAGAACGTGGAGAAACTGGAACTCTGTTATATACTGCTGACTGGAATATAAATTGGTACAACTGCTTGGGAAAATAATTGTGACAGTCATTATCCAGTAAAGATGTGCATTACCTTCAGCCCAGCAATTCCATTTCTAGGTCTCTACTGTGGAAAAGTCAGGCACACGTGCACAAGTACAAGGATGCTTATGTGGCAGCAGGCTTATAATTGCACACAATTGGAAACAACCCAAGGATTCATCATGTTGAGAACATATAAATACATTGCACTCTAGCTGTGCAGTAGAATACTGCTGAGAAAGGAAAATAAATGAGTTCTGTTCTACTGATATTGATATATCTCAAAATCATAATTAAAGCAATCTGCACAAGTCTGCACAGTATTACCACTGATGTAAGTTATGTGAACATGCAAGACAATACTATAAGTCATCTATGGATCTGGAAATATGGAGTAGTAATTATAAAATATTCACATGAATATTAAACACCAAATTCAGCTTAATGGTTTCTTCTGAAGAGGGAGCGAGAGAAATGAGAGAAATAGGATCCATGAGAGAGAAACTAGGGTGTTTCAATATATCTGTAATATTTTATTTCTCAAAAAACCTGAAGCAAATGTAGCAAAACATTAAGATTTGCTGTATCTGGGTCAGTTTCTCCAAAGCTCATTGTGTTATTGTCCATACTTTTTCTCTGCATTCGAAGTATCTCATGGTATTTAAAAATCAAGAGAGAAAATTTCTCTCTTTATATAAAAGGAGGCCAAAAAACAGTACTTAGGTTGGGTGAGGTGGAATTTTGGGTGCAGAGTATTTATTACAGATAGACACTTGTGGAGGAGAGGGGAAGGAAAAGCAGGATTGAGTAGAGAAGTTCAAACACTCTGCAGCCTGGCCCAGCCCACAGGGAACTCTGGAGCAAATCTGGGCCCTGCCTTTGTACACCTACCTCAATCAGTGGCTGGCTGCAACCTGCCCAGAGGGCATGCCCTTGAGCCAGGCGGTTCTCTGCAGCTGAGGCGCCCCTGAGGTGGCTGATAACTGGGCAGCAAGTCCTTCCTTGGGCTTCCTGCCCAGCTCTGTCCACCATACAAAGCATGAAAATGAAGTTTTTTTTCTTCTGTTCCTTTGGCTCACTGTCAGAGAATATTTATCAGTGTATTTACCTGAGAGAGATGAGGTAAACATAAAAAAAAGCTTTCAAACACATGTGAACAGACTCCATTTTATAGCATACTAGTAGCCTTGACTTTCTCTCTAAGTTTGTTTATGGTCTTGTATGCCAGAATTTAAGAGGAAATTGTCATATGCTAAATCATTGGCAAATCTTTTAACATTATTTTCCATGTTTTCACAAAGGAGAACAAATATAGGGTCCCCTTATAATTTAGATGACCAGTTTTGGATGCTGATTTAAGGATTCGCCTTTACAATGTAAGGTTAAACCAGAGTGTGTGGTAAAATACAAATTTTAAATTTATAGGTGGTATCTCTGTGTAATCATCTTAATGAGCGTTATTTTAGAAACGATTAGGTGTGTTTTTATATGACCATGTAATACTGTCTTCCTCATCAGGCAGTCTAAGAAGCTGGTAGAGACAGATTTGTCAAATATTTATATCCTGCTCACCCATCTTGGTGCTAGTCCCATATGGGTGTTCCAGTTGTGTTTTGTAGGTATAATATTTATGATTTTGCAACAAAGTATACATATGTTTTCCTTATAAATATTCACAGGTATTAGGTAACCTTTACAAATTCCCTGCTTTATATCTTCCTGATATTCTGCTTTCAGTGCTTTAATGACATCCTGCTTATGAGAAGTGTGAGCAAATAATGGGCAGAATTATTTTGATAAAAGTAGCTGGTGATGTTCAATATTTTAGGTCCATGGCCAGTAGTGATATAATGCGGACTTTATCAGTCTGTATGAATGTTGAAGTAATTATCCAATTTTTAAATGAAAAATGTAGCTACATCATGGGTACATTGATTCTCCTAGCAACTCGACTGCTATCAATGGTTTCTATAGGTGCTTCAGTCAAGATTTCTAGTTGTAAGAAACAGAGACTGACATGGCTAGTTATGTAGAAAAAGGCATTATTAAGCAAGTATTTGTGAATTCCCATGTTTGTAGCAAGGGCTGGAGAACAAGCTTTGAGGTTCAACTTCCAGAAACACCACAAAATTGGGTAGATAAAGAAACCACCAATGCTGCCACTAAGCATCAACATAGCAGTTTGTGTGGAGGTCATTTCTGTATTAGGAACTTAACCCTGATGCCTGTTGCAGGGATTGCAGCAAGAAGGTGAAAGAAAATAAGCTCGTGTTTTCTGATGTCAGAGTCTTAGTTTTAGCACCTGAGTCACAGTCTGACATCTTCTTGGCAGAGCCAGTCACCGTATCTCTGCTTCTGAGGGAAGGAATTACGGGACAGTAAGTTCCAACTTCTGCCTTCAAGTGGGAAATTTCCCAACCATTCCCTTGAGAGAATGCTCAAAATGTCATAGGCAGCCACCAACATGATAAAAATCCACTGAAATGGAATTTTTTTGTATGAATGAAAATTTTTTTCTGTTCTAATTTGAAACATACTTTAATCCTACCGTGGTAACTTTTGGCCATCCCAAGTGAAGAAAACACAGCAGCCCTCCATCCCTAGTACTCACTGAACTCAGAACACAAAGGTAGTGTGATGGCTCTGAGAATATTTTTGTATTCACAGATGGTCCTTTTCTGGCCCAGCTTGATACAAGCAGCCAGTCTTCTGGGATAAGAGTGTATAACAAACAGTTGAGTAAAATTGAAAGAATGGAAGTGTGTCACAAGAAATTGGATGTTGTTTAAGGGCAGAGTAAGACCAAATGTGAGATAAGCATAAGACTATTTGCCCTTAAAATCAATTATCTTAGCCTGATACTGAATGTTGTACAGTTATTATCTCTCTGGTCTTTCGTTGCTAAACATTTATTAAGAACAGAAGTCTAGGAAATGTTCAGCAGAGGTAGGAAGCATCCCACTTTGATCATATTGTACAACATTTTTGAGCCAAGTATTATTCATTCAGGCTATGCCCTATATACCCACACAAGCTGGACTCATTAGAAAAGTATTCTCAGTATCAGAAAGCAGTAAGGAGTTCAGGGACTGTATCTTAAAAATTATTCTGAGAATAGTTTGGAGAATTTACAAAGCCTGCGCTGTCAGTAATAGCATGTTTGCCTGATTCCACAGGGAGCTAATACACTTCAATTAAATTGTTCTAAGTTTTTGCATGGCAAACAAATATGTATGTATTGTCATAAATAATTTTTAAGGTAGTTTTATTTCTGATTAGTTTCTAGGTTTAGGGTTCATAGACTAGTATTTTGAACTAGCGGTCATTGTCCAGTTAAACTACTTACAGTTCGGCATTTGCTTTGAGTAGACTTGCAAGATAATATGGCACAGGGGAGCTTGAGGTGTTATTTGTGGCTTAAAGCCTTTGGAGTATACTTGATTTGGTCTGTAGATGTTTTATAGCATAGCATCCTTCCTATTAATTAGAATCTTGTCAAGGTAACAATGAGATAAGTACAAATGAAGTTAAAGCATCTTCTCCTTTGATAGAACTTCCTTGCTTTCATAATGCGGCATACAATGAATAAGATCATTTCTTTAAACAATCTTCCCAGCTTTTAAATACAATTTTAAATTCTGTGTTATGGCTCAGACTTTTATTTTTTTCTTCCCTTCACACAGTGACACATGAACAATGAACATGTTATTTCATAACAATGCTTATTGCTTATATTGTAGATAAACATAGCAAGACTTTTTCTGTAGAGTTGGAATGATCTATTTTTCCTTAACAATTAAAGGCTCTATCAAACATGATAAAGTGATGCTCATCATGGGAATTTACATTTTTTCAATACAGTATGAAGGATAAAAAAAATTAGCTCTTAAGGCTGTAGAGCTTACATTGGTTGGAGGGCACCTGATGTAGACACATCAAGGACTCTGCAGACCTTACATTTAATAGAGCACTGTAGCAGAAGTACTGTTTGCAAACCTCAATTAGAAGAACAGACAGAAAAGCAAATAAATATCTACGTTTCCCATTCCAAACAAAGCTAATATTCTGGTGCCTTTCGGTTTGAAAAAAGTACAAATCAGTAGGTTATCTAGGCCCACAATTCCACCCAAAACTTTTTAATTTCACGAAGCCACACTAGATACAATGCTATGTTGTGGGTATGTTCCTGTGTTTCCTGTGACATGCATTCACATATGTATCTGTCTTGGCACCTTATATGCCTTTTATTTCCTTGAATCACAGGAGCTTCAGTTTCAACGACTCACCCGAGAACTGGAAGTGGAAAGGCAGATTGTTGCCAGTCAGCTAGAGAGATGTAGGCTTGGAGCAGAATCCCCAAGTATCGCCAGCACCAGGTACAGGGCCAACGGCTCTATCTTTTTACATGCCTTCAAGTTCCATGCCTTATTAAGTTGTCCTGGATGCAGCAAATGATTCTCTTAGTGTTGTCATTATTAACTTGCCTTTCTGAATTGGACACCAAAACTGTCAATTTATTCTAATTTGGGAAGCCTCTTGCAATATTGATTATCCTTCAGTCCTGTGCTTGAAGTGTTTTATATGGCATTGGTAAGTTTCTGTACGCTACCTTTAAAAGTTTGATTTCTCATATGTAGACACAGTTAATGGATGTTTTTCACAGTTAATTACTAATTATTTGACTTTGAAAACCTGATATTGATTTTTTTTAACTAAGAAATATTTCTAAATGGTAACATTTAAGTAGCTTTTAAACATGTCTTCAGTTGACCTTGAGTTTTTCTAGAACTCTGTAAAACTACCATACAAAATAATTACTAGATGAAATAATTTAGTGTATTCACATAATAAGTTGAAAACCAATATATTACTGAAAAAAAGCCATGTTTAATCAGAATTATTGTTTTGTGTTTAAATAGCCTCTTAAGCTATTTAAAAATATCATTATTATAAAAAATTAGTGCCATAAGCACCAAATGGTGAAATCACTACTTACCCTATTTGTGGATTTCTTTCTTGTTAATTACATATTCTAGTAAAGCCTACCATAAAATAACTTCTATTGCTTGCAATTTGAAGCTTGGTTTCTTTACTCCTATGTACGTATGTACCAACAGTAACTTGTCTCTTTAGTTATTTCTAACATAGTTATTGTTCTACTTGTCAGTATCATCTATTACTCTTAGCCAAGAAAGCCTTCTTAGTGAATACAGTGCTGTCTGTAGTTCCTCCGTTCTGGCTAATTGTTGCTATGGATTTAAGAATATTAGGCTGATAAGCTGTGTTCTCGTGAATTTTTTCATCTCTGACCCTTAAGAGTTGTGCATATTGGTATGTTTAGTAAGTCATAAAGTATATAAATAAGATTAATAAAACTTTTAAAACATAAATATTAAATTATGTGATCATTTTTTAGTTATCCAGGCAGTTTGGGGGGTTTTTTTTTTTAGGAAGGGAAATTATACGCAAGGAGTAAAATTGTAAATCAAATATTTCTAACTCTGGTTTTGTAGTTAGTCAATGAAATAATTTATAAAGGAAGTTAAAATTGTTAAAAATAATTTTAATTCTATTCAGTAGAATTATTCAATATTTTTAAAAAGTTATCTGTACCTTTAGCACCAAAAAGAACAATTCACAAACTCAATAATATGGTATGTATTGTATATATTTCCAAAGACATAGACCCACAGATTTAAAAATACATAATTTTATACATAGAAAATTTAATTCAACATTTAACGAATTCAGTTAGGACTTTTATTCTGGCAATTTAGCTAATTAAACTAACATAGAAATTCTCTTGATAAACCTGTAGAAATACTTGATGTATCAATAAAGCAAGTCAATACAGTGAGAAAATGGCAAAATAGAAAGGAAAATCCCAAGGTAGTAGAAATAGGAAAGAAACTGAAAGCCAGAGCCAGAAGCATTTGAGCTGCCTCTGCAGGAGATCTAGGGACAGTCAACCCATCCCCTCCAAACGCACTAGAGTCTTAGAATTAATACCCATACAGGGACCCAAGAATGAGGCCTTGTATATGTTCAAGATGGTACATGTGTACTTAAGATTGCTGTATTAAGCTATGACCCTCAAAGGGCTGCACCCATGGTAAATTCCCAAGCTTGTACCACATGTGGATTTGGAGCCCAAATGTAATTCTTCACGTTGTTCAGAATCACCAGCTCAGAAACTGGCATCACTAAGGATGAGCTCACAATCAGATATTTTAAAACTTGAGTCAGAAACACTCAACAATGAGTGAGAATCAGCTGGAAGAAGGGTACGATTTAGAACTTGAAGAACATGCTGTCCTTGGAGAAAGTATGACAGGTGTGCACAATATGGCAGGTACGAGGATGTTCATTATAGCATTATTTGCAAAAGTAAGATATGAGAAAGAACATAATTATCATCAGGATGGAAATGAGAAACTGTGGATAAGTGGACTCAAGAACAGTTAAAATGAAGTAATTACTTTACATGTATGAACATGAACATCTTTGCAAAACAGACTTCTGAGTGAAAACCACAAATTGTAGAAGAATAGATGTAGGAGGATATCACTATGAACATATTAAAAGTATATGCAGCAGCACTATATAATATTTAAGCAGTGTTCTATATTGTTCATGAATGTATGTATGTGTAGTAAAAGTATAAAAAATATTTTGGAATGACACCAGTTTAAGATAGTGGTACCTCTAGGAAGGAAGGGAGGAGGAAGCTATCAGAAATTAGACCTTAGCCAAATCTATGTTATTTAAAATTTGACATCTAGAGCAAACATGACACAATATTAACATTTGTCTAAATGAGGAGGGTGGTTGATATGTGCATGGCTCTTAGATTATTTTCTGCACCGTAAGTTTTAAAATATTAAATAATTTCAAGGTTACATAGTTGAATTAGCTAATTCCATAGGTTTGTTTAAAATGTTAGTAAAAATACATGTTATAATATTTACTCTGAGTGATTTTGGTGTTTTGTCTCTTGATCTCAGTGCCTAGTGTGGTGTGTGGCATGTCACTGGGCTCCATCAGTGACTTTTGGGTGAATGAATGGATTCTGCAGAAGGGGAAGTTGGGTTGACCAGAGAAAGGGGGAAAGCATGCACAGAGGTATATAGGATTCCCCACTGTGTTTGTATTGGAGCAGCAAGGATGTGTCCTAAAAGGGCCTAATGACTTATGAGGTTGGAAGGGTAAAGCTGGCATCTGACTGGAGAACTGGGAACCAAGGTGATGATAAGTAACCTTCATTAGGTCTTAAAGGAGACCTGTTGAAAGTTGTTTTTGGGGCGCCTGGGTGGCTCAGTCGTTAAGCATCTGCCTTCGGCTCGGGTCATGATCCCGGGGTCCTGGGATTGAGCCCCACATCGGGCTCCCTGCTCCGCAGGAAGCCTGCTTCTCCTGCTCCCACTCCCCCTGCTTGTGTTCCCTCTCTCGCTGTGTCTCTCTCTGTCAAATAAATAAATAAAATCTTTTAAAAAAAAAAAAAAAAGGAAAGTTGTTTTTGGAGGTAGTTGTCCTGGTAGTGTAGTGCATAGGTCAGAATGAAAAGAGACCAGGCAGCAGGCCAGGAAATCTATTTTGGAATCTTAGGGTTATGAGAAAGGCTGGTTTTGACATTCAGTGAACACTGACTAGAATCATAAATGATCCATTTTGATTGTCCTACTCACATCTCACATTGGATTCTCATGTATTCTTGATGCCACCAACATAATGCTAACCCTTCCTTACAGCCTTCCCCAAGTTTCTCTGTGAAGGTGATCTCTCTTCATCTGAGCTCATAGCTGTTTGTGCCTTTGTCAACTCTCTGTGAGGTGGTAAGGCCCACCCCACCCCCACAGCCCTGGCACAGTGCCTGGTGCTCAGCAGGCAGGCATCCAGATGCATGTTCATTGGACGAATCATGAACCTCAGCAAAGCCTCATGTGTTTTAAGCTTATCAAGTAAGGGTGCTCCACCATGAGGTTATCTACTTGGCACCTGTGGGTTGCTGCCCGTCCTTTCTCATATCTACCCTCTTTCAGTGTGCTTTTCGGTGGGCCGCAAGAAGACCATTGACACACTTACTGTGCTCTTGTGACCACCTGCTTTCCACACTAGCAAGGAGCCCGTTAGAAAGCAATGTCAGTGAAGGGAGCATAGGTTTTTGTCACTTGAGAGACCCCTCTGTGTCTTCCAGGCTCCACCAACTGTCACTCTCAGAACAAGAATATAAAGATAAAGAAAAACAGAAATTAGCTATCAGACCCAAGGCCTCTTTCTTGTCAGCCATTGCTGATGTGCTCAAAGGAAATTAAAAGTGGGACCACTGCTTATGGCCATGAAGCTTCCTTTGGATTCAGGTCGTTCTTACATGAATTGAGTTTAACCAGCAAAACAGGGGATTTGATAACTAGTTATCTTTCATATTGTTTTATTTAGATCCTGCGCCAGAGTTGGTAAGGTGACCTGTAAGATTTTCTTAGGTTTCCTAGTCCAAAGATGGTGTTATAATAACGCAAAGGGAAATGAAAAGTATATTTTTCTTTACTTTTTCTGTTGTTCAAAGCATTTGCTGTTATTGGCCTTACCCTGTGAGTAAGAAGAAGGAGGCAGTGGCATGAGGTCTTACTTAGTATTCTTTTATTGTGCTGAATAATATACCATGGAGCCCTCTCCCAAAGGAGTGGCTCTGAAACTGAGCAGTTTGGTTCCCTCACACTTGTAGTACCAATGATGAGTTTTTAACCCATGCCATGAGATGTTCTCATTTTCTAGGTGGAGAAACTGAGCCTCTCCTTATTTTTATTTCGGAACAGTGCCCTGAAAAGTGAACTGCCATTGGCAGTTTATTTGTGGTATGCCTTGTTGCGAACTTAGAAAACAGAAATCATTAAAAATCATTTTAAAATCTTAATGATTAATCGCTTAGTTTCTTTATTAATGCCTCCTTGGAAATCTAGTTCTAAACAAGGTTAATAACCCCATTTCTGATACAATTTCTCATTTGCTTTATTTACTCCAAAAGAGCAGTAATAACCCAAGCAATATCAACATATAATGATCCTTAATCTGGAATTGATGGTGCTTATATCCTAAGATGATAATGTTAAGCCAAAAATAATCATTGTGACTTCAAAAAGCCTGAAAGTGAGTTATGAGATTAGTTAATAGAGAAGTTACAGCCTGTCTGCTTTGTGCCAAGTATACTGTAGTTATCTATGTATTTAATATTTCCCCTCATCGAAGGTAGGCTATGGAAATACTTAATAAGGAAACCACAACTTTCCTCCATTTATAATGACCACAGTATAGTTCTTTATATATTTAATATTCACTTCATTTAAAGTGGGCTACGGGATCAGTTGATAGAGAAGACACCACTTTTCTTCATTTGTTTTGAGTATACTATATATTTAATATTTTTAATATGTATATATTTAATATTTTGCCTCATTCCAAAAGTTTTTGAAACATCTTTTAAAAATACAAAACTCAAAAATGGAGTGAGGAAATGAGAGCACATGGAAGATAATGATTAGAAAAATAAAATGAAACCAAGGTAAAATAGTATAAACATGTATGTTGCTAACATTCCCTGCATTTGCTAAAAGTAGGGAGCCACTTTGGCTCTGAGTGACCTAGTACCCATCCTAAAGAGAGAAACACAAATGAATTATATTCAAAATGTCTGTTGGATAAAACCAAACCAGGTTGCTCAGGATAATCTGCCATTCCTGGGGCCAAGACTTGAGTGCTTTCTCCTGTGAGTCGCCACTGAGAGACCACTTTGTGATGTGGCAAACAGCATCCTTGGTCGTCTCTCTCTATATGAAATCAGGCTCATAGGTTTCTTTCTTATACTGCTAAATGCACTATAAATAGATAGAATAGCACCTTACCTGGAAGTAATTCTCCAGGAGGCTAAATCTGACAGTCTAGTTTGACTCAAAGATGATATTTAGCATATCATCAGATGGATGGGTTAATTTCAGGTCCTCCAATCAGGCAGCATGCCACGATGACTATTTCTGTCTGCCACGCTTTTTATAGTCATGGGTAACAACGGGTGTCCTGTGTTACAGGTCACGGTGCAGCTACCTGGTGTGTGTGCCCTAACAAGGGACATGGCCCTCATGGGATGCTGAGGTGTGTACAGCTCATCTCAGGAGAATCTCAGCACACTTAACTCAGAGGGAAGTTTGCTCTTTCAACCTCTTGCCTCCCATGGGCTAAGCAACAACCTTCAAATTCAAATTTTGATGAGCATGGAATTTATTCTTTTTCTCCTCGCAGCATCATCAATGGGGTTTCTTTCTGACATTAGTCTAGGTTAGATTTCACTGGATAAGATGACAGTAAAAGGTCCCGGTAGCCCACAGTGAGGGGCCCAGCTCCTCACCCCAGGATTTCCCCTGCCCACCTCCGGCTCCCAAGGGCAAAGGAAGGGGCAGGGGTGGCCAGAGCAGTATTCTTCCTCTGTTTTGGGGTTTTGGTTTTATTTTGTTTTTTTACTGACTGTGGAGTTAAATAATGCTCATTTCAGACAACTTGTAAAATTCAAAAAAGTATAGAGTAAAACCCATAATTCTACCATTCAGAGACAACCATTTTATTTTCAAGTCACGCTTATTGAAGTGTAATTTACTTAGAGTAAAATTCACCCTTTGTAACATACAGTTTTATGATTTTTGAGATTTTTGACATGTGGTTGTATAACCACCACCACAAAGAACATTGCCACTAACCCCAAAAAAGAGTCAACCACTTTTAAGTGTTTGCTGCATTTCATTCTCTTCAATTTATTTTTTTTAAGTTTGAGGTCATTCCCCCTGGCTAACCTTGTGTCTTGTTCCTAAAATCCCACTTTGACATGTCAGGCCTAACTTTTAATGGCTCCCACTTGCCTGAGGAATTCCCAATGGGACAAAAAACTTGAGGCTGAGGGGCGCCTGGGTGACTCAGTTAAGCGTCTGCCTTCAGCTCAGGTCATGATCCCAGGGTCCTGGGATTGAGCCCTGCATGGGGCTCTGTGCTCAGCGGGGAGCCTGCTTCTGCCTCACACTCTCCCTCTGTGCTTTCTCTCTCTCTCTCTCAAATAAATAAATAAAATCTTTAAAAAAAAAAAAAAAAAAAGCCTTGAGGCTGAACCAGTGACCTAGGGCTGCTAATTCAGCAGCGGTTAGAGATCATTACAGCCTTCCAGTGGCAGGCGGCACAGCGTGGGAGGAAGACTTGGCCAGGGGAGGAAATACTCTAAGGCAGATTCAGCCTTCAAGTATCCAAGGTGTGGCCTATGCTTCGTGTTTCATGTAAGCAGAGAAATTGCACAAGTGGTTCAACTTGTTGGGTAATAAAACTGTGCAAGGAGAAGAAAATGGAGTTGGAATTGAAAAGTCAGTAAATGAAAATATGATCAGCTTTGACTTCAAGAAACTATTTCTGAGATTTTACTGTACAGAATTCCAAAACTATCCCTGATTGCAGACTTGGAATCTTGCCATTCATTGTCCAGAAACAAAGTTACTTCTCGACAAGTTGTAGACTGTGAAAGAAAAAGTTTCTTTCTTTAGGGTACATAAGTTGGTTCCACGAATTTTATCTTGTAAATCATAGTTTGTCCACTTATTAAAATGGAACACTTAAGTTTTCATTTATATTGAAGTCAAAAAAAAAAAAAGGTTCTTAAAAAATGGACCTTTTAATAATTGTAGGAAACATTAATGGCAACTTTTGGAATCAAAGTACAGTTTTAAGTTTTCATTTTGATTTTTATACATTGTCTTAAACTTTGATGACCCCATTTGGAAATAGTTGGTCCCTTCACATTGTCTGTCCTTTAACTGACTACTACTGATGTTAGGAAGTTACTCTAGACTGAGAAAAATCCTGTCCATATCAACTGAATGAGGGGGAGAATGGGTGGCAATATTGAAATTAAATAACTTCACACTCTTCCCAAGATTATCTCTCCCTTTCAGTTAGTTTAAAGCCCTGCTAAAATAGAATTCTTTATGGTTTCAAAAAGGTCATACAATCTTGACAAATAGTCTTCTTATCGCCACTTAAGAAAAGAACTGTTATTTTTTAATGAAAAGATTTGATTCTCCACTGCCATTCAGATATTTTTTTACACTTTATGGGGTCATCTGCTAGTGCCCATCAGGCTTCCATTGATACTATTAAAAATTCTAAAAGTGTTTTAGGCTGACAGTAGCAGAAAAGGCTTTTTTCATGGTTCAAGTCTTTTCTTCAGCGAGTATTTTTAACTCATTGTGAAGTAAACCTCCTCAAATGATACATTCTTTAAAAATGAAGAGTCTTTGAAAAGATTGAATGTTTGTGCCTTGACAGTTTATTGCTTATTTAATGTACCACTAGGAAAATGCTTGATATAAAGTTCTGTCCCTTTGGCCTCCAGAGCTCTCACCAGCAAAACCTGAGTTTTTAAAATAATAGTTTTATTGAGATATATTTCACATACCATAAAATGCATACTTTTAAAATGTACAATTCATATTTTTAGTGTATTCACAGAGTTTGTTCCACCCTTACCACTGTTCCATTTTAGAGCATTTTTATCACCCTATAAAGAAGCCTTCTACCTATTAGCACCCCTTTCCAATTCTCCCCTCCCCATGACCCCTGAGAACTGTTCATCTACTTTCTGTCTCTGTGGATTTGCCCATTGGACATTTTCTATATATGGTATCAGGCAATATATGGCCTTTTGTGACTTGGTTTCTTTCACTGAGCATGATGATTTTCAAGGTTCACCCATGTTTGTAACACCCATGTTGTATCAGTACTAAATCCCTTTTTGTTCCCAAATAATTATTCCATTATATGGATATACCACATTTTGTTTATTCATTTGCCAGCTAATAGACATTAGGGTTGTTTCTACTTTTTAACTATTGTAAATAATACTACTATGTCTCTAGGTGTTAAGAGGGGAAGATCCCAAGGGGTTTGCTTTAGGCATTCTTAGTTTGGGGGTCAGAGGGAGGCACAGGGAGTGATAGAAGTTTTCCTTAGCCTCTCCACCTACCCTCCTACTCCCTCACAAGAACTTGCCTTCTTCCTTTCTCCTCTGCTTTCTGTTATGGTAAATCCCTGTCTACTGCTGAGCTAGTTGTCTGTGTTAAGTTACTTTAGTGCGTAGTAGGTAAAGCTATTTGGGAGTCCTATAATATTCATCAGAATATAGTTCACCCAATTTCCATTCCTAAGTATTGTCTTCCGTCACTAGTGTCTCTCTTAATGGTCAAACAAATAAAAGTGCTCTGATTTCATTTCTAATTCAGACCAAATGAAGAATAAACTATTTGATATTTGAATCTAACTATCAGAAACTCTCTTGGGGATCTGTGCAGTGAATATTTATTAAATGGATGCTCTTATGAGCAAATTTCATAACACTGAATTTTTATGATGCAACTCCTATTGTAAACCCAGTAAAGAGTACGGCATCTGAAAGATACATAAATGAGTCTGTGGCTGACCTGCAGCTCTAAAGAAGTCATTTATCTCGAACAGTTTACTTAAGCACAGTTCTTCCAGAAGGCATTTTAATTACTGCTTCTCATTGCCATTCCAGTCACAAGCCAATTTCATCTGGGACATACAAATCCACGTGGCAACTATCTCTGCTGATTTGAATTAAACTTGTATAAGCTAGGTCTTCTGCAGGGCATGTGAGCCCAAGGTAATTCAACCAAAATTCCATTAAGCTAACCTATTTTAACCTAAGAATGTTACCATGTAGAATGTGGATTTTAAGCCAGGTAGTTTTCATAAGCAATAGTCTTTTATGGACCCAGAACACTATACAACAAAATGTTTTAATCACAGTAAATAAATATTTCAAAATGAATTACCTGTTTTTAAATTGAATATTTAAAAATGTTAAGCGGGTGATAAGGTTAGAAGGAACCACAAAAAGAGATCAAGTTTATAGTTTGCATCAAAGTTTCACATTATCTTGAGACTATTTTAATGTATTTGGTTTAATATGGAGGCAGCCCAACTATATTAATTTTCTAATTAATGAAGAGGAAAATACTTTTTAAAATTCAGAGGCCCATGCTTCTAAAATATATGTATCGTGCTATTATTTAATTGTCTTTTAATAACATTATTTCATTTTCTGTAATTTTTCATAGTTCACATTCTATAATTACTGTTCTCAAAATATGAAGCTGTGATAAATTATTCAGTCAGTACAGGAATTATATTACCAGCCCCCGCTCTTAGTCATTAGGCTTTTTGAACTATGTGTATGTATTGATAGATTATAAAGTAATTTAAATAGGCCACATAGTATATTTCAAGATGCTTTCTGAAAAAAAGTTTACCTTTACTGCTTCATGGGAATTAACAATTACTTTTTAATCATGTATCTTGTATTTACTGTCCTTTGGGTTTTATCTGCATTCTTTTAAATCTTCATCTTAAGAAATGTTAGAAGTACTAAGAAGCACAGAGAATAGTACAACAAAAACTCAAGTACTCACATCCCAGAACTGAAAATTGTTGATAATTCATCATATTGGCGTTTTATTTAAAATTTCTTTACAATTCAAGCCCTCTTTGCCCCCATTCTCTCTTCCTGATAGCTAACCACAAGTATATAGTCTTCCAGTTTACTTTGTGTGCTTTTATATCATTATACATCCTTGACCAATATTTTG
This sequence comes from Leptonychotes weddellii, assembly GCF_054177405.1. NCBI lineage: Eukaryota > Metazoa > Chordata > Mammalia > Carnivora > Phocidae > Leptonychotes > Leptonychotes weddellii. The sequence goes on along the minus strand of NC_138371.1, from coordinate 66,267,401 downwards.
TGTTTCTTTTTTAACTTACACAATATGGTATAGTGTGTGTATCATTGTGCACTAAGTATTTTTCTACTCAGTATTTAGAATCTATCCATGTTGGTATGTGTAGATCTAGTTTATGTTTTTAACTGCTGTTATATAGATATTTCATGGAATGATCAACTGTATGGCCATTTCCTTATTGAAGAACATTTTCCTTCCACTTTTCCACTATAAATAATGCAACACTGAACATTTTTGAACCTATCTCTTGGTTTACACATATAAGATTATGGAAAATACATCATTATAAGTAGAATATTTGGGTCATAATAAATGTACATTTTCAATTTTTCTAGATCTTCCTGAATTGCTTTCTGAGGTATCTCAGCACTTGTACACTCTCAAGCAGTATGTGTTAAAGTTCCAGGGTGTATGTGTGTCTGTCTCTCCTCTTTGTCTTTCTTTCTCTCTCTCTCACTCTTTTTTTTTTGGACAACATTTAAGATTAGGTAGGCTCTTTAAATTGTATCAATCTGATATTATCTCATTTTACTTTGCATTTTCTTGATGACTAATGGGATTGAGTATTTTCATGTCTTTATGATCCATTTGAGTTTCCTATTCATATTCTTTGCCCACTTTTCTTTTTTTTTAAGATTTTATTTCTTTATTTGAGAGCGAGAGCAGGGAGAAGAGCAGAGGGAGAGGGACAAGCAGACTCCACGCTGAGCGTGCAGCCCAGTGGGGGGCTCGATCCCACAACTCTGAGATCATGACCTGGGTCAAAATCAAGAGTTAGACACTTAACCAGCCGAGACCCCCAGGCTCCCCCCTCTTTGCCCGCTTTTCTAATGAGTGATTTGGCTTATTGTCTTTGGTTCTATCATTAGGTTTTTTTGCACTGAAATAACTCTGGGATGTATATGTAAAAATAGTACAGGTCTTAGTATATCATAGCACTGAAAGTACACTATATTAATCTATTTTTAGAATACAAGTCCTTTAGTATCATTACAAGTACATAGAAGATACAACCTCTATATGATATATAATAATAGATACCTCATTATCCACATCTGCAGTTGAGGGAGGGTAAGAGCCCAGATGATACTAACATTACTTTCTATTTCCAGATACCATTTCATGACTTTGCATTTACACACATATTTTTTTGCAAATATTTATGATGTCTTCTCTAAATTCACTCAGTAAATATGTATACCTTTACTTTATTGTAGAGATACAAAGATGTAAAAGCCTGGAAATTTCCAGTCTAGCAGAAGGGACCATTTTGTATAACTAACAATATGACAAATATGCTTAGTAACAGCATAAAATGTATGTTTATATTTTATTATTTTTAATTTTGTGAAGAGCTCCATGTTGATCAGATTACATTGTCCTAGCTCTATCCCAGGAGGCTCTACCTGGGTGTCTTTGATTCTCAGTTCCTTAGGTTAAAATACTTTATATTAGGGTGCCTTGGTGGCTCAGTTGGTTAAGCGACTGCCTTTGGCTCAGGTCATGATCCTGGAGTCCCTGGATCGAGTCCCGCGTCGGGCTACACCTGTGCTAATAGATGTTTTATACCCATTATCTTCTTTACTGTTCAACAGTGTTTCCTTTCTGGTGTTTTGTGTTTTAGTTTGCTTTGGTTTTAATTATTACTGTACACCTGAATTTATTATTAGGATGATATTGCCCCCTAAAGATAGTGTTATTCTATTGGTTTTTCCACTGGGGTGTCAATAAATGGTTTGAGAAGACTTAAGCATCCCACTCACATCCACTCTACCACTCCAAATAGACACAGCCTATATAAAATGGTGCTTAACATACAAGAACAATTATAAAACCCCTAGCCACCAGCCCCATCTCTACTACTACTGTTTTGTCTCTCCTTATGGAAACTGCTGTAGTTACCATTTATATTCTTGGTTGATCACAGACACATTAAAAGAAGTCATGTAGATATTAATTTAAAGATTCTAGAAAACAATCTTGAAAAACATATTCCCACTAATGTACTTTCTGAAGTTGATTATTTCAGGTGGGAAAGTTTACCATTTCTTCATCTAATCTCCATCTTCATTTTAATCTCCATGATGAAATAAAAGGAGGTTAGTATTAAGTTCACATTCTCATTACCATTTGGCAGGTTAAGGACCATGGAGCAGAAAGACTGATGTAAGTAATGAGATGTTTCTTTAACCCTTCCGAGAACTACTACTATATCTAGGTCTAAACCAATGATGTATGGAAAAGGAAATAGAAAAGTGAGTGCCATCCATTAGTGCATTTCAGCAGTTAATCAGCTTGTCCTAGAACTGAACATGGCATGTCTGCCAGGGTGGGGAGGGGAGGCAGCCGACGAGTTTGCCAGACTTTGTAGTGACTGAATTGTTATTATGGCTATCCTCCCTGAGGCTTCACAATCTATTTAATAACAAATCAGTCTAATCTGTTTGGTGCATGGATTTTTCTATTCTCCTGTCGTGTTACTCCACTATTAAATAGGGGGAAAAACACTCTAAAGCTGAGGAGGAGAAAAGCCTGTAGGCTACAGATTTTCACAGCTAAAAAATTTTTATATTAAATAATTATACATTTTAACCACTGTTACATAGTTTAGATATAACATTTGGTTTGCATTAATAGACTCTTATAATCCAAGGAGAAATGTCTTTAGGGTATATGTGTGTGTTTCTTTTAGCTTTTTTTTTTTATTGGAAAAGAACAAATAGCCAGTTATTCTAGGGTCCTGTGATGTGTCGTCTCTGCTTCAGAGCAAGTCAATTAACGGTTGATCTACCCCCACCTTTAGTTACAGTATCAATGGGGCTATTTGAGCCACAGAGAAAATTCAAGTGAAATTATCAACCATGATACAAGAACCTAGGTGCTTAGGAAGGACAAAGGACAGATCTATATCTGTTTTCTCAGTGGCATTAATAAAATACTTCCCAGTAAAAACTTATTTGAAAATAGTGAGTGAAACAGTATTGTATTTCTATGAACATAAATACAAAGGTAGAAATTATATGACTGACAGAAGTAGTACATAAATCTAGAAGTTAAAACTTGGGTGAACTTTGCACCTGCTAACGAAATAATTAATATATCTAGATCAGTAATCATCAACAGCATCTGAACCCATTGATCTATCTTATGTTAATATTACAAAATGGGAGACAGTCAGAAATTATATTATCCTGATGTGACGCAGTGGGAGTACATGATGTCACTTGTGATGTATTCTTGCCCCAGAATTGCTAGTCATCTAAATATAAATACCTAGTCATAGGAAATAACGAAGCCAAGGGAACATGTTAAAGAACAGTGTGCTGATGCCGTCAGTCAGATCCAGTCTGTTGGGCAAATGAAATAATTTCAAACAGGAGAAAAAAAATTAAGAGAGAGGGAGAATGAAACTAGGCATTAGGAAGAGATGTTTAGAGACCTAGCAACCAAATATAACGAGTGGACCTTGATTTGGTTAGATTCAAACAAACCAACTGTTTTTGAAATCAAAACAGGGAATTTGAATACTGACTAGATATTTGTTGATATTAAGAATTTTACTTTTAGGAGAGCCTGGGTGTCCCATTCGGTTAAGCATCTGTCTTCGGCTCAGGTCATGATCCCACGGTACTGGGATCTAGCCCACGTCAGGCTCCCTGCTCAGCAGGAAGCCTGCTTCTCTCTCTCTCTCTCTCTCTCTCTCTCTCTCCCTCTCTCAAATAAATAAATAAAATCTTTTTTTAAAAAAAGAATTTTACTTTTAATATTTTAGGTGTGATAATGTTATTGTGAATGTGGTCTTTTTAAAGTATCTGTATTTATAGGTACATCTCAGGTATTTATTACTGAAGTGATAAGATGTCTGAGACTTCAAAATAATCTAGTAATTCGGAGAAAATAGTAGGTGAAGGTATAGATGAAATGTAACTACATGTTCCTTTTTTTGAAGCTGGGTAATGAATACATAAGGGATTTATTATACTGTTTTCTTTTTTACTATATACGTGTGTGTTTTAAATATTGTATAACAAAAAGTTTATTAAGTGCTAAGTGATTCAGCTCTTTATTTTCTGACTGAAATTATGGTTAAAATTTGTTTCATTTTTATAAAATTAGGATGGTTCTATTTCTTAAAATCTGAGTGGTGGATGTTCTCTTCAATAGTTTAAATAAAGACTATTTAAATTGCATAGACTGTGAATCTATATGGAGTGCTCCACACACTTCATGCTGCCTTTTCCATCAATGATGTTGGCTCGTTATGGCAATGAATGGGAGGAGGAAGTAAAAGGGAGATAAAGCTGATCAACCCCTTCTTCATGGGGTTGCAACCCAATTTTTGTTCTTTTCATTCATATCTCTCAAAAGAAAAATGCTGGCCATTAAAGCTAAGAATTAACACAGTCTTGCCCAAATACTTGCCCTGTCTGTTTGCTGTGGAAGGTACCTGTTCAACCACTGAACAGTGTTTATGGATCACCCATTCTGTATCCAGAATGCTGTTTTAAGAGACTTTACCCTGACCGTCCATTATCATGATTGTCATTCCTTTTCATTTGTTCTAATAGGCTTTTTTTTTTTTTTTTTCATTCCCCCATTTGGTAGTTTGGAAACCCTTCGCACTTGTGTGTGGGGGATAAACAGAGAAGAGAAGGAACAAGGTTAGGGTAGGGGATGTGTGACAAATTAGGGATCCACGAGAGCTTTCAGAAGATTTTAAAGCGTTCTAGAACCACTTTCCTAAGTTTTACTACATAGACACATAACATATGTTATGCCAAATGTTGACTGTATCCTTGTGTCCATTTTTTTTCCAGAACAGTTATTGATGATCCTGGCTCTGTACTCTATCTCACGTGTGAATTCATTCTTCCTTCAGCACTAAAACAGCTATTTATGGTGCTTGTCTGTGAATTAAGAACTGAAAATGCTGTTACAGTGAAAAACATCATTTTTTTCAAAAAGCAAAGCAGAAACTTAAGAAACATGTTTGTTCTTCTCACACAATGAAAACAAATTTTTTTTCAGAAATTAAAGAAACTTTACTGTTTATAAAAATTTTAAAAATAAATCTTTACATTGGGTGATCAATGGAAAGAAAGTGAATAGCGTTCTTCAGACATATGCCAAATTTGATAGTGTCTTTATATGAGTATAAAGAATTGTATGTGAATAAATCATTTGCTTTTGAATGTCTAAATAGGATAAATAATCAAGGGAGTATATGTTTAATAAAAAAATTGGGGTTTATGATAAAATTGCTTTTAAGTAAATTTTTACATAGGCTTTTCAAAACATATTAAATCTTTTAAAGTAAAAAAATGAAATTGTATGCATCATAAACAAAGCTATTTATAATGACAAATTTTAAGGGGTTTGGATGCCAGCCAGTGTATCTTACTACAGATCTCTGCAGTTTAGTCCCATGTTCACTCTGCTCAATCTCATGCAGAGCAAGTAGAAAAACAGGACCCTTTCCCTACTCCCTACCAGTGCCAGCTCTTTTAAAAAATATATAAGATTTATGGGTGGCTGGGTGGCTCAGTCAGTTAAGCATCTGCCTTTGGCTCGTGTCATTATCCCAGGGTCCTGTGATCAAGCCCCACATTGGGCTCCCTGCTGAGCAGGGAGCCTGCTTCTCCCTCTCCTTCTGCCTCTCCCCCCAGCTCATGTTCTTGCTCACTCTGTGTACATGCTCTCTCTCTCTCTAAATAAATAAATAAATAGGGCGCCTGGGTGGCTCAGTTGGTTAAGCGACTGCCTTCGGCTCAGGTCATGATCCTGGAGTCCCGGGATCGAGACCCGCATCGGGCTCCCTGCTCGGCAGGGAGTCTGCTTCTCCCTCTGACCCTCCTCCCTCTCATGCTCTCTGTCTCTCACTCTCTCACTCTCAAATAAATAAATAAAATCTTAAAAAAAAAAAAATTTAAATAAATAAATAAATAAATATATGTATATATATGATTTAAATTGTTTTACACATTTCTAGAAAGAGTATATTTGTGTGTGCTCTTTTTCTTATTTTAAATCTTTGAAAATGTTTTTCATTTGTTTTGTTTTGTTTTTACCTTCAGAGGGCTTTTGGAAGAATAGAAGTGAGGAAGACAATAGCAGTTATTAGACCATGGATGCAAACAGTTTGCAGTAGCCCATCTATTCCAAGGCTGACCCTTTGCCTAACTAACTAGCACCCTAAGTTATGGCAAAATACTTAGGAAAGAGAGCCTGATGTTGTATTTCGCCATTTTACTGTTTTCATCTCACTTGCTTTCACTCTTTCAAATGTCAACTGAAATGTTAGAAAACCCCTCTATTCTGATTTCTACTTTTACTGGTCAGAACACCTGTTGTGGGCTGGGCTTAAACAGAAATCATGCTTCCTGTATAATTTATGGGGATACCAGAGGGAACTGTTTGTTTCATTTTTTCTAGTACTACCTTTTTGAACTTCCCCTTCCCATATGGTCTTCTGGATCTTTTATTCATAGATTCAAAGCACTAACACAAAATGCTTTTGTCAAAGAATATTTAACATCTTCTAAAATGTGTTTACCTCCAGTCCCTATGAAAGTTACTTGAATTCTGAAAAGGACTAGTATTTCCTGTTCCTTTAATGTTTTTGCTCTGCATTAAATACATAATTTTCTCTTTAGGAAACTGGTCGGAGTATTATTTATTTATATCTTACCTTTTCCTGGAATTCATTTATACAGCCATTATCGGAGTCCAAAAATATGATAGAATAGCATGGGGAAAAGTGGAATGAAGAATTAAGAAAATAAGGGTGAGAATGAATAGAGCCCGTAATGAGACCAAAAATATTCGTGACAGTGGCTGTTTATAGATTTTACTATAAACTTGCTAACTGCCAATGGAAACCAAGACTTTGCTGTCCTTATTACTCATGATATTTTAAAGACTAAAATCGTAAAGCACATTCTGAGAGTATGGCTATTTTTTTTCAGGTAAAATGTCACAGAGGGAACGTATGGGTCAGACTGTAAGCCTTAGATCTTTCCCGCATTCCATGAGGTACCAGTCCTGCCCTTCTGTGGCCATCTTATTTGCACCTTCTTTTGGTCATACAGGTGACTGGGTGTTGATTGTGGATGGGTCAGCCCAAATCCATTCACTCTCAAGAAAGGTGACTCAGGGCTCGTGTCCTGGTACTGATGGGTCAGGAGCAACTGCATCCTACATGAAGGACATCATTTTTCAATCAAGTGCCCTTTCTTTTCTCTAACCTCAGTATCACCCTCAGATCATATAAACAATTATGAAGAGAGAGCCTTTGGCCTGTCTTGACTTGTTATGCCTTGCTTAGTCCAAATTATGGGTGTATACCATTTCAGGGGCATTTCAGAGCCATAACCACAAAAACAGTAATAAACTACCATTACGAGCATGTTGTCATGGTTTCCCTTTTCCTGACTCCTGAGATCAAGTGGTCCTCTCTTAGGAAGAAGGAATCGGTTTCCATCCAATAGAGAATTGGCCAGGGTCTGATACCATGATAAAAACACAGAAAGGAACCTCGGTCCTAGAAAAAATCATAAATTTAAAAGGAGAGTTTTTGTTTTTCTTGAGATTGATTGTGAACAGACAATAAATAAATTTGGAAGAGGCTCTTAAAAAGTAGTTAGATACCAAGAAGGATTGCTTTCTATTATTGCTAAGATATCCTTGTCTATAGGCTAGTGATTTCTCAAACTAGGTTCCTCAGAGCACCTTAAGGACAATAATGTAGTAGATGGGAATAGCTGTTTTCCTTCTGACTCCCCACCTCTGCTTCAGCCAGGCAAAGCAGTTCACCTTCATTATCTGTTCTACATATTGGCCTTCCTACCTTTGACTTACTGAAATAGACTAGTGGAAGAATGAAGAGCTATCCACACCTGTCTTGGGCAGAATAATCAATATATTGTTTAATTTTGTCTAACTGCTCTAGTTTTTCTGGTGGTAAGAGAGTAAGTCTCTTTAATGTAAAGTATCTGTTTCCTTTGTTTTTGTTTGTTTGTTTGTTTGTTTAGACAAATTTTAAGGGGTTTGGATGCCAGCCAGTGTATCTTACTACAGATAAGAGAGAGAATCTTAAGCAGGCTCCATGCCCAGCCCCGAGATCATGACCTGAACTGAAATCAGGAGTGGGACATTTAACCTACTGAGCCACCCAGGCGCCCCTATTTCCTAGTTAATTATTATCTAACTGAAAGACATGAGGTCCTTGTTTCCAAACACAGGAAAAATGAAACTAGTTATAAACTATCAGTTACCTGTTAGTAGGTGGTATGAGTTCTTGGAACATCAGAAGCTGGCTTATAGCATTAGAGAGTTCTTGATTCCATCTCAGTCTTCTAGACCCCACTTTTCACCCTGCTAATTATGAGTATAAAATAAACTCAAGGACATTCTTGTTGAGGGTCAGCGTGAGGAGAAATTTGACCCATTTGCATGGTGAATGTTTTTAAGATTTGGGACTTCCAGGTGCCTGGGTGGCTTAGTTGGTTAAGCATCTGCCTTCAGCTCAGGTCATGATCCCAGGGTCCTGTGTCAGGCTCCTTGCTCAGCAGGGAGTCTGCCTCTCCCTTTGTCACTCCCCCTGCTCGTGCTCTCTCTCTCTTGCTCTCTCTCTTTCTCTCAAATAACTAAATAACATAAAGATTGTATTTATTTATTTGACAGAGACACAGCGAGAGAGGGAACACGAGCAGGGGGAGTGGGAGAGGGAGAAGCAGGCTTCCCACCAAGCAGGGAGACCAATGCAGGGAGCCCAATGCGGGGCTCGATCCCAGGACCCTGGGATCATGACCTGAGCCAAAGGCAGATGCTTAACGACTAAGCCACCCAGTCGCCCCAAATAAAATGTTAAAAAAAAAAAGGACTTGAAACTTCCACAGACATGATATTCAAGAAGTAGCATTCTCAAGCATTCAAGAGCACTCAAGACAGCTAAAGCACAGAATGAGCTCTACCTAGCTAAGAACTCACAAGACACTAGTAGAATATTTTGTAAATGCATTAAGAGAAACAGAGCAAAATTTTAAATGTACTAATTAAAAGGGTTGTCAAAGCAATACTAAATAGAAACAAAAAAGATTTAAAGTATGTTATGATATTTAGGGTGCCTGGGTGGCTCAGTCAGTTAAGTGGCTAACTCTTGATTTTGGCTCAGGTCATGCTCTCAGGATCCTAAGATGAGCCCTGTGGTGGGCTCTGCACTCAGCAGGGAGTCTGCATGAGATTCTCTCTCTCCCTCTCTCTGCCCCTCCCCCACCACGCACATACTCTCATGTGCACACACATGCCCTCCCTCTCTCTCTCAAATAAATCTTTTTTAAAAGTATGCTATGGTATTATCTCCATATCATAATTGAAGATTTAATTAAAATTAATGAAGATGTAGAAATTTGTATTCAACAGAATGGTTACTCATTTAAGGGAGTTTGTTTTAAATTTATCTTGTAACACTTCCAAGTAGAGACTAAAACTTAGCAATCATTAGTAGTTATTTTGCCAGATTCCTGGGGTAGAAATCCTGGGGTAGAAAATCCTAGGTGCATAATAGGAAATATGGAGTGACCTGGGAATTCTGGAGCCCAGAGTCCATATCTAAGAAGATTATGATGCATTTCATTAAAAAGCAATCTATGATGCCTAGAGGATAACAAGGTGCTAAGTAATTGCAATATGAATTCATTGCCAAAAAATAAAAACCCAGATAAACCATTTTTCTTTTTAACTGAGAAATGGACCTTAGAATCAGTTAACAAGTAGACTTATAAATATTAGAGCAATGGATTATAAAGGAAATTGTAGCCAACTAATAGAGTCACCAGAAGTTTTCACAATGGATTTAGAATCCAAAAGACTTACACACTTTCTAATAGAATAACTCCAATTAATAGAATAATAAAGCCTACCTAATAAGTGAAAGAGTTGAAAGGTACTTTTTAAAATAGGCAAATCACAAATTGGAAATAAGACAGTAAGGAGTTGGTAGAAAAAGAGAAATGCAGTTTGAAATTTATTTGAGCTACTGAGATTTTATCTGTAAACATATGGTAGTTCTTGAGGAGTTAAGATGTGCAGAAGAAATACAGAACTTTTGGGGCGCCTGGGTGGCTCAGTTGGTTAAGCAACTGCCTTCGGCTCAGGTCATGATCCTGGAGTCCCGGGATCGAGTCCCGCATCAGGCTCCCTGCTCGGCGGGGGGTCTGCCTCTCGCTCTGACCCTCTTCCCTCTCATGCTCTCTGTCTCTCATTCTCTCTCTCAAATAAATAAATAGAATCTTTAAAAAAAAAAAAAAAAAAGAAATACAGAACTTTTGTATGGAACTCAGAACTTCCTGTCAGAACTCAAAATAGTAAAACTAATAGTAAAAATAGTTAATGAACATATGATTAATGAGTGTTCATCTGTTAATTACCTCTGTTCAGCAAAGGAAGATCACCTAAGAATCATTTTAAAAACATTGTGAAAGAATATGTTGTAATAGTGATATAAATAGATCATGTAATGCTCCTAAATTGGGATGGTTTAAGCAACCATTTGAAGACATTGTCATAACACAGAGGGGAAAGATGTTCGTTTTACTTGGATATGTCGAATATTATGTTGGTGGTCTCCCAAACTGGCTGATTCCCAGCCCTCACAATTTTTGAGCTGTGGGAATTGAAGCGAACTCTAGAATATGGCAATACATTTCCCACTGCTGCGTATCTCTCCCACTGGAGCCTTTGTGTTCAAATTTCTACCTGAGTGGTCCCAATACTAACTTACTGCCTCTTGATAGGTGAGTAGAAGGAGAGCTAGATCTTCTTTTTTGTTTTAAGACAAATGTTTCACACTTTGGGTTGTTATAGATATGTGAATGTTTCTTCCATCAAACACTGCTGGGCTCATCAGAGTCCTCTCTTAAGGTTTCTGGCTTTAAGAACAGCCTCCCAAAAGCCTCTTAACACCTTCTTGCCTTTGGGCATGTGATCCAATGGGGGTGTCACACAAGTACTGTAATGAGTATTTATAAGACAGTTGGAAGCACTGGAAGACATGGACTTTGTGTCTTCTCACTATTACAACCAAGCCTCTAATAATGTCTGGCACTCAGTAGATAATCAGCAAATATTTTATTAATTGGACTCATGTTATATGTACAATAAACCTCTTTAAGATACAGAAAGAGCCAAATCAAGCGGGGGGAGGGAATCTGACTCCATAGAATGAAACAGTTTCTAAAATTTACATAAGAATTACCTTGAAAAGAACAAAGAGTTAAGATTAAGATCAGCTATCAATTATTTACCATCCTACTCAATGCTAGTTGATAAACACAGAATTAAGACACAATCTTTACCCTCAAGAAGTTGGTCATAGTTTGGTGACTATGCTTAATTTTTGAACTATTAATGAGGGTTCTCTATATACACATATATGTACGTGTGCATATAAAATTTCTTAATGCAGTGATTTTTTTTTTTTCTATTCCCCTTCTCCCATTTTGCCAATCCCCCACCGCCATCCCCTCTGGCAACCATCAGTTTGTTCTTCAAATTTATGGGTCTGTTTCTGCTTTTTGTTTGTTTCTGTTTTGTTTTTTTAGATTCCACATATAAGTGAAATCATATGGTATTTGTCTTTCTCAGACTTATTTCACTTAGCATAATACTCTCTAGGTCCATCCATGTTGTCACAAATGTTAAGCTCTCTCTCTCCTTTTTTTCTTATGGCTGAGTAATATTCCTTTTTACATTTTCTTTATCCATTCATCTCTCGATGGGTACTTGGGCTACTTTCATAATTTGACTATTGTAAATAATGCTGCAGTAAATATAGGGGTACATATATGTTTTCAAATTAGTGTTTTCATTTTCTTTGGGTAAATATCCAGGAGTGGAATTACTGAATCATATGTATGTTCTATTAATTTTTTGAGGAACCTCCATCCTGTTTTCCACAATGGCTATACCAGTTTACATTCCCACCAACAGTTCATGAGGGTCACTTCTCCACATCTTCACCAACACTTGTTATTTCTTGTCTTTTTTTTTATTCTAGCCATTCTGGTAGATGGAGGGTGATATCTGATTGTGGTTTTATTTTGCATTTCCCTGATGACTAGTGATGTTGAACATCTTTTCACATGTCTGTTGGCCATCTGTATGTCTTCTTTGGAAAAATGTCTATTCAGGTTCTCTGCCCATTTTTAATCAGATTATTTGGGAGGTTTTTGGAGTTGAGTTGTGTATGTTCTCTCTATATTTTGCATATTAACCTCTTAGCAGATAGATATCACTTGCAGATAATCTCCTTCCTTTCAGTAGGCTGCCGTTTTGTTTTTTTGATGGTTCCCTTCACTGTTAATACAGAGATTTTTTTTTTTTCAATAAAACAAAGCAGTTAAGTTTTACAATTTGACTATGTTCTAGTCTCAGGCTGTGGCCTGGTTTTCTTTTCAACAGAGAAATAACTCTTGGGTTCTGTTCAATTCAGTTTGTCTTGTAGGAGAGTAATGGTAGTAGCCTGCACCTACTACTAATAGAAAGAACCCCACCTAGGTCTAGGAGAAGGAGGGAAAGGAGAGAGTAACATTACCACGTGGCTTCATCAAACTCTCCACTGCCCCCTCCACTACCGCTTACCTGTAGTGCCCACTAACGCAAGCTAGCCCACATCAGACACAGTAAATCGGAAGGAAATTGGGGACAGACTTAAGTAGACCATTTTTCAAAATTATTCCCAAGTGATACAGAGTGAACGTAATATTGGAGTGTTCAATTTCATGGGTATATAACATAAATATTGTAACAGGGTACCTGCATATGCCATTCTAGAATTTGTGTAATTCGGAAAGAGTTTCCAGACTGTTTCTACAGATTCTATCCCCAAATAACATTGGCAGCCTGAAGCAACATGGCATGTGAGGGAACTGCAAGTAATTAGAAGTGCCTAGAGTGTAGGTTTGTGTGGAAAAGGGCAGACTAGAAGGAACCGGGTGGCAGAGGGCTGCCTGGGCATACTAAGATGTTTGAATTGTATCCTCTGTGGATCTCTTACGCATTAGCATCACGAGAATGATGTCAGATCCAGAGGTTTGAAAAATCACTGTAGCGGCAGCAGGAAAGAGAGCCTGAAAGGGTGAGAAATCAAAGCCAGGAAAACAAGTTAGGAGAGTCTAAAAGGATGATCCAGCCAAAAAGACACTGAGAAGATGAAGGCCTGAACTGTGTGGTAGTAGGGATGAATTCAAAAGGTGTATGTTTTAAGTGACTGCCGTGGGCCAGGTACTGCCTTAGTTTCTGGAGGTACAGCTGTGAATGAGGCCGACTTTGCTGCCCTCATGGAGCTTGCCACACTGGTGGGTGGAAAACAATAAAATGATTCCATGTTCTTCAGTTTGAGTGACTAGGTGGTCATGATTACCTGGGAGTTGGTTTGCGGGGGAAAGAGTTTCATTATGTTGAATACAAAGCGTGTTATATCCAGTCTGCACTTGGAAGTACAGCTCTAGAGTTAAAGACTGAGGTTTGGGCTCTTTTCAGAGGGCCTGTTTGTATTTGTTTTCAGTCATAACACTTGGTTTGATGATAACATCAGTCAGGGCTTTTGGTTGCAAATGGAATCCTCTCTGGCTTGTGTAAGCACCACAGGAACTTACTAAAAGCTTTTTGGTATCATCTTGGTGGAATCTCTAGGAAGGCCAGAGAACCTGATTCTGAGTGAGCATGTCCAGGAACAGTGCCCACTGCCACTGCTGGGTCCACTGTAGATGCCCCCCGCTATACCACTGCCACCCCCTCGCGTGGCTTCCTACAGACCCTCACTCACTGGCCCGCCCTCCCCGTAGAGCAGTATGAGCAGGCGCATTCTCTGCCTTGTGGGACAGTCCCAAAATAAGGGTTTTGAAGACACTGCACAGCCATACATGTCTAGCAAACATATTTTTGCCTCCACTTATGTGTGAGATGAAAAATAAAACATTTAATTTCAGAAGTGTGTAGAATTTTACAGTGGTTTACTACAAATATTTATGTAACATTGTGATGAAGGTATGGTGTCTTCTTTAAAACTAATATTGTTCGCATTAATATATTAATTTGCTGATGAACTTGCTTTTAATTGTTGTTCACTGTGTGACTCGACAGTCCCAAACTAATGAATGGATTTCATTCTAGAAGGTTGTTGATAATTAAGTCATTAGAAATTGTGAATGCATCTTTCTACTGAAACGAAGTTATCGTGGGTGATTCAGTTCTCGTATTTTAAAATGTGTTTTACATTCCAGCGAAAGCTCCTAGAACACAAGCTACTTGGCATCTTCAGATAAGAAGTGAAAGGGAATGGGATGGAATCATTTGTGGGCACAGCGCCTATAGACACATTGTAGACAGTCAATAAAAGTTGGGGAAATGTTTCTAGGATTAGAGGGTTGGAGAGAGGAAGGGAAGAAGGCGAGTATAAGCCTATTTCTAGTATGGAGCTGCCTCTAATTGTTCTGATAAAAGCAGGTTACATTCAGTGACATAACAGCATTTCAAAATTGCACATGTTTATTGTCTAATCCCCCAAATCCCAGAGTAGTGAACAATTTAAGAATCATTTAAAATGAGTGCTTCAAAAGAAAATAGACTGTTCTGAATAACATGTCTTGACCAGTTATAACACAGAACTTATAAGATTAGTGTGAAGTAATTGGGCTGAATATATAGTCTTCAAAAAATACCGTGGAACTTTTTGCTTATTTTTAATCCTAATATTAGCTTATTTTCCTGATGATTTTTTATCTTTTACCTAAAATAGAGTAGCGAAAAATATTAACTGAGGTTTCCATTGCCTTCATCTAGGAATGGCTTATTTTTTTATTTAAATTCAAATAATTAACATATAATATTAGTTTCAGAGGTAGAAGTCATGATTCATCAGTCTTGTATAATGCCCAGTGCTCATTACATCACGTGCCCTCCTTGATGTCCATCACCCAACTACCCCTTCCCCTCACCCCCTCCCCTCCAGCAACCCTCAGTTCATTTCCTATGATTAAGAGTCTCTTATGGTTTGTCTCCCTCTCTGATTTTTGTCTTGTTTTGTTTTCTCCTCTCTTCCCCTGTGATCCTCTGTTTTGTTTCTTAAATTCCACATATCAGTGAGATCATGTATTTTGATGACCTTAAAGGCCTTATCGGCAATAAAAATGCAACCTAATTGAGGCTACTGGAATTTCCTACCTAGAATGGAGGAGAATAAGTTGACCTGCTTGAGCAAAGTAATAACTGGTATTTTATATATACCTGACCATTCAGAACAATTAAAAACTCTATTATGGTGCCTGGGTCGCTCAGTCAGTTAAGTGTCTGCCTGCAGCTCAGGTCTTGATCTCAGGGTCCTGGGATGTAGCCCTGCTTGGCAGGGAGTCTGCTTGTCCCTCTTCCTCTGCCCCTCTATCCCGCTCTTGCTCTTTCTCTCTGTCTCTCAAATAAATAAATAATAAATTTAAAAAATCTTTTTTAAAAATGTAAAAAAAAAACAACTCTATTACTTCTACAGTTTGTTGCAACAACATATATTAAGCATCTGCTATGTGTGAGGCAGTATGGCAGGCACTTGACATAAAAAGATGAGCAAAATAGCCACAACCTTTGCCCAGTTTGAGCAATTAACATGAATTATATCCTGTGATCTATAATTATGAGAACAAAAACTCTTGTAAAGGTATTTCATTAAAGTTTATGTAAGTTTCAAACTCAGAAGATAATTTTCATGATATTCCCATGAAACTTGAGGTATATTAAACATTTCTAGATGGCAGTTTAATTTATCACATATTTTAATATTGGCAGACCAGATGAACATTTTGATAGGATCACAGTTGGGTAATATCAACCTCAGTATTTAGAAAACTAATTTAGATGATAGAATGAAATAAAAACAGATTCAAGAGAAGTTGATTCAGTGTAGGGAACCACTCTTGGAGTTGCAGAATATGATAACCCACCCTCAAGAGCAAGACGACAAATGTGCCCTTACTGATATTTGACCAAGTTGGCATCTTTTCCTGTCCCATCAGTCCCTTCTGAAATCAGGAGTGCCTCAGATAAAGGAACATCAGCAGAGTGCCAAAAATTTGCATTAACTGATTGACTCCATTCACCAGGAGCCTGCCCCCCTGCTTGCAGCTAGTTCAAGGTCCTGGAATGTAAACTGCTTTGCCTCTGACAAAGTAAAGGCAGTTCACTCAGGCACAAAGCTGAAGTTTAGGGAGTTCTTACAGAATCTGGAGTTTCATTAACCACTTAATGGACTGGGGAAATATCAGGGGGTAACAAGAACTTAAAATCGTAGAACTATAGCACTCAAAGCATTTTCCCTTCTCTGTTCCAAGTCCTTTATTTTATAGTGTTTCCTTAAGCCCAAAGTCATACACCTTTTACTTAAATTTAAAACACTCTAAAAATCTGCCAATATGTACTTTTTTTCTGATTTCAAAAAAGTACAAATGTTTAAGAAGGAAAAGAAAAAAACTTTTAGTTATACCCCACAGAAATAACTGTTAACACTTTGGTTTTTATTTTTCCAGACTTCTTTCTAGGCATATTGTATGTGTGTATGTGTACGTGTTTAATGCAAAAATGGGATCATAAGCCATTCTGCCATATATAGTAGTGAGAAGCCCTGACTTTGGAATCAGGCCATCCTGGGTTTAGATCTCAGCAGTTCTGGTTAACAGCAAAGACTTTGGCCAGTTTCTTTCCCTGTAAAATAAGGATGATAATGTATCTATTCATAAGGTTGTGGATAATATAAAGGAGATAACTTATGTGAAGTACTTCATTAAGCAAATGTTTGATAATCTAGCCTCTTGTTCTCTTGTTCCTATGTTCTACCACACTGTCCCCTTAGCACCCTGCTGTCCTGTAGTTGGAGGGTGGGGAGTGTGAGGCGGGGGACAGGGAGGCACCGATAATGTTTTTATGCACAAATTTCTTAAAATTTAAATTTATTAAACTCTGTTAGAGACATGTAAAGCTAAAATATTCTCCTGGATTTTCAAACCTTATATTTTTTATTTAAAGGTTTATATGACTTAAGTTTTATAAGGTAAATTCAGTTCAAACTAACCCCATTAACTTTTGTGTCTATTAATAGTTTCTAGGGCTTCTTTTGAAAATAGCTAAAATGAATGAAGTTCTTAACAGCCTTTTGGGTCCTTTTTAATGTATTGTGTTCAGTGTATACATATATAAGTACTTTGTGTATAATGTAGATGTTCTTTTTAATGTGTATGTAGTTTTCATATTAATTATCACAAAAAGCAACATAATACATCATAAGTACCATGAATATCATATATAGTTATGCTATTTTATTTGTCTTATGCAAGGGGAATCTTATGTCACTTTATAATTTGCCTTAATTTTCTAGTAGAAATACAGTTTTGTCTCAAATTGATATGGAAGGTTAAATAGTGTCTAAAAATTCACTTAGAAGAGTAGCTTTAAATTCTGAGATTTTTATAATTTTATGTAATGAAATGTGAAAATTAAATGTTTATGTGCAAAATAGGCCCGCAGTTAAATTTTATGACAAAGGAAGTAAATGTTCCTTTTTTTTTCCCCCTTTTCTCTAGCTCAACTGAGAAGTCATTTCCTTGGAGATCAACAGGTATGAGTTTTTATCATATAAAAAAATCCTTATTATGTCTTACACACACAACAAGAACAGTTTCATAGCCTGCTTTCTCGATTTACTGCCTCTTGGTGAAATAAGCCAAGCAGAGCCTTTACTAGTGACAATACTGAACTAATTTGCTTTGAAGTAGTTCTTAATTTACTTGATTGTTTTGAACATTGTGAAGTAGGTTTGTGTATGTCAGCTATAAAGAAAATTAAAGCATTGGACATCAACATATCAGTGTTATAATCACTGGACACTTTTAATATCAGCATATATTATCTAAGTATTTTCTTTTCTATCATAAGAAAGTACAGCAATGCCCTCACAAGAGTTACTGCATCACCTGGGAAAGTTGGCTAATCATTTATATAAATCAAGGTCTTTCCTTTCATAGTGTTTCCCACACTCAAGGGAAGAGTTGCCTTAAGCGTTCATATTCTTTATGTACCCAGATGTAAAATGTATATGGTAGCTTCTAATATAGTCCAGAAGCTTCTGATGTAATCTCCTTATCTTTTTACCCAAATTCATTTCATATAAAGGATGAATTACATTAAGGAAGGTGTAAAGCCCCTTTCACAAATATTTGATGTCTTCATAGTAGATGTTCATTCATTAGTGTTTGTTGAGCACCTACACCATGGACCCAGTCCTGTACACATCACTGGTCACACAGTGATGGGCACAACCTACACGATCCTGAGCTTCCCATGGCGCTTATAATGTAAAGGACAATGTCATCAATATATAAATGGTAGAATGGGCCTTGAAATCTAAATACTTTGGCAATTTTTAAATGAGCTTTGAACTTGATTAAAACTCAAAAATCACCAAATGCCTGGTATCTGAGTTTACCAGAACCTGTTACCAGGATCTTGGTGTTATTCGTAGTGCATACAAGGCACTCTGCTCTTTTATAAAGAAGCTGTTCCCAAGAATTGTAGTGTTTATTCAGACCAAAGACATATGAGGAGCAACTTAGCAATAAGTCTCATAGCAATAGTTTAATATAAGGAAAGTCATGTCATGAAATAATATGTGGTTAGATGCCAGAAATATATTATGTGGAAAACACTGTTGTAAATGGACAACCTCCTTCTGAGATAGCTTTGCAGAGAAAACGGTACTGGAGCCTAGAGACTGACGGGCGGCCAGGCTCTGGAGAGCGCTTAGTTACTGCACAGCAAAAGAGACAGAAATGTCACATCCGAACATTTAAAACTGGTTTGAGAGATGGTAAAATGCGCAAAGTCTAGATAGCCACATTGGGTCAAATTATAGAGATCTGTAAATACAACTCTAAATTGAACTCTCCTGCAGGTCATGGGGAACCACTGAAAATCCTCTGAACAAAAAGTCACCTGATTGAAATATTCCTCAGGAGAAATACCAGAACTATAAACCAATTAAAAAGTGATTTGAAAATTTTAAAGAAAAATGCAAAGCACACAGTAGGGCATTTGGTACTTGGTTGTGGCAAAAATTTACCACTTATATAAAATTATTCTGTAAGTTTATCTTTAATAGTGCATCATTAATTTATTCCAGAAATATTTCTTGAGAGCCTTAAACGGTTCTCTAGCACGTAGTTGTCAAAGTTTAAAACAATATCCTTGTCCTCTTAAGTGCTTCAAGTCTAGTGGAGGTATGTAACTCTATACGCTCAAAATTTCCTATAAAGGAAAACTACAGGTATATACCATATTTACTGATAGTCCCTATTTCTGGACATTCGGGTTGTTTCTAATTTTTTACTATTATAAATAACATTGTGGTAAATATCCCTGTATATAAAATTATATCTGTACTTTTGACTTACCTTAGGCTAGACTTTTAGGAAATAAAGTATTATTTAGAGTATATGAACATTTTTAAGACTCTTGTTATGTGTAACCAAGTTGCTTTCCTGAAAAGACTATATTATTTCTCCCTCCCTTTAGGTATGTAATGTTGATCCTCTTGTATTTCCTCATTTGACATCATCATTTATATTTCTTTCTACCTACAAAATATTAAAATCTCCTATATATTGCCCTTTTCTGTTGGAGTGGTTGTGTTTGATAGGTGAGAACTCTTTAAGCCCAAGCCTGATAGCTGTATCAGTCAAGTGGGGAACACCCAGCCCATGCCAGGTAATTCCATATGAGGGATTTGATATGGGAGGTTATGGTTCAGGTGTGGATTGCAAGGTTTGGGAGAATTAACAGCATCTGAAACACACAAGAGACTGGTCATACCCACAGCTGCTACCATTTCTAGGACTGAGGGGACAATGGGTTAGGTGGTTTTGTTTTTAAACTGGAGCACTGATGGGAGGTGGGGCAGGGGGAGATTTCCAGCATTAGCTGGAACCAGGAAGAAGATAAAGCCAAGCCAGAAGTGCTGCCTAGAGCCGAGCTGGAGAACATCTGGCTGAGCTGAGCTGAAACAGGCAAGTGGTGGTTTCTCACTACCTAAAGCCAGCCAGGCACAGGGTATAATTGTGTTGATTTGCATATAGAGAAAATGAACTTAGATCAGGAAGGACACATAATAGAGAATGAGATCTCTGGGCCCTTGATGTCCTTTCTACCTCCCCTCCCCTTCCCTCCCCTCTGGTACTTTTACTCATAAGCTTCAGTCATTTGACCACCACCTTCATGATTTACTAATGAGTTAAATATAGATAAAATATTATGTATGTGTGTCTGTGTATATTGTCCAAGTAGCTCCCTAAATACCTTAGTGTTAGGTATTTACAATACAACTTAATACAACTCCAGTAATTCATCTGTCTTCACCACAGCTACATTTGTAAATCACACCTAATATAACTGTTTCATCCCTTGCTTTTGTTGGAATACACTCTTAACCCAAACTCCTGTTCAAACCTGGCAGGTGTTACATTTACTTACCCTATTTTTCTTTTGAGGGAAGAGGAGTGCATTAATCTTCAACCACTGCAATCACAACTACTGTTTACTCAACTTTCTATTATTTTAACTGTATTCATGTTACTTGTGTGCTTTCTTAAATTTGCCTACTTTCAAGCCATACTTAGGACATTTAAGTTGTAACTATGGCAATAAGCTACAAAGATAAAGGTAGAAAATTGAAATTTGATTGTATGCATAAAAGAGTAAAATCTGATTTGTTTCATGTTTCTTTTTCTAAGTAGTTATAGATGTCTTTAGAGGTTTGATTGTAAATAAATAATGGCATAAAATGGCAGTTTTGCTGCTACTTTTCTGTAAAGTTTTAACTGTTATCTTCTCTTTACCACATTGCATGCAGAGATACTAAACATAGTATATAAAAATCATCTCATTTTTAGAATTTGGCAGTCCTGCCCAGAATAAGGGGCAGGGGTGGCTTAAAAGTAAAATATATATATATATATATTTAAAAGGTCTTCAGTCTCCTCCGTGTTTAGCTAGATCTTGACAAAAGTAACATCTTTATTCAATTTTCTTGGTTTCTTAAATAAGAAAGGATTACATGAAAAGATTTAGGATTGAAAGTCTCTTATTGTTCCTCATTTTCTTTAATATTTTGAAGTTTTCCTGCAGACAATTTCTCTACCTTTATATATATATTACAAATTTGACTTGAAAAGCTTGGCACTTCAAAAGTTTTTGAGCAGTCATGTGAATTGTTAGCAGGGCAGTGGTTTGATCACTACCTGGGAGAGATCCTTGCCTACTCAGGTATTTTCAGGATGGTACATTCTGTTGAAATGCCAGAAACGGACCAGCTGCTGAATTTTGTTTTAAATAGCTAACTCAGAGCAGAGTCATTTTCTAAGGAAGAGCTCAGGATGCCCTAGGCAGAAAAGATTTCCAATGCTTTATGATTCAGTTCAGCAGAATCCGTTTGCGCATTTGCTTGAGTTGGTTGGTTGGTTGTTTAGGTCCCTCAGTCGTTTGGTTGGTTTTTGTATTCGGGTTAGTAGGCTGTTGGAAAGTAAAAAAAGCCAAAGCTTTTTAAGTTTGGTGCTCAAAGAGATGACTTCCCAAAGCATGAGGAAGAACCGTCCACTCTACAAAACATTTCTGTGTCCTCAGGCTGGTTGAGAAGGAATCTTGAGGAGAAGCTTCCCCAGAAGCATTTATACTTTATTGTTATCTTGCTTTACTGTTCTCCCTCTCTTCATTGTTCTGTATTTTCTAGCTTACCAGCATTACATATCTAATCTCTAAAAACATAAAATGCACATCCTTTTGTCTTTTGAAAAGAGAGTTTATCATTTTCTGTTTTGGCTTAGTTTCTTCCCTAGTCTTGCATCTCTTATAACCTTGCATTTTTGTGTTTTTTTATGTATGTTCTGCTAAAAAAGAGTGAGGAAGGAGTGTTGTCTTAGTGTTCCTTCCTGTTTTCTCTTTTATTAGTGTTCCATTTTTCCATCATTCACATCTTTGTACCTCTTAAAAATTTATGTATTTGTACAATCTCTTATGTTCTGCCAAAATTTGAGGTAGCATTTGAGGACACAGACAGTAAAATAGAAGATAAACACTATAATCATGAAACTGTATAATAGAATAATAGGTAAAGGCCTGAAGAAAGTGACATGCAAATATATGCACATGTAATTATAATTCTTCATGATGGAAAATATTATGCAGAGTAGCCTTTAAAGAAAAGAAAAAAAAACCTCTGGCTTACTTCTCGTTTTTAAAAAAGCACACCAATTTACTCACACACAAAAACAAAACAAAACAAAACACACCACCATACATAGTGTGTGTTACCTAACAGACAGAAGCTGTTGAAACCACAAATTGAGTCCTTTTGTCAAAGTGTTCATTGGTTGTTACTTAAATCCTCCAGCCACATCCTGCAAAGTGAATTGTGCCACACGTTGCAATTTCACAGTTTTTCTGTTCCAGGAAAAAAAATTACTATAGTCTAGGCAGCTTCCAGTTTTAGTACTTATGTGTAAAATGAGGAGCGGGGAGCAGCATGGCATCAGCAGGAGAAGCCTATCCTTCCCTCCTCACCGCCTCCCCGACCCCCCCTTCCCTGCAGATTAAGAGAAGGAGACTTCTTCTGAACCCCACCCAGTGCACCGTCTGTTCCAACAGGCCAAAGAATCAGGTTCACTTGCACTTGAGAAATAGTCATAAGAGCAGATATTAGTGTATGTTAAATAACTGATTGGGAATTACTACTCCTAAAAAAGTAAAGAAGCCAAAAGATTAGTCTTTCCGAAAGCAACAAGTTTAGCAAAGGACACAGGAGAATGAAAGTAAGGGGAATTTCTGGTTGACCTAGAAGGCATTAAAGGGTAAAGAGACTTGAATCAGTCTTTTACAATAAGTAATGAGTAGGAGAGAAAATATTAATGACTTCATACAGTTGAGGTAGTTGATATTTGGTAATAAATATGAAAGGGAATGAAAAAGATTATGATAAAACAAATTTTAAACTGAGAAGATGATTTAACTTCACAGTGCCACATCCGTTTACTGTGGAATATGTACTGGAGTGCCACAGTTTTCACATACTGTCCATTTAAATCATTATCGTGTGGTATGTACTGAGAGTAGTAGTTTGTGTATACTACAAAATTTAAGACTTTATAGGGATTAGGTTTTGCATTTTGTTCCTAAAATGAATGGACACAACTTTCTTCCACTATGGTGGGTTAAAAAAAAAAAAAAAAAACATAAATACTGAAGATAGAAGATAAAAGATAAATGAGAGAATAGCCCTAAATCAATTTATCTTTCTTTTTTCCTCCATCTGGAGCAAGTAATTTACAACACAAAAAAGCATCAGCATATCATGAGATAAGATGCAAACTTAAATGGGAACACTTTATGCCTCAGTAGAAATGTACCAGATTTATAAAGGCGATAGAAGAGGAATCTATATTATACATGTTCATAAATAGGATATTAGATTAGCAATCATGTATAAAGGACCATTATTTTATTGAGGATTTTGGATGTTACGATTTATTGTGGCTATAAATTGTATAAATGACAAATTTCATCATACATTCATTCCTTCCTATTTCTCTTCTAAATAACAGAAGGATACGATTTTCTGTGAAAACCGGCCAAGTTTTTCCTCCCTTATTATTTCAGGCCTTCTGAGCCACACAGTCATGATAGTCTTCTTACCACTGCTACAGTGAGGTAGCTTCCTGAATCACCACTACAAAGGTTCTCTTAACTTTTTAATGTTTCATGACTAAGCCCCCCCCCCCCACACACCCCTTTGGGTTTGTTTTGTTTTTAATTCAATGAGGATATATTATACATTATCCTATGACTTGGGTTTTTTCCTTAACAGCATAGTAAAAACCAAGCATGTGTTTCTGTATCAGTATATGAAGATCTGCCTCTTTTTAAATGGCTAAGTACCCATGGTTTAGAAAATTTATGTAAGCAGTCCCTAACTGGTAGATATTTTATTTTTCCCCAACTTTTTCTTTGACAAACCATGGTAAAAGTTTTCTCTGTACATCTGTCTGAGTGTCTTTGTCGATTACATTTTTTTAAGTGGAACTGCCTGGGCAAGGGTATATATGGGGGCTTTTTGAGCAAATATTGTCAAATTGCCCATCAAAAATGCATAATAATTTGTAGGAGGGGGTGAGACTTTTCCTCCGCCTTCTTAGGTTAAATGACTGGGGCGGCGGGGCAGTGAATTTAACTGACAACAGTTAAATTAATAGAAAAGTAATCCCAAAGTATTCATATACACACAGGAGTTCACAAAAGTAGTTTACCTAAATGGCTAAAGTTAGGAGTTACTACCTAACTTAATGGAGTAGAGGAAGTGGGCAGAAAAGGCTTCTGTGGGGAAAAAGAAATGGGTTTCTAGGGGAACAAACGGGTATAAGAAATCTTGTGAAAATGTTTGTTTATGCAGGTGCAAGTGGTCCTCCCATTTTTTTCTTCATGCCATATATCTCCCCCAGGGGAAATCCATGGCAGCCTCACTCCCAGAAGTTTCTGCTTTTGGTGAAATAAAGGATACTCCATGAAGGCTTCTTAAATATTCGTTAAATCAGAACATTACGCGGGGACCAGCATACCACTGACGATTCTTTCATTTGATTAGTTCTTATGGAAGTTGGGGATCGACCTGATCTTAGAATTTAATAAAATTCCTGTCTTTCTTTTCTTTTCATATCTGGATCAAAATGATCACATACATTTTTCTGTCAACAAAAATGCAACAACCACTACCAGAACAAGCAAAAAACAAACTTTTTTTTGCCATTGGAGGTAATTCAAGTACCAATACCTCATTCCAGAGGTTCCCATCTTTGCTGTACATTCAAATCACCTGTGGAGCTGTTCAAGTCTGGGGCCTGAACCAGGCATCAGCGGTCTTTGAAGATTCCACGTGATCCCACACTGCAGTCTGAGAATACTACCTACTCATAAGTAAATTAATTTAATTAGTGGTAATTAAAGGAAAGAATTAAAAGTTTATCCTGCCAGTCCTGTACAGATTATATTTTAGGATAACCAAATAACCCTGGCCATTAATAGCTATTTTAAGATAACTAAAATATACCAAAGGAATTTCTGCTGATAAATGTAGGAAGAACAATAAAATTAGAAAAATCACCAATTTGCATCCTCTAATGAAATAAATGATTCAAGCAAAAATTGTCAGTGTATGCAGAAACCTCTGTATTTTCGATCCTGGTTGCACATTAGAACCACCTTGGGAGTTTTTAAATTCCTAATATTCAGACCACAGCTTAGGCTGATTGAATTGGAATTCCTGGGCGTGGGACTGCGTCAGCAATAGTTTCTAAGCTCTACAACCACCCCCATCCCAGGCGATTACAGTGTGCATTAGGAGAGAGGTTGATAGTGAACTTGAAAATATGGAAAGACCAGACTGCCATCACTTGAATTGGCTGACTCATTGTAACAACTGTAAAAGTTACAATATGACACGATGTAAAGTACACAACACCATAAAGTATTCTAACCACAAAAGTTTGACCTGAAAGCTTTTAGCTCTAACTTTCTGCTTAAAAGACACACAGAGGTTAAAAGATATATAAATGCCACCATGAGAAACCCACACGCTAATTCAGAATGTGGCGCATCCTGAGTTTATTGCTGTGATTCCCTCAGTGAGCCAAGAAAATGAAAATGAGGGCATGGGAGCCCCTTTTTAGATTTAAGGTACTAAGTAACAATCATAGTCCAACACCATCAGTAAATCTTATTTCAACCTGACTAATACAAGCCAACTGAAGAAAAATTTTTGAGACATCAGGAAAATTTGACTGTGAACTCATTATATGGTATGATGGAATAAATGTAGTTTTTTGAAGTCCTTATTTTACAGAGCTACATATGGAAGTATTTAGAGTCAAAATGATCTGATGTGAGGGATCTGTTTTAAAATTCTATAACAGAAGAAAGGAAAAAGATAAATGGAGCATAAAAAGTATGGCGTAATGTTGTTAATTATTAAATTGGGAAGGTTGTTAATTACACTTCTGTTTTCTTTTTTTTAAGATTTATTTATTTATTTTAGAGGGAAGAGAAAGAGAGAGAGTCCCAAGCAGACTCCACGCTGAGCGTGGAGCCTGATGTGGGACTTGATCCCAGGACTCTGAGATCATGACCTGAGCCAAAATCATGAGTCGGGCGCTTATCCAAATGAGCCACCCAGGCGCCCTTTCTCTCTCTACCTTTATGTTTGAAAACTTTAATTTTAAAAAACTGAAAGGACAAATTCTTTAAACAAAAGGTTCAGCATATTGGGGATGAAACTAGTACATCAGAGTGACACATGTTAAAGCCAGCCAGCTGTTGGCCATGCTGCCAGTGTGAGCCATGACACAAATGATCCACTATGAGATGAATGACAGTTTCCAGCCAGTAGACGTTACTTAATGTTTATTTCCACATAGTGGGATTTTGTTAAATGAATCCTAATTTCAGCTGAATTACCTATAATGTGCGGACATCAGCCTTTCTGCTAGTTTAGAACTCTGCATTTATCGCTGTTTTGTGCAGGTTCTAGGTAGCTTCACTGTACACATCTTAGCTACAGACACTTTCACAGCCTAACTAATTAGCCATAAGGCAGTTGCGCTATAAAAGATAAAATCATGAAAAAAAATAGAGATATTCATTCAAAGGAAATAATGAAATAAGAAAAATGAATAGCAAAATGTAGAGGACTATGGCAAAAGGCAAAATATTTGAATACATTCAAACTGTAATGTAGAGTCATGGCAATACTGCTTTTATTTTGCGGATTGTACCTAAGCATTTATCTTCAAAGTCTTTGGTTGATAGCATTATACACTTTTGCTTGTTGCTGTGTCTCCTTGTTGGCATCACACTTTCTCTTTTTTCTTCATTAAGAGGGGCATCAGATTTCAAATACTAGGATTCATCTCTGAAACTGAATTTTGTGTTGTGCTGTGATAAGCCTTCTACACTGTTGTTTGTTCTTGGCATATTGTGTTTGTGTTGAAATTGCTTATGGTAAAGTAATCTATAGCAAAGATGCTTATAGTGAAAAGACGGGACAAGGTTTGTGGATGAGTCGCAACCACCAAATAAGAATATTCGCATTCGAATATTCGAATGTTCTTACACCATTTACACATACTGTATGGGGATGTATGTAACACACCCCCATAAGACTTAAATACACTGAATTAGAACTTTTTTAGAGAGAGAGAGAGCACACGCACGGGCTGAGGGACAGAGGGAGAGGGAGGGAGAGAATCTTAAGCACACCCCACGCTCAGCGCAGAGCCCAACAGGGGGCTCGATCTCAACGACCCTGAGATCGTGACCTGAGCCAAAATCAAGAGTCCAATGCTTAACCAACTGAGCCACCGAAGCGCCCAGTAAGGTAGGACTTTGTATTAAAATCACATATCCAGTTTTAGCCTCTAACATTTTATGTTTAATATAAACATGTTAAATAAACATTTAAGTGTTCTCATGCTCTTAATGATATGTGAACAAATATTCTATTAACTACCTAAAATAAAATAGAAAAGTACCAAGTTTAGGGCCGCCTGGGTGGCTCAGTTGGTTAAGCGACTGCCTTCGGCTCAGATCGTGATCCTGGAGTCCGGGGATCGAGTCCCGCATTGGGCTCCCTGCTCATCGGGGAGTCTGCTTCTCCCTCTGACCCTCCCCCCTCTCATGCTCTCTCTCTCTATCTCATTCTCTCTCTCAAATAAATAAATAAAATCTTTAAAAAAAAAAAGTATCAAGTTTAAAAGCTCGTTTTTCCATTACCACCTCCTCAACGCACAGAGCCACACTTCCTCAGTTTACAGTTGTTGCTTTGGGAAATGTCAGAAAGGCTACCATCTGTAACCCCACATTTCATTCGTAAGCCAGAGTTAGTCTGCATTTAGCTCTATCTTGATAATCTTTACCAAAAAAGATAACTCAATAGAAAATTTACAGTAAAACCTAGTTTCAGAAGACCTATTCATTTCTTTTTGTTAGGAATATCATCCTACCTGGGACGCCTGGGTGGCTCAGTTGGTTAAGCGACTGCCTTCGGCTCAGGTCATGATCCTGGAGTCCCGGGATCGAGTCCCGCATCGGGCTCCCTGCTCAGCAGGGAGTCTGCTTCTCCCTCTCCCGCTCCCCCCTCTTGTGTTCTTTCTCTCTCTCTCACTCTCTCTCTCAAATAAATAAATAAAATCTTTAAAAAAAAAAAAAAAAAGGAATATCATCCTACCCTTACAGATTTCTGTGGGTTTTTTTTTTTTAAGAAGTTTTCTTGGGGCACCTGGGTGGCTCAGTCAGTTAAGCATCTGCCTTGGGCTCAGGTCAGGATCCCCTGGGATCCAGCCCAAGTCGGGCTCCCGGCTCAGCTGGGAGTATGCTTGTCCCTCTCCCTCTGCACCGCCCCGCCCCCCGCCGCCTCTCCCCCCACCATGCTCTCTCTCAGATAAATAAATAAAATCTTTTTTTTTTTTTAAAGGAAGTTTTCTTGGTTTTTTGTTTTGGGGGTTTTTGTTTTGTTTTAACAGAGGGAATCTATCTTATATCTCGTACTATCAAATATACCCTTTTCTATATTTGGTAACATTTTTTTCCCTAAAAGGAATAAAGTATGTCTTTGAAAAAATATTTGAATGATTTTTGAGCACTTATGTTCCATAGATCACTGATTTTTTTACATCACAGCAAATCCTTTATTCTTTTTTTAGCTTTCTCTGTAGGAAGCAAGAGGCCCATGGCCTTTTATGAGCACCTACTTGTAAACTCAGTGTTAGAAACTTGACATGTGTGATCCATTTCTTTTCATCTTTATAATTCTAAATTCCTTATTTTTCTAGTTTTCCTCTTACATATATAAATTCTTTATGGTAAGTGTGACACCTGTATTTTAATTCATCCCTAGACTAAAAATACTTGATAAATACCCATTTTAATATGACTATTTGCAGAAAGACCTTTTTTTTTCCTAATAATTATTTTTTAATCATTTTGTATTCCTGAACAGAATTCAGGAATTTTAAAATATTTATGAAGAAGAGATCTCTCTGGTGACATTTAAAACTATAAAATACTTTTTAGATATGCATTATAGAAAGTAAATAAAGTGCTTTATACCAGCTTATGCAGAAACTAAGTTTGCTTAAGCCACAAAATTGAATCCAGGCTGATGAGCTTTTACAGTGGATTTCAAGGCAAGCTAATTGATGTTTAGAGCAAAGTTTAAAGTGAACTAGAAGACACTTCATTAATGGTTTCCATTTTCCAAGACTTTTCACTCAACATTTTCTAGATGAGTTAAATTTTTAGACCACTATCTTAATATTTAAAAGATAGCATAAGTATGCATAAGACCCAAGAATCTAGATACATTCAAGAGAACCAGACTAGAAATAGTTTCAGTAAACAAGATCTGCCCATTCTCGCAAGTGTTTGCTTTCATTAAAGCCCAGCTTTTAAAGGATATCATATGTGTATAGTAATTTATATTTGAGTCAACAAAGTCCAGGTATCTATAATCTTAAGATATCAGTCAATGTCTATCTGTGTCTGTGCATCAAAGAATGTTTTTATGATTCATGTTTCCATCACCCTATTCACATTTCCACTCAGCAACAATATTTCCCGATGATCTCATTTCCTCTGATAATAAGGTTACCTGCTGTAGAAGTGAATCGTGTACATCAAAGAAGTTACTGAAGAGGAGAAGTCCTTTCAAGGCCATCATCCGTGTCCTCTTCCAGAATTTGGCCTAGAGCTTTACTTCTTAGCCATAGAAGACACTGGAATATTGCTGTAGCTCTGTGGAATGTGGACTCCTTCCTGAACCTGTCGCCTTATAGGAAGCCAGAGTACCATAGCCAAATAGGAAGTTGAGTCCCCATAAGACAAAATTTTCTACTCGTATTTTCATGAAGAGTATGAAAGCCTAACCTCACCTCACAGGCCAAAGTTGGAAGAAAAGTGAGCTACTCCATTTCCTTAATTGTCAAAGACCACATCATCTGCCTTAACACTGCATTCTATTACCATCCCAGGAGTCCTGCCAAAACTCACATTACACTATCTTTTATGTAAGGGCAAACCTTTAAACACCATAGCAACTCAGAACAGGCACAAACAAGGAGAATCTAGCAAAAAGTTATAATATGCTGGACTGTGAAAGACTAGTTACAGAGTTGTATATACTAAAAATCTCCTTACTGATCTCTAGGTTCCTGTTGCCATGGTGATTTTACACATTGTACAGACCTCCGTTTCGTATACCAAAAACAGTAAGACACATAGATTAACAAAACAGAGGAATTTCAGTAATTTCAAGTTCTTTAGAGAGACCTTAGCCTTTTCCTGAGCATATTTTTATGCACACTTGGTGTGTATTTGGGAGATAAATCATAATACACTTTGTATTATGTCTTTCACTGTGAGCTTAATGGTGGATAATACATGAGATTTACGTAGCCCTACACAGCATTACTGTCCCTTACCCACTAGTATTTTCTTAGCTGCAGCCTTCTACTTTTTCTAATTAATTGCCCTTGTTTAGGTAATACTGGGGCACTCAGATGAAATGTAACAGGCAGGATGGACCATGTTTCCAATAATCTCCCATTCATAAACACAAATGGAGATTATTTCATTCTACCTTGAAGCTTGTTCAAGTTCCATATTCTTAGACATGCATTTTCATAGAAGATGCTAATTTGATGTTTGAAAATGCCCCATAAAATATTTCTGATGTTCCACAAAACATGTTTGTGAAAAAATAACACATGTTCTTCAGTACACAGATGAAAGAAGTAGCATTGACATTCTGTTTGCCATTTTTGCTCATCAAAACGTCTCTCAATTTTATGTTCTCATT
The DNA here is from genome assembly GCF_054177405.1 of Leptonychotes weddellii. Taxonomy (NCBI): domain Eukaryota; kingdom Metazoa; phylum Chordata; class Mammalia; order Carnivora; family Phocidae; genus Leptonychotes; species Leptonychotes weddellii. The sequence goes on along the minus strand of NC_138371.1, from coordinate 66,236,422 downwards.
GCACTAACTCACAACATGTCAACTATTTAACTCTAGTTTATAGCAGTGATCATGAAACGATCCCATCCTGTAAGACTCTGTGGTTTCTCTGGTAAATTTGACTAGTGTCTTCTTTCATTCCTCATAGCACATGTTTTTAAAAGACATTCATTTTAAAGTAAGACTACATAGTTAATAATTTTGAGCCTTACCCTACTACAATAAGAATACCTTCTATAGTAATTGCAAACTGGGTCTTCTTACTACAGGAATAGTGACTATGTGTATATACATTTACGTGTGTGTGATTTAGGAATTACAGGTTTTCAAGTAAGCAGTAAATAATAGTAAAACAGTGTGAAAATAATTTAACTTTGTCTTAATGATTGAGAAGAAATATCAGTATCTTTCTGTCTTTGCAGATATGCATTACATTCATCTATAATGAAGCTCATTATAGAAGTAGAAAAATGAAGATCTACTTGATAGTTTAGAATTGATTGCTTTATAGCTCACTAATAGGATAATATATTATCATAATAGTTATAATATGGTAAATACATGTATTTATCAACTTTTTAAAACTTTAACTTCAGTATTTACTTAAAGCTAAAAAATAGGGGCACCTGGGTGGCTTGGTCAGTGGAGTGATCTTGAGGTGGTAGGCTTGAGCCCCATGTTGGGTGTAGAGATTACTTAAAAATTAAAAAATCTTTTAAAAAAATGAAATTTAGACCCTGTTCTCTAAATAACTCAATTATTTAAATCTTCAAATACTTTTCCACATTCTATTTTTTTGAGGTGTTGCATTTAAAAGTATAAGAAATGGGTGCCTGGGTGTCTCAGTTAAGCATCCAACTCTTGATTGTGGCTCAGGTCATGATCTCAGAGTTGTGGGATCGAGCCCCACCATAGGACTGTGCATCCAGCAGGGAGTCTGCTTGAGATTCTCTCTCTCCCTCTGCTCCTCTCTCTCTCGCTCTGTCTCTCAAATAAATAAATCTTTAAAAGTATAAGAAACAGGTGCTAATATTTAGAGAGGGTCCTTGGTTGTATTACTTTCAGGGTAATTTTGTTTATTTCGTTTGTTTTTGTATTTTTTTGAGATACTAATTCTTTTAATTAAGGTGACCAGTATGGAATCCTGTATCTCACAATTTGTGCTTGCTCTGTTTAAGATTATTTATTTTAAACAGCTTCTTTCAAAGGAGAGTTTAAATGAGCACAATTGTTTGTCACATGATTTGTAAAAAAAATATTCTACTGAATGAGGAGACAGAATTGCTGAGGTACAGATTTTTAGGGTGCCACTTTCTCTTTTCCTATTTAAATACCAGGTCCTAATAGTTTAAAAAAAAAAAAAAAAGCATACATGGAACTCTGATGGGTTTTGGTTTCCATGGTGATAAGTTTTCAGCTCCTGACACGGCATACCACCTAGTGTTTCCAGGCCAAAAGCTTTGATGTATTGGTGTCCCACGTTTTATCTTGTACTAAAGCTGAAGCTAAGAACTGTCTAAACCTCTTTTTCTTAATAAAAAAAATAAATAAATAAATAAATAAATAAATAAATAAACCTCTTTTTCTTTTAAAAAATGGTACATTTTCCACATATGAGAAGTCTTGGAGCTCCCACGGGGTGCTTCCGTATCTACAGATGGTTGCCGTTTCATATTTGATGTGTCAGAGCTCCATTTTGGATGAAGCCACAATGGACTGGGGCACAGCCCTGCTGTCAGGCCGGCCCTTGTGTCACTATTCCCTGGCACACCAATTCTGTGTAAAACTTCTAGCCTAGCAAACTACGTATTTTCCTTAGTCCTTAATAAAATTCCATCCAGAAGTGATGCATAAGAATGTGTAGAACCCTAGAAACTCGTTAACAGAAGACTTACAAATGAAGCCGATCACTCCCCAGGATTATCAGCCTGACAGAGCCTCAGATCGGGTTTCAGTGTATACCAGGGAAACCATATACAATCTGTAATCTTTATTGAAATTCCAAACTGAAGAATTCAGAACTGTCACAGAACTCTACCACCTAGAAGTGTACTGTCAAATAATAAATCAGGAGACAGGTCATTAAAAACCTATATTAAGAATATCAGCAAATCTTTCTGGAGGCTAGGAAACAAAACCTTGGATTGAATTCAGCGTCAAGCTAAAGGTTTAGAATGCAGTGGGGGCTCCCGGCTCTCCTATAAAACTTGTATTCACTTTTCAAACTAGCTTGATCAGCAATGCCTACAAGTTTTACTTTGCTTTACGTAGATAAACTTTATTGACCATAATAAAGCCACAGCACAGTGCCAGGCGTGAATCAGCACTCAATAAAGAGAAGCTGCTCTTCTTACTGGGAATTTGTTCAACAAATACTTACCAGTCACCTACTGAGTACGATGTACCTATCTAGGCACTGAGGAAATAACAGTAAACAGACCAGACAAAAGTCCCTGCTCTCACTGAACTTACACTCTAATGGTGAGAGAGTTTAAGTGTGGTAAAGAAGGGGCAAGCTTTACTTCCTATAGGAAATTTTTCCTAAGCTCCTTTCCCAACCACACGCTCCCTGTGTCTCGCACACACACACCTATCTTTTCCCATAGCTGCATTCTTAGGGCTCTAATAAAAAGTTAAAGGAAGAAAATCAGAAAGGAAAGACAAATGAAAACATTGAAATCCTTAGGATTATATCTTGGACTCAGAATGTGTTACAGACTCAGTGTAAATCTTTGAAGAGATAGTGAAGCAGCATTCCTGAAAAAAATGTTTGTTAGCAACCTGAGGGTTAAATTTGTGGAAAGAGACTTCTGAAGATAATCAGAAGATGGGCAAATATATTTTGAAGAAATAGAGAAAAGAGGTCACATTTGAATGGAAATGGGCAAAGGCAGTGTGATTTACACCACCTCAATTTACAGCATACAAAACAGACGTAGGAGATAGGGAAGGGGATAAATAGTTTTGTTTCTAAGATCAAGATGGCAAAATGATACAGTTGAAAGTAAAAGAAGATAATTGGGAGAGACAGATTTGGCATGAGGAAGCAAGGATCATGTTTAGATTTGTCTGTATGGATACAGAAAAGGACTAAGAGAGTAAGGTAAGCAAATGGATAAAAAATTAAAATTTCCATCATTTGTAACTCTGAAAACACTGTACAGAGTTCCGTTGATTTTAGATAACATGAAATAAAACATAAAAACCTAGCTCTACCTTCAGAGGTTTCATTACTAAGCTCAATAATATAAACACCACGCAAGTTTTTTATTTCAAACGTTTGGAGGTCTGGAGGATCTTTTTATTAAACACTTGGCCACCACTCTTACCCAGAGTCTTCCTCTTGGAGGAAGTCAGCTGAGAGGTGAGTTTTCCAAGGGGTAACAAGGTCAATTTTCAGATTTTAATTTCATGTAATATATAAGTTAACTTAGGGTGGTAATCAGGATGAAAAATTGTCATAAAATTTAGAAAAATATATTAATAAAATGAGTATATGGAACACTTTCATATAGAAAAGAGTCTAAATGTTTGTGCAGTTTACAATGAGAATGGTATTGTATTACATATAGATTATAAGATGTCACAAATATCTGAACCTTTGTAGCAAGTTTTTATGTAATACTGTCATTAGATTTAGCTGATTAAACTTATCTTCTTACAGATGTGCCAAATACTGGTGTAAACAAACCTAGAGTTTCTGACGCTGTCCACCCCAACAACTATCTCATCAGGACAGAGCCAGAACAGGGGACTCTCTATTCACCAGAACAGACATCTCTCCATGAAAGTGAGGGTCTGTTGTATTATCTTTTAAGTATCAGATTTGCTTTTAATGTGTGCTATTTGAAAATGAGTATCAGAAGTGTAAAATAAAGATATTTCCTGCTGGTTTCATTCCTGCAGGATCATTGGGTAACTCAAGAAGTTCAACACAAATGAATTCTTATTCTGACAGTGGATACCAGGAAGCAGGGAGTTTCCACAACAGCCAGAATTTGACTAAAGCAGAAAATAGACCGCAGCATTCATTCATAGGATCAACCAATAACCATTTGGTGAGGAATTCAAGAGCTGAAGGACAAACACTGGTTCAGGTAAGCCAAGCACATCAAGATCCTTGTAAAGAAATACCCTCCTAACTGAATATCTGTTATAAGTATTCTTTATCAGATATAAAATCAATACATACAATTTTGATCTTACAGAATGGACAAAGTAGCAAAATCATTTTAACATTATTCAGGTCTGTGATATTAAAAAAAAAAACAAAACCTTGGAATTATTTATAAACTCATATTAATGAATTCTGATAAATTCCAGATACAGGAGAGTAGTTCTTTTAGGAGAAGCAAGTTTGTCATGAGAGGAACAGTCCAGGGCAGGAGTATGAGAAAACTGGGTGGAATGTTGTAGTCCCTCTAGGGGTTGTGTGTTCCTAAAAATACTAGAGCTACAATATGTTCTAGAGAGGCGTAGAGGGCAAAGCACTATGCCCACACCTGAATAAAATGGGACTGGCCTGTTCTAACCAAAGTTTTTTGCCTTTGGAATTCACCTTTGGAATTATTCCCTGAAATCACAATTTTTTGTTAGAATGTAGATATTCTTGCCCATAGAAAGTTATCATATATAAGTTGGTCAAAAAAATAAGATGGCCTATGTATGTATGTACAAAAACTCCTTAGCTCCTCACTCACTGCCACTTTATTCACATCAGTCCACTAGCGTGGCCCGAGTTAATGAAAGCAGTAGGATCCTGAGTGGCAGTAACCAGTGAGGATAACGATCTGTCCAAGTACCCCAGTGAGTTCTCTGGAGCTGAAAAATGGCAAGATCATCCAAGAAGTTAGGCAGACGCTAATCCTTCCATAATGTGCTAGAGGAAGGCCAACACCACAGTGGGTCAGGTTTTGCGAGCCAAAGGAGGAACACAAGAGGGCTTTGGCACTTTGGCTCAACAATTTAGAAGAAATGTTTAAGTAATGAGAAATATTCCTATATGAAAAGAAACAAAATCATATAGTGCATGAATTTTTTTTCTTGTCCAGTCATCATGTTCCTAGTGCATGAATTTTTAAGCCAAGCTGTAACCCCAGTCCTTAGAGTATATTTTATTCCTTTGCTGGTAGGGATGCTTTGATGGGAAAGTTTGAGAAGCTTTGGACTAAGTGCTTACAGGAGTTTATCTGCTTAGGTGAATTTTTATGTCAGCTGGTTTGAAGTTACACTTTAGAATAATAATTATCTTAACTACAAAAATTGTTTTTTCCCCTTAAAAGTGGATAGGTTATCTCTCTTTTTTTTTTTTTTTCTCAGCTTACAGTAAGTTGATTTTGTTCCTAGAGCTGAAGAATTAGGTTGCAAGGAGGTCTATAAAATCTCTTGATTTGCATGTAGTCTGGGCAACACATTTCTAGTTCTTGGACCAAGTATCCCATTTTGGTAGTAAAACACTCATATGTGAGATCTTCTTTACTTATTTTTAACACTATTTCTAAACCCTGAGCACAGATTTTAATTTTCCAACTGTCTACTAATTTGCAAACTCCCTCTTTCTTGCCTTGTTGTTTTATTTACAATCGCTTGCCCACCCCAGATCTCTCCATGGCTGTTGCCTTCCCAGAATTGTTGAGTTTGAGCACATGTAGGTCTCAGGGCAGGTGTTTCAGCTAGTCCACTTGCTTGTGATACGTGGAGACAAAGCATTCTTCCTCTTAATGACACCTAAGAGTGTACAAAGTCCTTGCCTTATTCCGGTTTGTCCGCTTAGTGCCCCGACTAAAAGTGAAAGGGGGTTGGTGGGAACTGTACTCCAGCAGCCTGGTCGTGGGCTTGTAGCTCAGTGCCCTACTCTCAGTCCTACGCCTGTTCCTGTCAGGCCAGTGCCCCAGGCCAGCCACCGTCCCTCATTGTGGCTGCATCAAGAAGGGCATCTGAGACCTAGTGTTTGCAGGGGTCTATAGAGTCATAGAAGGACCAGCCATGGCAGAAATGCTCTTCATTTCCCATTCTGGTCTTTTCCAGCTGGCTAGCCCTGAACCCACCAGAGCCTTTGAGCATTCCTCCTGTTGCAGCAGACTTTGGGGTACTTTTTTGCATCTCTTTAAATCCACCAGAGGGGCGGCTGGGTGGCTCAGTCGGTTAAGCGACTGCCTTCGGCTCAGGTCATGATCCTGGAGTCCTGGGATCGAGTCCCGCATCGGGCTCCCTGCTCGGCGGGGAGTCTGCTTCTCCCTCTGCCCCTCCCCCCTCTCATGTGCTCTCTCTCATTCTCTCTCTCTCTCAAATAAATAAATAAAATCTTTAAAAAAATAAATAAATAAATAAATCCACCAGCTAAAGATAAGAGCTCATAGATCAAAGGAGGTAGAAAGAAATGGCCAAAATCACTAGGGAGCCACGCTTGAGCTAAAAGAAGAGAAATTCGGCTGGAGCACCTGTGCAGCCAAGCTGTCCCTTGAGAGTAGCTTCACAGAGGAGAGCTTTGGACCCCAGACCCTATGCAAGCATTCATTTATTCCACATTGAGAGAACACATTCCTTTTGTTAATGGGGCCGGTCCATAAAGATGAATAAATTATAGACACTCCTCTAGCTACATTTAGATTGATGCATTCAAATTTTGTTTTGTTTTGTTTTGTCTTACATAAATGCATTAACTTGGCCAAAGTTTGACTCACAGGGCACAAAATAAGTAGATTGTTCCAGTGACCCTTTACACTTGCAATACAGCACTTTTTTATTGTAGTATAATTAACATACAGTGTTATATTAGTTTTAGATGTACCATATAGCAATTCAACAGTTCTATGTATTACTCCGTGCTCATCACTGTGTTTTCTTTTCTTTTTTTTAAGATTTTATTTTATTTTTCTTAATTCCCTTTATCTATTTTACCAATCCCCCACCCACCTCCCCTCTGGCAACCACCAGTTTGTTCTCTCTATGTAGAAGTCTGTTTTTTCTTCCTTTGTCTCTTTTTTTCTTTGTTTCTTCATTTGTTTTGTTTCTTCATTTCCACATATGAGTGAAATCATACGGTATTTGTCTTTCTGTCTTATTTCACTTAGCATTATATCCTCTAGATCCATCCATGTTGTTGCAAATGGCAATACAACATTTTATCTGTGCAAGAGGATAAAAAAATATAAAGACAAAAGAAAAAGGAATATTAAGCATTCTTCAGATCTCTCTTTACTGGTTGATTTTAGTACTCTGAAGGGGAAAAGATAGAGGTTAAACTACCAAAAAAAGGTAGAACAAGTAAAGCACGATAAGGACAAATATCCAGCTCTAAAGCATAAAAAGGAAAAAACAGTGAATTCACGTTCTTTAGTGAGCTATGTGCATTTTTTTTTTCTGTAGTGACAGTGGACGCAAAACCCTGGATAAACCCATTCTCTTTTTTTCCCCCCCTTTCATCAGCCGTCAGTAGCCAATCGGGCCATGAGAAGAGTTAGTTCAGTTCCATCTAGAGCACAGTCTCCTTCTTATGTTATCAGCACAGGCGTGTCTCCTTCAAGGGGGTCACTGAGAACTTCTCTGGGTAGTGGATTTGGCTCTCCGTCAGTGACCGACTCCCGACCACTGAACCCCAGTGCATATTCCTCCACCACATTACCTGCTCAGCGGGCAGCCTCTCCGTACTCCGCACAGAGACCCGCCTCCCCAACAGCTGTACGACGGATTGGGTCAGTCACCTCCCGGCAGACCTCCAATCCCAACGGACCAACCCCTCAGTACCAAACTACCGCCAGAGTAGGGTCCCCACTGACACTGATGGATGCACAGACTCGAGTAGCTTCCCCGTCCCAAGGCCAGATGGGGTCGTCGTCCCCCAAACGCTCAGGGATGACCGCCGTACCACAACATCTGGGACCTTCACTGCAAAGGACTGTTCACGACATGGAACAATTTGGACAGCAGCAGTATGAAATTTACGAAAGAATGGTTCCACCTCGGCCAGACAGCCTCACAGGTGAGTGCAAGGTGACAGCACTACAGAAAGCCCGAGGAGGAAGCCTTCCATGCGATCAGTGCTGAAACAGAGCATGAGAAAGTGGGAAAAGCTCATATTTTTATCTCAAAGTTTATATTGCTGATGTCAGGCTGGCTTGTCTTTCAGGTGCTATAATTCTTAATGCAGGAAACTATATACATTTCTATCAATCAGAAATTTTTCACAAGGAGTACATTCTTCCTCCTCCCAATATTAGGATAATGAAAAGTATGCTTTTGCATTTTAGAAGCACTGGTTGGAATTCTAAGCTGTTTGTTGGGTTTTGTTTTTGTTTTTTAATGAAAGATTTTTTCACCAGCTAAGCTTACCTATATCCAAACCCCTAAGTTATGTTAAAAGATGATATTAGAGTATCTCTTTAAATAGCTTTTTTTAAAAAAGAAATGCTTTAATGGTGTAGAATATGGATTTTTCTAACCCACTGCCTTGATTTTAGCTTCCCAGTGGGAAATTCACAAAGCTCTTATGATTACCTTCAAATGCCACTCGGATTAAATCAGAAAGACACCAGCAAGGTGCCTGATATTATAGCCATTTCCTTCTGGGTATTTTCATGGAGGGTTTCCCACATAATGTATAGACATTGTTCTTTTTATCAAATTGAAATTTATCTTTAGTTAGTGTTTTAAATTACATTTTTAAAGTAACATATACACAATGGGAAAAAAATTAAAACTATATAAGAAAATATGAAATACGAAGTGAAAATCTCAAGCTCCTCTACCCTCACCCAGTCCCACTCACCAGTGTATGTATATATGTATTTGCGTATATAAGTATATATATTACATACAAATGTGCACACATTGTGTTTTATACTGATGGGAATTTTATTATATGTTTATATACCTTATACATATATAAATATGTGTAATATATATTTTTTCTTTTTTTAATATGTCTGAAAGCTCCATTCTGTCAGTGGATGCCGAGGACCCCATTTTTAAAGATGTATTATAATTCATTTAATCTCTTCCTTATTAATGGACATTTAGGTAGTTTTTTCACTTTTAGATGTTAGAGACAATGCAATAATATATTTTTTTCTTGTATATTTTACATATAGATACTAAGAAACTACAGGATCCATTTCTTAAAGTAAAATTGCTAAGTCAAAATATATGCTTATTTGTTCTTAAAGAAATACTGTCATACCTCCTGCCTTCCAGAAAAGTTGCATAGATTTCTATTTCCACCAATAGTTTTGAGCTTATCTGTCCTCCTACACCTTCACTAGCACTGCATATTGTCAGGGCTGCATCTTGGCCAGTGGAGTAGGTTAAAAGCTGCATCTCATTGTTTTAAATGCCCTTTATTGAGCTTTGACTGAGATTGAAGATCATACATGTTTATCAGCCATTTTATTTCTTTTCTGCAAACCACAAGTTTAGGATTTTTGTCTATTTGTATAACTTGTAAAAACTTTTTTTATACTTGAAGTAAATTAGTTTCTTGTAATATACTTTGCAATTAGTTTTTCCATTTTGTAACCTGTCTTTTGACTTTGTTTCTGGTATTTCTTACTTATACAAATTTTTAGTATTTTCTGTAGTAAAATCAGTATCTTTTCCTTATGGCATCTGAGAAAGGTAAAGCCTTTTTGAGATTTTTCTAATTGAATAATTTTGCATGAAGAATTAATATTGAACTAGAATTTGAGCTCAGAGAAAGTCCTAGTGGAGAAACTACCTCTTTTTCATTCAGTCATCAGAGGAGAGTACTTGGCTTAGATATTTTCTTGCCTCTGAAAGTCTGCAGCAAAGTGAGGTAGAAATCATTTATGAAATTCTGTCTCCTAAGGAAACCTTCAAAGATAAATAGTTCTGAGGATTTCTGTATTCCCCCCCGTGTATGTATAGAATAGCTATGCAGAAATCTATGTTTGCAATAGAGTGAAGTAGAAGCCCAGGAAAGGAAGTGAGCACATAAATTACTGTCTATGTTTAACCCTGAGACGGATGATTTCCTTTGGTTTAAAAAGCGTGCCTTCTGACATTGCAGGTGAAACTAGACTTTGTTTCAGGGGTAAAAAAGCAGACCTAGCCTATCACAGATTTTTTTTCCCCTAGTCTACTACAGTCTTCAAGAGAAGCAAAGGGTTTCCTTATATAAAGGGTCCAGGGAAGTTTTGCTTCTCATCATCTACCTGCCTGCTTATTCTGAATGTGGATCCTATTTTGTGAATTCCTTTCTTTTATTCTTACTTCAGAAAGTGTTGTACTTGTCATGATATTTACTATGGTTCTTGATTTCAAAGGGTTAATAACCTTCTAATTGATAAACCTGAAGCAATATTTTGTAATAGATTCAGACACTTAGGTATTTGGTGATCATAATTTAAGTGATGATACAATATGTGTATAAATTACTTCCTACAACAGAAAAATATGCCTGCCCTAAAATACTCATTTCAGTAAAATCGTAGCATGTCAAGAAAAGTTTTGAGAATACAAAGAATACTATTTGGGAGATAAATTCATATTTATTTAAGTGTCTTAAATATAAAGATTTTAAATCACAGGGAATATGTCACTGTAATAGGTAAACTAGTATGTATTTGTGGAATTGCAAATAGAAACTATTGTATAGGTAAATAATATTGTGGAAGATCAGTGTTTTCCATTATTTGAAGAGGGAGATAAGACTATTAAAAATTAATTCTGTGAATACTTCTGGAAAAATTATTTCTAATAACAATTATAGAAGGTAATTACTTGTCTTCCAATTTAAAAGATACTAAGTTTTGGTGGACTTTCTACATATAATCACTTTACTTATTCTATAGAGGCTATGTAATTTTTTTAAAAATGTAAATCTATAGGACTGTGTGTTTTATTTGTTTGCGTGCATGAGTAGGTGAACAAAAATAGTAACCACCACTGTTATGTTATTCACAAAGATTTCTAAAAATCAAAAAGTACTATATTTCATTCTAAGGCTTTTATTTCCCATTATAGTCTGTCACATATAGTAATTTAATCTCACTAATAATCTTATAACAAGTGAGTATTTGCTGGATGCTTTTTAGAGTTATCAGCAAGCTCATTTTGTTACCTTTCCCATGAAATTATAGTAAATATGTACAAATATTTATAAATCATATCATACCACATGGTTTCCAGTGAAGAATCTAGCTGGATCCTTGCACAGGGAGACTATAACATTCTGAGAATGCTGCAGAATGCTTTGGTCTTACTTCACATGACCGTGGAGTGGGGGTGGGGGCGGGGCATGGCGGCTCAGCCGACTTCAGGAGCATCCAGTGCTCAGCTTGCGGTGCCCAAGTGTTAAGTGATCTACAAAATCCCACAGTAAATCACAAGCATTTGTGGCTCTACTGAGTGTTAAAATAGCACCTTTGTTGAAGAGATTACCAAGGACCAGGTCTGTTTACCTGCCCACTTTATATCACCATTAATAAATACAATGCCTGCACCTTTATTCAGAATACTCATGAGTTCCATAAAGAAATGGAGTTTTCCTCTGCTAAGAGGAATGAGAAATCTGCAAGTGAATAAAAGCCGAAATCCCCAAATGAGAACTTTACAGTAACGATCATAGTATCATCTTTAGAGTTATATTGGCTTCCATGTCCCCCTGGTGGGCTGACCTGGCCCTTTAATTCATGGAGGGCTCTGCCAAATTCAAGATTTCTCACACCATGTCTCCTTGAACCTTGAGGGTTAGCTGTGTCCAGTGTTGGGTGCTTCCTCTCAGCCCTACCAGGAAGCAGTTCTCTGAAGGGAACGAATCACATTTCTTTTTGGGCTCTCAGTTTCCTTGGTTTCGAAATGAGGTTTGGCCGGATAATCTCCCAATTGTATGATTGTTTAAGCCTACGATCTTCATTTTAGCAAGTGGAGAGCCAGTGGCTAAAATCCACATTGGTTCATTTAGTTTCTTTCCATGTCACATTGCTGTCCAGGGTGGGTAATAATCATTCATCTTGAAAGCTCTACATATTAAACTTTCTTGCCACTCCTCAATAAGCAACAGTATCACTCACATTCAGGCCAATTTGCTTTTAGTTCTGATATGACTAACTGAGCTAATAGGAGGTGAGTGATCCTATCTTTTTGTAATTAGTTACTGTGTTAATTATTTGCAGTCTTTTAAAAAGCAAGTAAGTGCGGACTTCAGATACATTTGTGCTTTCTCTTATTCAAATTTGGAATGTAATCTTAGTATTCTTAACAAGTGACGGATTTTACTTACTAATAATGACAAATCACAAACTTTGGAGCATCATAATATTGAAATGTACTAATTCACTTTCTTTAAGAAAATAAAATGTTTGGGTTTGAAATGTACTTTTTTATCACAAGTCCCACTAAAAAATGTTGACTTTCTAGTTAGCAATTTGAATGAAAGAATATTTCAAATGATTTAATACTAATGTACTAACTTTGTACTTTTCCTTTGCACTAGAAAGAAGGTAAACAAGAAGCTGGCATGTGGGTTCCTGCAAAAACAACTATGTTTGTTTAAAAAAAAAAAAAAAAGGAAAAATACAGTAACAACAAATAGTAATATAATACCTCATAATACTTAATGAATGCTATTAGTTCACTGATAGTATTCTAAATTTTGTAACATAAAATTTCATATTTTCCTGTAAAAATCATGGGTGAATTGAGAGACATATTTCAAAAGTGTTCTTGAACATCAGCCTTTACTAAGCACTATTACATAGACATTGTCCTAACGTTGAGGTTTAAGAAGTGTGGGGCATGGTGGGCCCTGCCCCCAGAGAGCTGCTTGTCCAGTTCTGTGGAGCAGCCAAGAGAATGGCATGAACCATTGTTCTTACATTTTAACAATGAAAATGGTCTAACAGTAGAAGAGGGCATGCTCTCTTTGGTCACCACAATAAAACAGCTTACAGCTGGGGAACGAATTTCTGAGTACCAGACCATCTAATAATTTATTTTTTCTTACAAAATTTACCTATATCTGGCTGCCAGAGAAGGTTTGCCTCTGAAAATGTATATGGTGTCCTTTTCATATCTGGCATCCTCCTTTTGTAGAACTCAACAGGTTTGGTGTTTAGACTTAACATTTGGTCCTATTGGTAAGGTCCGATTAATTAAGGCTTTTTAACCTCATCACAGTTTTCTCAATTTCTTGATGATGTAATTTTCCTGCCTCTAGGCTTACGGAGTTCCTATGCTAGCCAGCACAGCCAGCTTGGGCAAGACATTCGTTCAGCTGTGTCTCCTGACTTGCACATCACTCCTATATATGAGGGGAGGACCTATTACAGCCCAGTGTACCGCAGCCCAAACCACGGCACCGTGGAGCTCCAAGGGTCACAGACGGCACTGTACCGCACAGGCTCAGGTGGGCCTCAGCACTGTCAGCTCGTTTCCCAAATGCACGGGCCCAAGAGCAGATTTTTATTGAGATTGGGTGCCCTGTTAGTATGAAATCATGTTGCCCATTTGGTTGTCAGATAAGCAGCTGTGACAGCTGATCAATAAACAGTAACACAGAAGTTCGTGTTGTACCTCTTTATAGGCGATATGTTTTTTTTAACCTTAGTTTTAATCTAATCAACAAACCTAGTGATTATACTGTTAATTCACAAGTAAGTTTGTAGAGCTATAAATCTGACTCTCCTTGGGTTTAAAACATATCAGATCTAGAAAGGGAAACCTTTGTTTGGAATATTCCTTTGTGATTTTTGTTGCCTGAAACGTGTATTTAGAGAAGATCCCTTTATGAGTTTTTGCCTATCTTTGATTTAGCATGTATGCAGCCCAAGTGTATTTCGTATTACTCCTTTTTAGATAATTAGATTTCCTCTGAATGTCTAAGTGTAGAATGTGAAATAAATATTCCTTATTATGGACCCAGTCTGGGACAGAATACAATAACTGCATTTATAAAAACAGGGAGCTAGTGCCTCACATGCTTGCACCACCACTCTCACATTTATGCCACACCATAGTGGCTGATAGAGCAGAAGCAATACCCCGTGGCCACGTGAACTGCCAGACTGTGCTGCAGGTCTGGCTCATGGAATCCCAAGAAGCCCCTTCTTTCTTTTTTTTTTTTTTTTTTTCTTTTTTAAAAAGAGCTAGTACAGGGGCGCCTGGGTGGCTCAGTTGGTTGAGCATCCCACTCTTGGTTTCAGCTCAGGTCATGATCTCAGGGTTTTGGGATCGAGCCCCGCATCAGGCTCCACACTCAGCGCAGAATTGGCTGGAGATTATCTCCCTCTGCTCCTTGCCCTGTTCACAATCTCTCTCTCTCTCTCTATTCTCTAAAATAAATAAATAAAATTGTTAAAAAGCAAAAGAGAGGGCGCCTGGGTGGCTCAGTTGGTTAAGCGACTGCCTTCGGCTCAGGTCATGATCCTGGAGTCCCTGGATCGAGTCCCGCATCGGGCTCCCTGCTCAGCAGGGAGTCTGCTTCTCCCTCTGACCCTAACCCCTCTCATGTGCTCTCTCTCAAATAAAGAAATAAAATCTTTAAAAAAAAAAAAAAAAAGCAGAACAGATAGGACAGATTTATTAACATGCCCACAACGATAACCCCATAAAGGCATAGCTCTAGGAGGCATACCTCCCAGAACACCAGGAGGGAGGAGACTGTATCTGAATTGATTCTTTGCCAAACACTGATAATTTGGTCTGCTGCAGGATTTTTCTTCTAATAAAATGTACCAATTTTTAATAGATACTAGTGAAGAAATATTGCACTTGTTATGTTCTGTAAATTGAGGAATTTTTTTAAAGATCTAATTGGCTTTATTAAATGATTGGTGATTCAGCATCCTATCAAGCAAGTAGAAGGGAACTCCCAAGGAATTTCTTTCATAGGATTAAGAAATAAATAATGTTATTAAAATTATTGTGGGAAGAATATGTCTGCAATCATTGGAGAGATACCTTCTGCAATAATTAAGAAAGAACATACAGTGTACAGTACCTTTATATATAGCATCATGCAAAAATTTAGGGGAGTAGCTATAGAAGATTTTGATACATCAGTCTTCCTTCTTATGAAGTAAATTTTCCAGTATTATCAAAATCCAAAGGTCTATAAATAAAACGTATATCAAAATAAGTAACTTGTGTATGCTTCATGTTCGAAGTTTGACCTCGATTATTTACAGACTTGAATAATTGTTTTTTATTGCTAAAATGAAATTATGCCATTGTGTCATTTATTTCTCAAATTCTTTCCCCACATTTCCCTTGCACTTTCGTACTAAATCTTAATAAACATAGTAAGATCTAAGCAGATTTATAGTTTTATTTTTGCTCTTTTCTGCTAATAAAATTGACATATTGTTGGTGTATATTAAAAACCTGAGTGCCTTTTTTAGCACTAATGAGCTAGATAGGTAAAATCTAAAATCTAAATTGGTAATATTGATAAAATCTATAAAGCAATTTATGTAATTGTTAAAAACTATAATCCTTCTTAAAAATAGTTTTACTTTGAAAAGTATCACCTTGTCATTTTAAAAAATGTTGACTTTCTAGGTGTTGGAAATCTGCAAAGGACATCCAGCCAACGAAGCACCCTTACATACCAAAGAAATAATTATGCTTTGAACACAACAGCTACCTACGCGGAGCCCTACAGGCCAATACAATACCGAGTGCAAGAGTGCAATTATAACAGGCTTCAGCACGCAGCGCCAGCTGATGATGGCACCACGAGATCCCCGTCAATAGACAGCATTCAGAAAGACCCCAGGCAAGTACTGGTTATGAGTCTCCAGAATGCTACAGTATCCCGGGCATCGACAGTTCCTTCATTCTGGCTTTTGTTCAAGTTGCCAAGTCTATTATAGTATCAGTTAACTCCTTATCTCTAGTATTTCCACTTGTATTTTAGCACTGTTGGTCATTGAGTTTAATTTTGTTTTAAAGATAGATTCCTTCTTTCAATGCTTTAATAATAAGTTAGAGAATGCACAGGTCTGTGTGAATATCTGCAGCATTCATCAGTGCCATACTTCAGCAAGACAACTCCCTGGGATAGCCTCTTAGTCTGAATTATATGAAAGATTTTTAAGGATCATTTTACCCCTTTTCCTTTATCCTGACTGACTCTATAGATGAGGGCTTCAGAAATAATGTGTGGTGTTTTAAACTGGAAAAGACTGGTGTTGTGTACATTTTGAATCCTACTGGTCAGTGCTGTGTTGTGCTTTTATTAACTATTAACTTCTGCCATTTAGGAGAAAATAGTTGACAAGAAATTCTCATATTTCATAAGCAAAAAATATTTGGCCAATAATACATGTTTCCTCCTTTTAATTTTATTTGGCCATGTAGAAAGCATGTTTTATTAAGATAAGTATGAGTCATTTAGTACTTGATTGATTTTGAAAAAGAGCCTCATCTGTAATGAAAGCCATTTAAAATATTCAGGAAATAAAAAAGATAGAAACTGAACGAGAATTTTAATTTCTGAAAGAGTGAAATTATTGTTAAATTTTAAGCAGCTTGAGTATTATATGAAGGCATATATTAGCAAGATTTCATTCACTCTTTGCCTACAAATTGTTGTTTTACTGGAAAATTGTTATAATTATCAATTCATCTTTAGCAACCTACCAACTTATTCTAATGAATGTGAATTAAGGACATGAGTGAGATTTTGCTCATTAAAACAAAATAAAAGTACTTTTGAGTTGAATGGGAAGCCCACTGCTTCACTAGGACCATTCCACCTAGTCACTCTTAAAGTTCTTTCTCGTTCATACATTAGTGTGGTTCTGCTAGTCCATGTTCTTGCCATTTTAAGGGTTTTTAAATAATTTGTCTTATAGTACCTCCAATATAATTAAGTCAAAAATACTTTTACATGATTTCATTTTTTAAAACCTCAAAATGACAAAATACTAAGGCACCCTAGTAGATGCAGAAATTCCCAAAAGGGTTTTAAATTATAGGCAATTTAGACTATACCTTGGCTGAACCTGCAGAGAAAAGAATAGCTATCCAGAAAGACAGTGAAGTGTGATTAGAGCTTTGAGCGTAATATGTGTCCCTAAAGACTTCAATTTTGACCTCTGATATGAGTTGATTCACTATAAATAAGGATTTCATGTATGATAATATACTTCAGCTATTCATAGTATGATAATTTTGTAGTCTAACATAAAACTGTTATGGCTAGCTTTGATTATGTGAAACTTTACTGATAATGCATTTTGTAAGATGAATAAGTGATTATAATAATAAGTGCATTTATTCTAGACGAAACTGGAATCCAGGTGAATCTGAAGTTTAAATATTCAAACCAAAATAAAAAGCTCATGACAGCTTTTAATTTTTAGTTTTGAAAATAGCAAACTTGAAGTAATATTTTTATTCACTTCTAAGCCCATGTTCTTTACCATTACTGCTGCATTATAATTAGCCTGAAAAATTTCTTGTAAGACTGAAGCAGTTACTGATGTTTTCTATATAAATGGAAATCTGTGTTGCCTAGTGTGGAAGCAAAATGTATTAGTAGTGTAAGTGACACATCTAGAAGGAGTGACAGAAGTACCTCCTATGGAAAGTGATAGTGACATAAAGAATAATAGCATTCATGGTGTTCCTTTTGAGCAGGGCCTAATCTGTGCAAAATAATTCCATTTACTGTCCCTTTGACCTTTATATTGTCAAATATTTTACGTCTACATCCATAATAAAAGTCATAATATAGTCTTATTATTTTTACTGTAAATATTCGTTATCTTTTAAAGAAATTAAGAGAAGTAAGAAACAATGATCTTTATCTTCACTTCATGTTTACCACATACAGTTATCTTCCTATATATTCTTAGTATAAATTCAGGTTTCCATCTCAACCCATTTCCCTTTAACCTAACCCTTCCTTTATCCTTTCCTGTGTTGCATGTCTGCCAGCTTTAATTTATCTGAAAATGTTTTTATTTAATTGATTTTTAAAGGATATTTTTGCCAGATACAAAATTCAGGATTGACAGGTATGGGTTTTCCCTTTTAGTTCTTTAAAAAATGTCATTCATTGTCTTCAGACTTCCATTGTTTCTGATGAGAAATCATCATTCTCATTATGTAATATACCTTCTCTTGGCTACCTTTCAGGTTTTTCTCTTGCTATTTTACTGTGACAGGCCTAGGTTTTTTGTTTTGTTTTGTTTTGTTTTGTTTTTTTAACATTTAACCTGCTTGGGATTCACTGAGATTCTTTGAATGTTAGTTGATGATTTTTACCAAAACTGGGACATTTTTAACCATTATTGCTTTAAATATTTTTTTCTGCCCCAGAGTCATTCTCCCCTGGAATAAGTTGACATTATCCTACAGGTTACTAAGGCTCTGTTTATATTTTAAAATCTTTTTTCTCTATATTCTTCATATTGGTATTTTTTATTGTTCTGTCTTTGTAATTTATTGTCTTTTCTTCTATAGTCTCCACAATCTGTGGTAAGCCCATCCAGTGAATTTTTTTATTTCAGGTACTTGAATTTGGTGGGGTTTTTTTTATAGTTTCCATGTGTCAGAAGACATTCTTCATCTATTCATTCCCTACATGCATCTTTTCCTTTATTTTTTTGAGCACATCTATAATGACCTTTTAGAGTCCTCCTCTGATAATTCCAACATCTGGGTTTTCTCTGGGTCTGTTTCTATTATTTGGGTGTTTTGGTTTTGGTTTGTTTTGTTTTTACATCTTTGTAGGTCACATTTTCCTATTTCCTTTTATGCGTAGCAGTTTTAAATCGTATGCTAACTATTGTGGATGATACATTCATTGTAGGGACTCTGGATTATGTTGTCTCCTATTAGGGTTCTGAGTTTTGTTTTGGCAGATTAAGTATTACTGACAGATGCTTTTGGTCCTGTCAAGATTGGTTTTGTTCTTCTAGGATGGGTCTGTTTCAGGTTTGTTTTACTCCTAGTGTATTCTTCTACTCTCTGGCATAGTTCTTTGTGGAGACTAAATCCTGGAGTGCTCAATGAAGTTTGTTCTCTGGGCTGGAGGTCCAGCATCACGCAGCATATGCTCAGTTCTGTCCTCCAACAGCTACTCCACCGCCCTGTACATGTGTCAGGAACATATACAGCCCAGCATTCAACTAAGGACTTGTGAGTAATCCTCCTGTAGACTTATAAAATCTCCTCTTCATAGTTCCCTCCTCTCCTGTACCCTGCCCCACAAATTCAAACCACTTTGGCATCCCCAAGTCCTAGTCTCTCCGCCTCAGTTCACTAAGTCCATTGCTCTATTTCCTGGACTCAGCTTCCTGTGTCATGATTCAAAAAAATGCCCTCAGGCAGAAAGCCAGGGTATATGGGGCTCCTGTGATGATTCCCATCTCTCAGGGATTACATTCTTGTCTTACCCAATGTCCGGCACCTGAAAACAGTTCCTTCCTACATTTAGTCTGGTTGTAGAGTTGTGTTTTGTGGAAGGGCAAAGTCTAGTACCAGTTACTCTATCATGGCTGAAAACAGAATTCTGGGCTTAGATGTTTGGGGTTTTTTGTTTTTGTTTTTTTATGTTCAGTTAGCCAACATACAGTACATCATTAGTTTTTGATGTAGTGTTCAACAGTTCATTAGTTGCGTATAACACCCAGTGCTCATCACCACAGGTGCTGGGCTTAGGTTTGGATGATGCAAATCCTGGCAGGCATTGATGCCATCCAGCCAGCCCATGAATTGATAGCAGTCTTTTCAGGGTAAATTTCTGCTGAAAATCAGGGTTGGAATTGATGCCAACCAAGCCTAACCGCCCATCTCTAGCTGGAGCCCACCCTTTGTATTGTCTGGCCCTCATACCAGGAAATCTTGACCATATCTGTGCCATTTAAAGAGGAGGAAAATGTGTATTTGTAATGATTGTGAGTCATCAAAGAAAGATGAAGTCACACTCCTTGCATTCTGTTAATTACAGCATAGGTTTACATAACAGGCTTTAGACAGATTTTGACCAGAAATAGTTAACATAGTTAACAATACATAAAAGGGGATTTATTTATTATAGAGAGTGACCCTATTTAGAATAGTTTCTTTCTTAGGGCTGGCGAATATTAATAAAACATCCATATCAATATTATTTCAAAGTATATAAAATATTCTAATATACATTATCACAATTTAATCATCACAGCCAACCTAAGAAGGAGGTAGAGATGATAGTTTTATTGTTCCTATTACACAGGTGGGGAAAGTAACACTCCAAATAATTAAGTAGTTTTCAAAATCACATAGTAAATAAAGGACCTAGAATTTCCACATGGGCAATCCAACTCCAAATTCTGTGTCTTTTCTGCTGTATTAGCCTGCCTCTCTTGGCATTTGTGATATTCTTCATGTTTACTAACGATAATCTCATCCATCTGTCCCCCAAGCCAGAAATCTCCATCTTACCCTTGGCTTCAGTTTTCCGAAAATGATCTGGCTGCTGTGCAGAGTGGATGGGGTGAGGAGGTGATATTTGAAGCAGAGAGAGCCTATAGGAGGCTGTTAGATTGGCCAGGCAAGATAGAGAGAATGGATGGGTTGGGTTTATATGAAATATTTTAGAAATAGTCAACAAAGCTTGCTGATAGGTAGGATAAGAAGGATTTAGGAAAGGGAGAAGTCAAGGATGGCTCTATTTTGTTTTGAGCAAATAGTGGAGTCTTCTTGTCACCAGTCTTTTCTGACTCTAGTACATTCTCTACATGGCCACCAGAGTTATCTTCCTTATAAATCTAACCTTATAAATGTTGCATTCTCTCACTTTTCTGCCTCAAAACCTCTGCCATCTGTTCCTTCTGTGTCGGGGCAACATATAGACTACCTGGGTTTCACCCACCTCTGGTCATTTAATTACTAATCTCAGTTCCTTTTCTCTTTTAAATGTTATTTAATGGTGCCTGCCTAATGGGGCAAGTCAAGGTAAATGAGGTAATGCATATAAAGCTTGTGACATAGTGCCTGAAGCAGATAAACTCAATAAATAGTAACTCCCGTTGCTGATTATTGAGACTAAACTTTTTAGTTGGGCGTACAAGACTCTGTACATGAAACCAATGCTTTTATCTCTCTAGCACTTGCTATGGTACCTGCAGCATAGGAAGGATTCACTGTTCATTTGAATGGGTATGTATGTGTGTGCAGGTGTAGATTACCCCTTTGTATTGGATAAGCAAGTTAACACATGGAGCCTTCCCAGATTAAGAGAGACTCTAGGCCTTTATAAACTGGACAATAGAAGTATCAGTAGGTTACTAATGTAAAGGGTTTTTTAAGGTTTATTCAGTATTAATTAATTTTTGTAATAGTTCATTCTGTAGTCAAAGTCTGCAAATTTGTTGTTTTGTGAATCATTTCTAAGAAGCTGGTCTTCATATGATATAAGCATATATTCACATTTAACAAGGATCCCAAAAAGTGAGCCAATCAATTGACATCAGAAAATTCTAACAATGTGATGTTACCTGAAAAGGCAGAGTATAAAAGTGTATGAGCTTAATATGATTGTATACTCCTTATACAAGAAGTTGGGATAGCATAAGGGTTGATGATACAAACTCTGAAAGTAGATTGCTCTGCTGTTGACTAGCTGAGTGACTTTAGGCAAGTTGCTTAGCCTCTCTGTCTCAACCTCCATATCTATGTGGTTGCAATAAGAATAAATGAATTAATACACATAAAGTACCCAGAATAAGTACTCATGAAATATTAAGTGCTATTTAATATGATTCACTTCTTTGAAAAAATGTTCTGTATACCCACATGCACATTTGCACACATAATAGAAAAAAAAAAGACCAGCAGGAAATGTCAACAGTGTTTTTTTTCTGGGTATAGAGGCTTATTGATTAAATATTTTTTTTATAATTTTCTGTGTTTCTATCTTATCATCAAGAGCAACCATACATATTAAGTTTCTTAAAAATCTTCAGGCCCACACTATTTGCACATTCCAGGCTGACACCAGACCAGCCTTTCTTTCTCTCTGCTCAGGCATGACTTCTCACCTGACTAAAGTGCACTTGTTCACCTGAGCCTCGCACCCGCAAATTTCTGACATAGGTAGAAAGCCATAAAATTAGAATCGAAGAAGAAAATGAGAATGGAAAAGTTTTTCATATTAAGAACTTCCTTTGTTCTCTTGAATCTCTTCCTGTGCATCTGTTTTATTGTGATTTCTTTAAGATCAGAAGCATCCAGGCCTCTGCATATGTGGATCGCGGAGGGGGAAGGTTACTTACATTAATCTCTTCTAGGAGTCTTGTAACTGCCGGTTCTGGCCTCAGCCAAGCCTCTTTTCTTCTGACAAGTGCTTCATTCAGTGCATTGTTAAAACACGGTTCTTTCTTTTTTGAAACTGTGTTTTTCTCGCACAGGGAGTTTGCCTGGCGCGACCCTGAGTTGCCTGAAGTCATCCACATGCTGCAGCACCAGTTCCCATCGGTCCAGGCGAACGCGGCCGCCTACCTGCAGCACCTGTGCTTCGGCGACAACAAAGTGAAAATGGAGGTACAGCCCCCGGCGCCGGGCAGGCCCCCGGGACGCAGTCAGTGCCTTTCCGTCCAGCAGTCACACGCGTGTGTGCTTTAGAAACTACCAGATGCAATTCAGGGGCCCTTTCAAAGGGTTACCCCTTTACTTCTTAACCATGCATTTCAGTATTTCTCAGGAGAAACCAGGATGAGCGTACCTCTTGGAGGGCTGCTGGCATTTTCAAATCATGTGTCCGCTGTTAGCTTATTTACAAAACATGAAGCAAAAATCAATTTAACCTGAATTTTTGAAGTGATTTCTAAAAATCTATTAGATAAAAATCATGTATGAAACTAGTGAGCTCATGTACTTGACGAGGTTCTGGTCAAGATCGGTGCCAACATACAATTAAGTAAAGTTACAGAGAATTTATAACTGTTACTAATACTGAACCTATGTGAGTATTTTATTTGACATTTTAAAGTTTTTTGGCATTTATAGAAATACAGTGAGTCATTGGTTATCGACTAGTGTCCTATGACATACAGATTCTTTCTTTTAATATCTTAGCATTGTCCCCCCTGCAATGGCATATGGAACCTAAGTGTTTTTCATCAACCTACTATGCAAAACAACATACCAGTTACTGAGCTAAAGGTGGATGAAGGACATAAAGCCCAGAAATATTTATGTAATGTACTAATTACTTGACAAATGAAAGATTAGGGAAGGTAGTCTAGAGAAACAATTGTGTAAACCAAGTGACTTCAGTCAAAAATCCGTTCCTATATGTTACCTCTGATCCTGCTTACAGCTTTGTTGTGTTTATGTATTTGCTCATTGCCCTCAGAAGTGTAAGCATAATCCGTCTGTGTGTTTGGGAGGTTGGAGTAGGATGTGCTAGCTACACATGGCCATTAGTACACCTAGTTCTCCCTTCCTTTTTTTAAGCCAAACCCAGGAGAGGAGCTTAATCTTGGAGAGTGTCCCTAATGTTTATAAAAGATGTGTTATTTAGAATAAAAAGCAACCTTTTCAAATGATCTGGAGTTGTCCATTTCCCGTGATCTTTCCATAACAGACTTTTGTTTGATCACTGATTAATCATATGTCACTTAGGCCTGGTTCCTAATATTTTTCATTCTAGGTGTGTAGATTAGGGGGAATCAAGCATCTGGTTGACCTTTTGGACCACAGAGTTTTGGAAGTTCAGAAGAATGCTTGTGGTGCCCTCCGAAACCTTGTTTTTGGCAAGTCTACAGATGAAAATAAAATAGCAATGAAGAATGTTGGTGGGATACCTGCCTTGTTGCGACTGTTGAGAAAATCTGTTGATGCAGAAGTACGGGAGCTTGTTACAGGTGGGTGAACAATGTGATCTTGTCCTGGACGAAATGCTGAAAACCATCTAGACGATGTCTTTGCATGGTGGCACTGGGAAGAAGTTGGAGGTTCTAGGCAGGAGATCATGGTACCATGGCTCACGACTGTGACAAAGGCTGAATCGAATCTAATGATTCAGAAAGTACTTGCAGTGTTATAGGCTCATCTTGACTCATATTAGTTATTGTACTTAAATGCATAGGTATCAGCTAACAGATGTCTTGTACATAGAGGACTGAATACATCTTTTTTTTATTAAGTATTCCGTAGTAAATCCACTGTTTTCAACAGACTGGCTCTCCTTTATTATGAAACAAAAATATACTTAATGGATTGACTACCTTCCACTTCAATTCAGCCAGGGTCTAAATGCCCGTTAGTGCCTCAGATGCTTTCCTAGGTACCGGAGGTATGCAGGTGAATAGAACTCAGTCCCTGCCCGCAAGCAGCACTCCCAACTCAGGAGGAACACAGGTGGTTCTCGGAATGTCAGGGAAATGTGGCAAGTGCCAGGACGCAGTGGAGCCTGCACGGGGAGCACAGAGGATGGCCAGGGAGGTTCCCTGGTCAGTGTGAAACCAAAATAGTCCTAAAGGATGGGGGAGGCAGAGGCTCAGAGCCAGCATGGAATAGGGGGTCGGAGCTTCCAGCAGGAGAGGCATGCTGAAGGAAGACAAGGCCAAAGAGAAATGCAGGCCTGGTTTGGAGAACGTTTATGAGGAACTTGTGTCCCATACACAGTGGAGGTGACTATAGGGCATGGGGTGGCCAGTTTGGGCTACAGTGCATTCTTCCAGCAGACACACGGTGCGGGATTGATTTGAAGTAGATGCACCTGGCATCTGGGAGGCCTGTAACCTAGAGGTAATAGCTTGAGCTGCATCAGTGGTAGAAAGAAGGGCTGGGCAGTTGAAAAGAGGGAACAGTGAGAGAGACATTTCACGGCGAGGGCACAGTGGTCCAGTGTGGGGAGTGAGAGAACAGGAGGAAGTGAGTAATGCTTTGTCTTGGGAGACTGGATGTTGCAGCACTGTCAGCTGGGTTCAAGGGTTTTTGAAGTCCAGACGGAAGAACAATTCTGCAGCAGGGCAAATTAATGATGGCATTATTCATAATAGAGACTGGGGGGAGATACTGAGTATTCACTGGTAGGAAAATGGTTAAAGTACCTTCACAGAGCAAAACCACATACAAGGGTTAAAACAAGTGCATTAGAGCTATCTATGGTAGCATAGATAAATATCCAGAAACACTGGTAGAATGATAAGCACAGCATGATACTATTGGTATAAAGTTTCTAATATGCAGGTTGAGTCTATACATTCTTTTTTGATATATGCACATGCAAAAAAGTTAAAATTTTTCACTGGAATGACAGAAGCTAGGTTAAGGATAGTAGTTGCCTCTAGGGGATGCAGGTAGAAAGAATGGGATTGGGGGGTATCATCCATCTCTGTTTCTTTAAAAAGAAAAAGAAACCTGAAACAAATAAGACAAAATATTAATATTTAACAAAACTAGATAGTAGTTACCTGGGTGTTTTATATTTGCTATGCTATTTTTCATGCTCGAGACATTTAATTTAAAATTTTCTAACTTTTTTAAAAAAATGAATCCCATTCTCCACTTGCTTCCACTATGAAATTAGAACTGTAGGTTCTGTCAGCTATAATTCAGTAACACTTGGGACTGTAGCAAACCATCACGAATCTAATATTTAAGGGTAATCAACTTTCTTATAAGGTATTAATATGTTCAAAATACGGTACCCTGTACTCCAAATAATATTGGTATGAAATTTACATCATAAAAGTAGAATATGCTTTGTGTATAATCCTAAACTCTGGAATGGACTGCCTACCTTAACGTAGTTTGAATATTAATGTTTTAACACATCTAAATTACATACTGATTTATTAGTATATTCTCTTTTTCAAATGCTTTGGAGGCATCAAGCCCTCTCATACCAAAAAATAAATTACGTACACTTACATATGTATGGCATATGTGTATAAAATGAAAATTAGGAGAAGCTACACAGAATTAAGGAAGAAGGAAGAATATAGACATAGCCATTCTAGAAGTCAACACAATCACTGTGATTATGCCCCAAAATTAGCATTAAGCTCTCTGTTAGGGAGGCTTAGAGGAGACAGCGTATTTGCAGCATCTGAGTGCTTTCCGTCCTTGTCTGGCGTTTCTTCCCATCACTGTGACCTTCCTGTGTAATTGTCTAGATACCTCTGCCAGTAACACCTGGGCAGCCCGTGAGCCTGCAGACTGACGTGTGTGGGCTCCCTGCGAGATCAGTGGTGATCCTCGGGTATCCTGATACTAGAAGCACAGCTTCTACTCAGATTTGGTTCTCTTTTGATTAACTAGTCACGATAAATGTGCGGGTTTTTTTTCTCTTCTGTCATAATTTCTCACAGGAGGAATAAGTCTTTGCTGGATTTTTGTTTCTGAGGCTTTATCCTTGGGTGAAATGGTTACAGTGCCTGTCCTCAGCTCAGCTCAAGGAATTTGTAAGATTTAGTGATAAACAAGAAGCAAGTACATGAAAGTTTGGTGATTTCTTTTTCATTTGAGAATAAATCTGATTTATTTGAAGTAGAGCCAGACTTTACTACTAAGAGCTTTTATGTACTAATTCACCTGGTGCATAATCTAGCTCTAAGTGCTAATTTAGAGACTTCCCTCCATATTCCACTATTTCTGTGTGGGTGCAGTATTAGCTGCTGAGAACACAAGATGTTTTCAGACATGGGCCCTAGCCTTGAAAGAAGGATATGAGTGTTTATTAATTCAGAAAGGCCTATTCCTCCAATAGATTGTATTGCTTCCAATGTAAAACTAACAACAACCTCTGTTTTTTGTTTTTTGTTTTTTTTAAGCAACTGCCAGTAGCTTTTAGGTGTAAGAAGCATTTTTTGTCCATACTTGTAGGAAAGGGGAAATTAAGAATTGCTTTATAACTCTGTACTTTTGCTCCTAATAATTTATACTGATAGAAGAGCTGATTGCTTAAGAAACGTTCTCTTCAAAAGTTGTCTTTGCTTTGGAATGGGAGTGGTCAGTTTGTGAACACTTCACTCAGTTGACTATTATATAAAGGAGTTGGACCAGGGGACTTAAGAAGTAAATTTCCAGCTCCAAAATGCTAAGTGTCAGCCTGAGTTTGATTTGTATATAAACATTATCCAGCTAATATGAAACTACAAAGTCATAATATAAATCTAGCGTAGTTATGTGTGTGTGTTGCATGTATGCATGTATTTATAGACCAAGATTTATGAAGACAAGAAAAATTATATGTTCACATTTTTCAGTTCCAGAATTTAGTGGTACCACCTTTAAATGCTGTTCAGTAATTTTTTAAAAATAACTAGTCCCTGATGTGTTTTAAAGCATGACAGTATCAAGACATCCTTACGCTCTTTCATTAACTCTTTCCTCAAGTCAAATACTCATAAGCCGTCTTTGAACCATAGAATCACAGAGTTGGAGGGGACCTCAAAATAAATTCTGTCCCATCAGCTATCCAATGCATGTATCCCCTATACAGCTTCCATGTAAAGTAGCCGCCCGTGATGTGCTTGGACCCACAGGGACAGGGACCCATTGCTTTGTGGGGTTAAGACTGAGCAGCAGTGTTATCCAGAGAGCAACAAGAAGACATTAAGTATGGCTTGAGAAGGCAAGAAAGATGGGCCCTCAGGAGCTCATTTGGGCTAGGAATAGCCCTAGAGAAGACAAGTCGGCCCTAAATCCAGCATCCCAGACCTCTCCTAACCAGGAAAGTGTGTCCCAGTCTGAACCATTCTCATTAAAGCATGTCTGCTCCAAACATGGGCAGCTGGGTGCTATGTGACCACATCACTCGGCATGCCCTATGAGCTGCCCATCTGCTGTAAAAACCTCTTTGAAAACGGAACGTTATTCTTCCCAACTTCACTGTTCTGCCAGTGTCTCCACAAATCACTCCAGCCCTGGCCAGCCTTGCACAATGCTTGCCCTTTGCAGGTGTGGTGTAAGAGTTCCTCAGTGGGGATTATAGTCAGCTTAGGATCATGAAATGTTAAAGCACAGTGAACTGCTATGTTCAAAATATTGTATTATCTGAAAAAAATACTATCTATCCCCTTTGAAACTAGGTATTTTATTATTAACAGTAAGTAATTCACCCTAGTTATTAATCCAGAGACTTAACATTTTTTCTAGTCCCCTTTGTATCAGTTTGGCATTTTCATGTACATACATGAAGAAATTTTAGCTATTCTTTTTAAAAGGTGTCTCACCTTTGCTTGAAATAGAATAATTGCCCAGCACCTGTATTTGGGGCCACATCTTTATTTGCAAGGAAAAATGCTTTTTGTCAGGTGTATTTTCTCAAGATAGTATGGCTGTCATTGTTAATTAAAATGGTCCTCTAATAATGTAACAGGATTCTTGTGTTTTGTTCATTGTGTTGAACATTTTCTGGGTTGAAACCCAATGAGCTTTTCCTTTAGTAATTGCTGATCTATATGGGTGCTTAGGGTGAGTTTTGTTGTGTTGGTTTTTTTGTTGTTGTTGTTTTTTATAATCACAGAGACACTTTCTGCCTTTATTGTGCTTAAACTTGAAAGCTGCATGAAGTATGGTTGTTCCCGGTTAGGTTATAAAATGAATGTCTTCTAGGCCACACTCTATGGGTGGAAAGTGGGAACATCTTGTCACTAGAAAAGATATGTAAAACTCATTTGCTCAAGATAATTAAATAGTGTTTCTAAGCCAGAAAATATGAGTTTCGAGTTATTGAGCATCCTGAAAGCATCATTTTTTAAAAGCTTTCGAAATTGATATTTCACAAAATCCGGAGGCCTACCTTTTAATGTACCAGATGTCCCAAAACTAGCACACTTCTATTATCCCTATTAACACTAGTGTTAAATATCAAAAAGTAGCCTTTGTTCTTGAATAATAATAGACTTTGTTTAAATGACTGCTATATTCACATTCTTTCCAATTTAGCAAGTGATTATTCATCCATATGGCTAAGTAAAATATTTCCACACTGTTTATTTAAAAATTTTTGGATGCTAGCAGTGGATTTCAGACACTATGCAGAACATGAAATTAGGTTTACTCCCTTACTGATCATTAGCGCCATGTTTCTGATTAGGTAATAAGAAAAATGATAGTCCTGCACTAAGGAAGGGTAGATGGGCCAGGCTAAAGTTTAACAAACAGTAGGATGTTCTATAAAGAGCAGGAGCTTAGTGGACATGCATTCAGCCATTTGGACTCTTAAGTGCCATGATAGGATGAAATAATTTACCAAATATGTCCCCTTGGTTTAATTATTATGCCTTCGAAAAAGTCATTTGTTCTTTGGTCCAGAGAGGAGTTGACCTGTTTCTGTCCTTTTTGTGGACCACTGGAGCCATCAGGTGTTGCATGGGGAATTTTCAGAAATCTTGCAACATCTCTTCCCAATTCCCAGCCAACGTCAGTGGGATCCTTATCACTTGCCCCACTTTATAAAACAGGAACACAGAATCGTGTGCTATCTTATTTACTGAACATTTCAAACCATAAAAATTGGTAATAAGAAATAAAATGACAAAAAGGTTTAATTGGTAATAAGACAAAATGGTGTATTATAAATGGGACAGCTCCTAATTCAGAGTCACAGAACTTTGAACTGGAAAGGGCCTTAAAGAAATCTTCTATTCTAGGGGCGCCTGGGTGGCTCAGTCGTTAAGCGTCTGCCTTCGGCTCAGGTCGTGATCCCAGGGTCCTGGGATCGAGCCCCATATCGGGCTCCCTGCTCCACGGGGAAGCCTGCTTCTCCCCTCCTTCTCCCCCTGCTTGTGTTCCCTCTCTCGCTATGTCTCTCTCTGTCAAATAAATAAATTAAATCTTTAAAAAAAAAAAAAAATCTTCTATTCTATTCTGCCGCCCCCCCCCCCCCCATATTGCAGATGAGAAACTGAGATGAGAGATTGAGTCCTGATTGGGTTCCAGGCATGTAGGCCAGAGCACTTACTTCCCTGCCTCTATTTCTGCCTCCTCCCTGGCCAATCCCCGGGCCACTGAAAAGTGCTGAGCAGGTGCAAAATCTGGGGGTGTACCTGCCCATTTTCAATGTCATCTTCCTTAATTCTTTCAAATTACTACCGAAAAGGAAAAAGAAAAAAGAAGACACAGTATCTCCTTTACTCTCTGAATTTCACTGAGAATATAGAGAAATATGTTTGAATGTGGCCACTAGCACGGTCATATCAAACTACTGATTGGGTATAATCAGAAAGTGTCGGGTTGCCTAGAAAACGTGAAATGTGATTTTATCTTGTGAATATTTCAAGATTTATAGTCCCAAGTATGAAAAGATTCAACCTTGTAAGTAGAATGTGACCTTCTATTTTATGTGTAGGCTTCTAAATACCAAGCAAAATGAGACAGTCAAGTGGGGAGTCTCAGGTCCCTACAGAACTCAGGTGGTCAGTTGAGAAAATGGAATTTCCCAGCACAAGAAAGGCCCCATAGTGACACACTTCCTCAGGAGATTTGACAGCCAGTATTTTTGAGAAAGATGAAGGCATATGACAAAAATCTAAAAAGAAGATGCCCAAGAGACGCCCCCCCAGGTCCCTCGAGTTCTTCGCAGTTTCTGAGTCTGTAGGACCTCCCGCGGCTTAGTACCGGAGGGACTTTTGTCTCTAGGCCCCTGCTGGTGCCAGACAGCGAGGTTGAAGATTTCGTGCACATGAAGAAGCACATTCCTGGAACCCTTCATAGTCAGCTGTGGAACACGTAACCTCAGTGGCTTTTTCTCAGGCACATCTCTAGGATAGCATAAATGACCTAATTCTCTGCCAGAGGCTGAAGTAACCTGAAGAACAACCAGGGTGGCCGGGTCACTGCCCTCCCTGCCACTTCGGCATCACTGTGATTCTTTCAGGAGGATTTCCCTTTGTGTGACCTGTTCACTTTTTACAAACCCCCCCTGACAGCAAGAGCCATCTTTTACGGCAATTCTCAGTCAGCATTTCTGAATTGCTGATTAACTTTCAGCAGAAATGCCTTTCCAGGGTATGGAGGACTCCATGACTATATTATGTCATCAGTCCTCTCGACCTACCCACGAAGTCGCAAAATTACCTGAAATAGAGAAGAGTATGTTGAAATGTAAATGTGAGTCTGTAAACGGATCTCTAGAAATTGATAGATCTTTTCAAAGATGCTATGAGCCACCTTTGTACCTGAAAAAAATCACAGAAACGCAGGCTAACCCCTCTGTTCTTTTAAAGACTCTAAAGATCTATCACTCGTGTCCTTTGGCAGGGAAGACTTAAATAGCAGGTGCAGTCCCCTTCAAACTGAGTATGTAGGCTGGAGCCCCACTATGGGCAGCCTCTGCGGCTGGCCCAGACCATCGGCTCCACACTGCCCCCTCCAGGGAAGTTTCCTTCTCCATCGCCTAAGCGCCTTCTCACTCCTGCTGCTGAAACCAGAGGTGGTGACCACCATGCTCATAGCTGGGCCCGAGGGAACTTTTTCTTGCCTGACATGGAGTATGCATTAGCTTTGTGCAGGAAACCGCAGGGAGCATGCAGGTGAGCAAGGCCAGTCCCCCACCCCACCCCCAGCTGGCTGGGCCAGGCCTCCTCCCTGTGGGACCCAGCAGGGAGGGCAGCAAGCAGGCCTAGCCTGGCAGCAGGGCAGGAAGAAGGAGGCCATGAGAATCCATGACAGCACGTTCTACCAGGAGTCACCGCACACGGTTCAGCCAACCCCTGCTGAGATGGCGGCATCTGAGGAACCCTGGGAGCACTCACATACCACCGTGAGTGTTGTTTCCTCAGCATTTAGCCAGAGGAAGAAAGGCTTTTCTATGATTAAAGGCAGTACTTCTGTCCCACTCGTAGTAAGTGCTTTCCCATTATTTCAGTTCCATTCGTTTCATAATTTGTTCACAGCATTCCAGTCCTGGTGGAAAGCTTGAGTGATTTGCCTGAAGCCACAAACAGTAGGCATTTGTCACTGTACTGCTCTCTTCCTGCTGCCCCCTGATTTCTCCCTGTTACAGCTCCAGATCCTCACATAGATGCCGAGCTGGGGCTCAGCTTGGAGGCTCCCTCACCTTGCACCCGGCTGCAAACTGTCCGCATAAGCACTCGCCCTTCCTCTTTGCCTTCCCATCTCATGTTCATCACATTCCCTCTGAACTCCTTCCTGGGACATAGGCTCTGCCTCTCCTGATCCCTGAGCACCCCTGTCATTCCTGGCATCACACCTGTCCCTGCCTTCCACACTTCCCCACTTGGCCGTTCACGTCTGCAGCCCCTGTCCTTCCCTCCTAGGCCAGCCCAAGCCTCAAGGCTCCCCTAGTCCTGCCCCTCCCCCAAGGCTGTAGCCCACCTGGAAGGGTTTCCCCCACCCCAGTGCTTCTCCCCAGCTTCTGCCCTTCACGCTCCAGCTCAGAGCCCTACCGGACAGGTTCCTATGCACAGAAAAACATCCAAGGAGAAGCAGCATGTTGTTGGGAGTGACTGAGCTTTGGGGTGAGATTGACTTGTTTCCTTCCAGCTCTGTGGCCCCTGGCAAATCACCCCTCCCAGTACCAGCTTCCCCAGTGATAAACCCAGTACCTGTGGCTTGGCGTGTCGGTGGGTGTGGAAAGCCTAGCACAAATGACATGCGAGCTGTGCTTCTTGCTCTTGCCACTCTGGGATGCCTTGTGACGGCTGCCTTCTGTTGTAGCTGTTTGTGGCAAGGCCTCTGAGAGCAGAGGGCTCACCTCCATGTCTCCCTTAGATGCTGGCATGACGTGAACAAGTACCTCCCCTGGCACTTCCCAGTAGACGCTTAATGTCGGGCACATTTAATTCTGAATTTCCTAGTAGCCACATGAAAAAGGAAAGGGAACAGGTATTATTTATTTTAAAAATGTAGTTTATTTAACCCAATTCTTCTAAAATAATTTATGAGCAATATAAAGATTATTAATATGAGGTTTTACATTCATTTCTTTCATACCAAGTCTTCATACTCCACTATATATTTTACATTTCTAGCATGTCTCAATTTGGACTGGCCACATCTGGCTGATAGCTCCTCTGTTGGGCAGCACAGATCTACACCACACTTGGGTACAAGTAACATGTATCTGAAAGGCCTGAGCTGCACTGCTTGCATGGACAGGGACCTAGGAGGCCATATTGGGACCAGAGGTAATAGCCATAGAGTCATGACATTACTGACTTCCCAACAGAAAGCCTTAGGTTTATAAAAACCTTACAGGGGTTAGGGGAGAGCTTCAGGGGCAGCTTCAATGAGAAGAAATGGAGAAGTGTATTTGCTAGATCGTGAGTGTTTGAGCCAAAGATTGTCTAGGGGGATAATAATGGAGGCATGCGCTAGGAGCAGGCAGTGGCCCTAACTTCAGAAGCCCACATTCCTGCCTTGTTGTCCACAGACCGAGTTTGCAAGATGCACACACACTCAGACCTTCATATGCAATCTGAAGCCTTGATGTTTTATATTTTCACTATTAGCCTAATATTTGTATGCTGACTTATCAAGAATGTTTGCAGGGTGGGTATCCCAACACAAGCATGTTCCAAGGAGCACACAGCTGGAGAAGGTGGGGGAGTGAGCGCATATATCAGAGCTGAAGCAGAGGCATGAGAGTGACCTGTCATGACGCTCGCTTTGTGCCGGAATGCCTCATCCTCTGTTCTCTGACGTAATACTCTCCATGCCCCCTAAGTCTTGGGTAGTTCTCTTTACCTCATGGACATCTTGTGAAAGAGCAAGAGTGACAGAAGCACATCAACAACAGACACAGAATAAGGCTAACTTGGGGAAGAAAATGCAGGAACATGTCTGGTAGTGCTGTTTAAAGTTCTTTTGGCTATTTTATTTTTCTTTTTGCAATGTCCACAAGCATTTGTGGGGGTTTTTATAACAAGGAAACTGGACATAAATTGAATGCTATGTAAAAATTAATGCTTCTAGACTTCTTTCATATCAGAAAGAGAAACAACTGTGTAAGGTGTTACATATTTCTGCTACCAGAGAAATAATATTTTCCAAATGTTGTTTGGTTGGTTTTTAATGTCCATTAAGAAATACATTTTTTCAAATAGTGCTGTTGTTTTAATTAATCAGTAAAATCGGTTTCTGATTTGACCATAAAATTATCAGTTGGTTGTTAGAATAGCTATAAAGCTACTTTTAAATTTGAGCTCTTTCAAAGTTCTACAGTGTAGGATTTATGTGAAATAGTATTTTAATTACTTTATTCATTCTTTGTGGGGAAAATGAACTTTCATCTTTCATGGGAGTATTTCATTTGTGATTATTGGTTACTCATAATTGCGTGTACTTTTTCCTGCGGTAGAGAAGAAGCAGCTTTTTCTACAATAATATGCATGAAATTCTCTAATATTTTCTAAATTAGTTTGTATGTGTATATTCTTAGTCCTCACAACAAATAGCTAATTGCCTTAAATTAAATAAAAACCTCAAGCTTCCTAAATGAAATTATAGTTTATTTTTAACTTTCTCTTTAGAAACCAGGGGATAATGGAGTATGCTGCTAAATATTTTTGAAGCAAACTTTGCATGAGGATGTAGGAGCTGGAGGTTTATTATGTTGATGAGGATGCTAATTCTGTGGCTCTCTATTTTCTCAACAGTCTTGCCACATCTGGGAGTTGGTGTATTTACTATTCATTATTTACTGCTCTAGCAACATTCTTCCTGACCCATTAAATGAAGGCCTAGACAGACTAAGTGGGGAGAACATTGTTTTATTACTACTTTAGTGAGGTGGGGTACCCACAGGTATCATTAGCTGATCTTAAGAATGGTGCTTTTTCCTTTGAATAGATAAGCCAAATTAAACATTCCATACTAAGGCTTTTAAGTTTAATTGAACCTTCTTCATCCAGTATTCGTTGATCAGAACTGATTGTTTAGGCTTTCCATAACCTTGTTTTTGAAATAGAAGGTGGGGAAGAAAAAAATCAGTGTCTCTGATATTTGAAGTGGCTAGTTTAAATCCACACCCAGTGCTGTAGTTCTTTGTGTTACAATGTAAAGTGCAGGATTAGAGGGATAATATAACTCAGTGCAAGATGATCAACCTGCCTTGTATGGGTCCCCTGAATGCTACAGACTTAGTAAAAATAGAACCTGTACCTTTTTTCTGGTCAAGAATAATTTTGAACATTTTTTGAGGTTACAGAAAGCCTGTAGTAGACTTTTATATACTAGACTGGTTTTATGATCAATAAGTCATCTCAACTGACCAAAAGATAACACAGTCACCTTGTGTACTGAAGGGTTACATATTTTCAAACATTTAACATTTTATAATTGGGCAACATTGATCTTTTCTATTTTGCAATTTTGAGGGGTTAGGATTCTGGCACGCTGCTGTAACTCTTAACTTCTTGTTCTAGAGATGTAACAGAAATGGGATTCTCCTATCCTCAGAGCTAAGATGGTGGTTTCAGTAACCATCTCTTTTAATCTTCATATGAAAGGCAAGCAAAACTATGCTGGCTAAATCTGACAGAAAGGAAATAAAAGGGAAATCAAAAAATAAATACATGCCTTTAATTTGGATCCACCAACAAATATTTGTGAGCACCTATTATGTGCTCTGCATATGTGTAACGAGACATGTAAAAGAATGGATCATGGTAGAGTCTTTGTTCCTCATTATACTTGCCTAATGAAATTAAAATTAAATTTAGAAATACAAATGCTCATCCTTTAAAAAAAATCAACGTGGTATTTCAATCGTATAAAATAATGAAATGGGAAAGTTAATTCATTTTGCGCAGCTTGACTCTGTATGTAAAGCACATAAGGCCTGGCACAGAGTAAAATCACAGTAAATGGTCACGTTACTGTAGTTTATATTGATTTAGGGACATTTATGCTGTTCGATCCAAAGTAGTTAAGGGCTAATAGTAAACTATAGAATGACGTATAACTCCACTGGTCATTCTAAATGCCTGATAAAGAAAGAGCAGGACAAAATTCTGGTACCTGCACAGAACATCAGGGAAATCCACAAATCTGCGAAATATCCTCTTCCCAGAAGTAGGTCGTAGCAGGAGCCAGGAGTGGAGGCAGGAACCATGAAAAACAAGATTTTCTGCCAATGATTAGAGAACTTCTAGGCATCAACTCCTAGATCCTTCTTCTTAGTCATGTTTTCCCCTGAAGTCTGTGACTAACACTGTTCCATTTTCTGTAGCTGTATATCTAATTTTATACCTATAGCCTATAATGTAATAGGCTTTTCTGTCCATAAGATAAGCCTTGCCTTCAGTTAACTTTCATACATTTATTCTGTGAAGTACGACGTAGCATATTAGAAAATGCAGCCTTCCCCCATGTGTTGAATTCTGTGGAGTGAGGAATTTGAAAATATGTTATAAAATTGTCAGGGGAGGTTAGGAGATGACCCCCCCCACCAACAGTGTCTGGGCTACGTGCTGCCCTGTGGCTGGCTCGGGCCCCGGCAGGTCCTGGCAGGACCCTGGGTCAGGTATGGCTGTCCTCATTAGCAATAAATGCTAAAGCCCCATTCAAGGCAGCCTTTATCACCCACCCTTCTATGCCTCAACCCACTCTTTCTTCCATCTTCTCTCCCTTCCCCGGTCTTTGGGTCAGGGTAAACCCCCAGGGACTTGTTTTTCATCCTTAGCTCCCAGGTTCCTCCCTTGGTCATCAGTCTTCTGATACCTCTCCCATGAAACAGTGCTTTTCAAATGTCTTTTAGACATGAAACCCTTGTTTGAAAGAGAAACATACAGCGTAGCCCAGTACTGAGAACAGATAAGTACGGAACCACTCTGGGTGAATTGGGGTGGGGATCTGGCAGCCTGCTGCCAATCCTCCTCCCCCCACACCTCACATGGCTGCCCCTGAGAGAGTCCAGCAAAACCTCCAGAAAACAGGTAGCACAACCTCCCTAGATCAAAACCTTCCTGGATTAAAACCATTTTATATAGAAACTTCTGGCCAATTCTATCAGAATTGATGGAGAAATAGCTCCACCTGAGGAACTGAAATTCATTTCATAAGCACCCCCAGTGTATGCTGCACTCTTGACTAGAACCCATCTCTTATTTGCCACATGATAATTATATAAGCAAAGGTCTGTAATGGTAGACAGAACAAGCTTTCAGAGACAAATCAAGGTCGTTACTTTCCCTGATTCCAAACTGTCTAAACCTCCCTCCCATTTGGGGCCTAACTAGATGAATCACTGCCAAGGCTGAAGTCCTTTGGTGTGATGGTGAGTTAACCCACCCCAAAGGTAGGAGCAAGAGAAAGGGCGAAAGTCCTTGGGAAACAAGGGTAAGCCCATCCAGCCAGGGCCAGAGCCCAAGCATCAGCCTCCATCACCGACCACTCCCTGTGCAGCATGGATAGGTCAGGGTGATGTGCAGGGAAGGGGCGGTACGCTCTCGGCTCCGTCAGAGTTTCAGTTTACTATCTGCAGTTCTAGCCCGATGCTTGTACTTCTTCCTCCAAAAGGAAGAGATCCTGTCAGCTCTCTCACACCTCCCTCCTTTGTAGAGGTCCCTGCGTTTCTCCAGGCCCCAAGAAGGCTGAGCAGTTTGCTGTTACCGGGCACCGGAGCCGCAGTTCTCCCCACACTCTTGGTCAGTCATGTTCACAAGCAGTACGTGCTCCCACGGAAATGGGGATTTTGCCAACTCCTTCCCCTCCACAGGGCCTCAAGCATTTTTGTGTGTTGATAATTCTGAAAGCACTGTACCGGCTTTTGAGCATCTTGTCAAGGACACATCAGGAGGGAACCTCAGTACCAGCTGCGCCACCTCTCCTCACTCTCCTTTTCTCTGACTTTGGAAAATGCATTGATGGGAAATGGCATGGAGTAGGTATAATCTTGAATTTGCTCTAATTTCTAAAAGAATAATTCTTAGAAAATATGTGTGCTGTAACAATAATTGAACCCACCTCATAGTTGACACAGAAATGAAAACACTCTAATATGCATACAATTTAAATGCCCCTCTAATAAGCTATGTTTAAGGTCTGTTGTCCCAGTACTCCTGATATGAATTACAATATGAGGGACTCAATGTAACTTGCACGTGGTAATAAAACTCTTAATGTGGAAATAAAAATGTTTAAGCCTTATCCAAATGAGGGAGACGAAGCAAATGTAACCGCCCTCTTATGTATGTTACCGCAAGCATATTTAAGCTTGAGCTTCCCAGTAGCAAAAGTAGAAAAAGGAAGCATGATACAGAGAAACGTGTCAGCCTTTTGAGAAAGAGAAATTGTTTCCAAGTATTAATTCTAAAAATGGTTTGTCACACAGAACATTGAATTTAAGGGATGATGCGATGCATGACAGCTTTACAACAATCACAGGCCCGTTATATTCATGACCCTTGATTGCACTGTGCCCCTCCCCCATGAAGAGTAGCTCTAATTTGCTTTGCAGAAGCCGCAGTCATCTTGTCTGATAGATACATAGGCCCTAAAACTTAAGAGAAGGACTGGTAGAGCTTTGGAATACACTGCCAGAAGCTCACATATGTTCACTCAACATTTATTAGAGGTCCATCCCCTGCCTGGTTGCAAATTCAGGCCATAGATTAGATTTGGAACAGACGAGTTCATATCACTTAGGGCTGATACGTTTGTTTTATTCCTAAGCCTGCAGGATCTCTAACTGATGGTTGGATTTTTTTAAATCTCATTTATTAGGAGTTCTTTGGAATTTATCTTCATGTGATGCTGTAAAGATGACAATCATTCGAGATGCTCTCTCAACCTTAACAAACACTGTGATCGTTCCACATTCTGGATGGAATAACTCTTCTTTTGATGATGATCATAAAATTAAATTTCAGACATCACTCGTTCTACGTAATACAACAGGTTGCCTGAGGTAAATTCTTTATTTCTTCTTTCCAATTAATTCTTTGATTAAATAACATGTGTCATGGGTAAGTTGATTTAGAAGGATTTACTTCATTTTATAAGCATTTACCTACATTTCTAAGTTTGTTTCAAAATTTAGGCCACTGGACTGTTATCCTGTGAGGAAAATATCATGAGCACAGACTAGTGGCCTGAAAGACATTATCTGATAAATGACTCTTCTGTGGATTAGTAGAAAGGGCCCTTTCAGTCTGAAAATTACTGCCAAAATTCCAGTGGTTTCTACTTTAACAGCATTTTTCTGGTTATCACATCCTGACTGCTAATGTGTCTGCAGCCTGGTTTTGGTTTAAATTCAAAATGTGATGGTTAAAACCTTCTTGCATTTAAAAGGTGCAAAAAAAGGTGTGTGGTTTAAACAATTATTGGGTTTGAGTTTTATAAATAAATGAAAATGAGCCCAAATTCTGTTTTAAGTCATTATCTTTAGATGTGAAATTCATAAAGGCTCCTTTAAGTGTGGACAGGAGTGCTTATTATTTGCCATTAATACTCATCAGCTCAGTTTCTACCTGGTGTCCTAAGTGTACAGTGCTCTGGGAACTTGAAGCGGAAGCCTTGGGGCCTAGTGGCCTGGTGACACTGAGAGGCAGCCTGGCTTCCTGCCCCACTCTGAGCCTCAGTCTCCTCATCTTTTTTTTTTTTTTTTTAAGATTTTTTTAATATTTGACAGAGAGAGACACAGTGAGAGAGGGAACACAAGCAGGGGGAGTGGGAGAGGGAGAAGCAGGCTTCCCGCCGAGCAGGGAGCCTGATGCGGGGCTTGATCCCAGGACCCTGGGATCATGACCTGAGCTGAAGGCAGACGCCTAACGACTGAGCCATCCAGGTGCCCCTCTCCTCATCTTTAGAGTAGGGATAACAGCACCATCTCACACTCGTGAAGAATCAGCTCATAGAAAGTGCTTAGTGTAGCATCTGACGCGCAGTGGGTGCTAACGTTTAAGCCGTACATCCAGGCATCTCTGTAACAGCTTGAAAGACGGGGAGGGAGCCTGGGCTGTTGCTCTGAGGCAGCACTATTGTGACAAGTGACTGTCGGCCACCTTGCTGTGGGTGGATGACAAGAGTCAGGATCCTGGGAAACAGGCCAGCTCCCTACCTCAGAGGCGTGCATCAGAGGGCAGATTATATCACCTACTGATGATCTGTGGAAGGAGCATCTCATCCTTTCTCTGCTCCAGGATCCAGGGCGGCTGTGAGGGCTCCTTAGCCAGCCTGCCAGGCCTCCCAGAGACAGGACACACCAGTCCGGCTCCCCCAGTGGTTCAGGGCTATAGACAGTTTTGGTGCATGCCCTCTGTGTGCAATCAGTGATGACCAAGACAGGTCCCTGCTCTGAGAGAACCATATTCTATTGAGGAAAACAAGAAAATAACGGTAGATGCCATGGTGATGCAAGAGTTATTAGGAGATGGTTTTGATGATCAGGTGGCCCCTCGCAGGAGGGGAAATTGAAGTCTAGATCTGAAATACCACCAGGAGCTGCTCGTTTGAGGGCGGGGTGGGGTCAGGAGGACGCGGATTCCTAGCAAAGGGAAGTAGTCTAATGGCTCTGGCGCAAAGGTGGGCTCTCGGCTGGAGCTTACTGGGCGAGGCACAGAGTGGCACCAGATTACGTAGGACTGCTGAAGTCAGAGGAAGGAGTTTACAGTCTATTCCAAGTGCCTCGGGAGACTGTCAGAGGGCTTTAATCTTGGGAGTAGTGGGACTGGATCCTGGCTTCAGTGTGAAGACTGAACAAGGGCAGCAGTAGAGATAGGAGGCTGAGGCTGTTGCAGCAATCCAGGCAGACCATGACAGTGGCCTAGACCAGGTGCTGGAGCGAGGTAGGAGATAGGGGATATTTTTGTGGAGGGAGAGCTAATACCTAAATCTTTGGCTGAATCAGTTGGGAGCACAGGAAGAAGAAAGGGTGGAGGGATGAGCAGATGAGTTTTGACCATGTCCATTTGAGATGTCTAATTAGCTACCCATGGAGTAATACCAAGAAAGCAGTTGGATAAAGGACCCTGGAGTTTTAGGGAGGGGTCAGCCTAAAGGTAGATGCTTGGGAGTCGTGCATGGGCCCATAGGTTGTATTAAAGCCAAGGGAGAGAAGGAGACCACCTATGAGAATGTAAAGATAAAGGTAAGAAGGGACCAAAGTAGTCCGGCACTCCAGAGGCACCCACCAACAAAAGAGACTGAGAAGGAAAGGCAGCAAGATGGGAGGAAAACCAAAGAAGTGAAGGGTCCCGGAGGCTTGTAAAGGAATGGAAGATGGCAGCTGTTGAGTGCTGCTGAGAAGTGACACAAGATAAAGAGCAGAGGAGGGACCATGGATGACACTGTCTCTCTGGCCCCAGAAAAATAAAGACGAAAAGAAAAATCATTCCAAATCCCCATTATTTGGCCTAAGTTTTTACAAAATCTCAGAGTTAGCCTAGAACCCTTGTTAATAAGACATAAAATAGATCCTTAAAATTTGGTATCAATTCATGAAGGTAAACTGATATCAAAAGTTTCGATATGGGGGCACCTGGCTGGCTCAGTCGGTACAGCACGTGACTCTGGATCTCAGGATTGGGAGTTCAATTCCTACATTGGGTGTAGAGATTATTTAAAAATAAAATCTTTAAAAAGAAAAAAGTTTCAATATGGATGAGACCTAAATCTCAGGGTTTTTTATATTTGAAAAAATGAGAAAAATTATAGCATAAGCAAATGTCCATATTTAACGTGAATGGTTATACAAGAAATGACATTTCTTCTGTTCATTCAGGAAGCATTTATGACCACCAACTATAGGCAAAACATTGTAATAGGTGCAGGGGCCTGCCAGCCATGGTGGCCCAACAGGGGAAGCAGAGCATGTCTAGAAATAACAACCATGGCTAACAGACATTGCAGGCACTTTTCTAATTGCCTTTATATGGAGCGTCGCTTCCACACACGGACCCTATGAGGTGATCAGTATTATTCTACCCTTTTTACATATGAGGAAACTGAGGAGGCTAGACCCCAAAACAGTCTTTAGGAGGTTAGAAAGTGGTGTGTCATAGGAGGGAGACAGAGTTCAGATGGCCCTGCTCCCTTCTGTGTGGGTGGATAATGGGGAGCTGGTTACGGTGAGTTCTCACGATGTTAAAGTGTCTCCTCACACGGGATCTACATGGCTGCTGTCTTGTCCGACCTGTCAGATGGTAAGGTGAGGCTCCCTGGCTAAGGAGCGAGCTGCTCATCTCAGCGGCCCCCGTGTGTCTCTCTGCCCGTTCAGGAACCTCAGCTCCGCAGGGGAGGAAGCCAGGAAGCAAATGCGATCCTGTGAGGGGCTGGTGGACTCGCTGCTGTACGTGATCCACACGTGTGTGAACACATCCGATTACGACAGCAAGGTCAGTGCTGGCTGGCCACGAGGGCCAGATGGCAGGTGACAACAGCTGCCAGACTCTGCGTTTGGCGTGCCACTCATTCTTCCTGGAATTCTTGAGCCTTTCCTACTCATTACACTATACTCCAGATTAAGGGGAGTCTCTCTAAAAATGACAAATTAACAGGGACATGACAGTTTAAGAAAATAGCCTTAAAACCATGAAAACCAAGTGACTCCGTGTGGCCGAGGACTAAGCACAGGGTGGCAGGGTCCCGACTTTGTGGTTCTCTTGGGCTGTCACTGTGATTGTCCCTGCTACTGCTGTCTCCAGCCATTTCCCCTGTGGCTAGAATCCAGTCCATCTGTATTTGAGTATCTAGTGAATAAACATTCCGGGTCGAGGCGCTATAACCCACCAACCCCTCTGCCTTTCTAGCCCCACTGCAGGCCATAGCCCCCACCCCAGACCCACTTCTCTACATCCCCAGTCTTGCCCTTTCACCCCTCCCTCTGTTGTCCTGCTGGTTAGTCTGTTCCCAGTAGGAGCCCCTTCTGCTCCCCTCCTGTTTTCCCCATCCTAGCACAGGGCATTCTACTCATCATTTTTTAGCTGTGACAACCATCTAGGATCTGCCGCAGGAGCAGGGACTGAGGAAGGTGGCAAGAAATAGGAAGGAGGGACTAAAAGTGCCAGGAGTTCCAAGGTACGCCAGGTATTTGCTTTTCAGGATGGGCTAGATGAGGAGAGGCCTTAAGTAAGCCTTTGTGTCATAAACATGGGTCTGAGAGAGAAAAGGATGATGAGTGGTAGGCTCAGGGAGAAGGCAGGGGAAAAGTTCAAAGTGATGTACAAGTTTTTATTTGAACCTCGTTGAACCAAAAGATCTGTAGATGAAATTGAGAGGAGTAAGCAAGTTGGAAGGAGAGCTTCCTGGGAAAGAGCTGAGCTTGGCTTTAGATGCTCTCCATGAAGTCACAGTTAGCCTCTCA
Organism: Leptonychotes weddellii; assembly: GCF_054177405.1. NCBI lineage: Eukaryota > Metazoa > Chordata > Mammalia > Carnivora > Phocidae > Leptonychotes > Leptonychotes weddellii. The sequence continues at coordinate 66,193,263 of NC_138371.1, read as the reverse complement.
ATCAGAGGTGTGATACAGACTTTAAGAAGCAAAAGACCATGTACAGAAGGCAAAATGTCACAAAGAGATCATGGGACTTTCCGCAGAGGGAGGGGAGAGTTTGGAGATGGCTGGAAAGGCCAAAGATGCGACTTGGGGGGAGGGCCTTCCCCGGAGATGGGGTTACTCGTACCTCTTGTCATGGTGAAGACGTTTAATGGCAAGAAGGAGTGAGGTTCTGGCAACTTGGATGCCTCTCTGCCTCTGCAGCAACTCTGAAGCAGAAACACTGGGCGTTTTCTCTGCCAGAGTCTTGCACATTTTAATCAGCACGAAATCAGATCCGCAGATGTAGTTTGGATGGCTCTGCACTCTGTCATTTGGGTACCCCACAAAAATTCTAGAATCGTAATTCTTTCCCTAGCTTGTTTCAGGTTCCCATAAGTAAAAAAGCAGTTCTTTCATATTCTACATTTACTTAAGCTCACTGCTGCTCAGTACAGAAGCATTTTGCAATAATGTGCTACGATGGTTTTAATTATACGCCGTGTTGGTTTGCAGACTGTGGAGAACTGCGTGTGCACCCTGAGGAACCTGTCCTATCGGCTGGAACTGGAGGTCCCACAGGCCCGGCTGCTGGGGCTGAGTGAGCTGGATGACTTACTAGGAAAAGAGTCTCCCAGCAAGGACTCAGAGCCAAGCTGCTGGGGGAAGAAAAAGAAAAAGAAAAAGAGAACACCACAAGAGGATCAAGTTAGCATTTTATTTGACATGAAACTCTAAGGTTTCATTTTTCTAGGAGTAAGAAATCACATATTTGGCAAGAAAAGAAAATTTCTCATTATACAGTTTTTCTACCTAACTCTAGCTGAATCCAGCAGAGGGATGTTTTCAAGTATTGGAGATTGTGTTCATTTGCTTCCATTTCACGTGTGCTCTTTGTCTTTCAGTGGGATGGAGTTGGTCCTATCCCAGGATTGTCAAAGTCCCCCAAAGGGGTTGAGATGCTGTGGCATCCGTCAGTGGTAAAACCATATCTGACTCTTCTAGCAGAAAGTTCCAACCCAGCCACCTTGGAAGGCTCTGCCGGATCTCTCCAGAACCTCTCTGCCGGAAACTGGAAGGTATGATGTCCTCTGGGGGTCCACACTTCTTTCCATCTGTGCAGCCAGACCAGCAATGATGGTGAAAGGGACCCAGTTGTTAGGACAAAAGCGGGGGGCGATAGCAGTTGGCTCTAGGCTCAGAGATGAATGTGACACAGCCCTTCCTGTACAAACTGAAGGCTAGCAAGAAAAATATACAGATCAAGAAGATACAGTGTAGGATATGTGGTACACACGGGATATGTGTACTGTGGGATCTTAAAAGAGGACATCTAACCCAGCCTGGCAGTTTTGAGAAAGGCAAAGAGGGGAGCCAAGTAGGGAAGGTTTCCTGGAGAGATGGTGCTGCCCAAATGGAATCTTTCAATGAGCCGAAGTAAGGCAGCAGCGTCTGAGGTTAGAGGTGTAGAGGGAGTGATCCAGAGAAAGGGACAAGAGAAGAAATGCCTTGAGGTAAGAAAAGGACAGTGTGGTGGAGACCGCAGGATGGGTGCTGGGCATCAAGGGCAGCGCGAGCATGGCCCGGGTTGGACCAGGCATTGTAGATAGGCCTGACGGCCAAGCATCAGGAGCTGGGATATGACCTGCAGACCAGAAGGGCCACTAAAAGGGGTTAAGCAGATAGGTGACACAGATGTGGATACTTGTGCTGCGGTGCAGAAGATGAATTCACAGAAGAGGAAAGTAGAGACTGGGATTCTGTGCTGAACATGCCAGGGGCCTGAGTTAGTGCTGAGCTAGGGCAGCGCTTGCAGGGGAGAGCGGCCGCTGGTCCTCTCTCGGACGCTTACAGAACATACCTATGGCAAAAGTTACCACATCTCCTTAAAGGTGTATGACTTCTTTATGAAAATTGAAAGTGGTTTCCTACTGTTACCACTGTAAGAGGTTCTCAAAACTTTTAAACATCATCTGCCACCTTCCCAGACAATCATTTTCTGAAATATTTTCAACCTCTAAATATTTCCTGACAAGTATATTTTTTTTGTTTCAAGATTTTATTTAAATTCTAGTTAGTTTTAACACATAGTGTAATACTGGTTTCAGGAGTAGAATGTAGTGATTCATCACTGACATATAACACCCAATGCTCATCCCAGCAGGTGTCCTCCTTAATGCCCATCACCCATTTAGCCTATCCCCGCCTCCCCTCCAGCAACCCTCAGTTTGTTCTCTATAGCTAAGAGTCTCTTATGTTTTGCCTCCCTTTTTTATCCTTCCCCTATGTTCATCTGTTTCTTAAATTCCACATATGACTGAAATCATATGGTATTTATCTTTCTCTGACTGACTTATTTCACTTAGCATAATACACTCTAGCTCCATCCACGTCATTGCAAATGGTAAGATTTCATTCCTTCTTATGACTGAGTAATATCCCATTGTGGTATGTATGTGTGTGTGTATACATATATATATATATATATATATATACCACAACTTTTTTATCCATTCATCAGTCGATGGACATTTGGGCTCTTTCTATAGTTTGGCTATGTTGATAAAGCTGCTGTAAACATCGGGGTGCCTGTGCCCCTTTGAATCACTATTTTTGTGTCCTTTGGGTATATACCTAGTAGGGTGGTTGCTGGGTCATAGGGTAGTTCTATTTTTAACTTTTTGAGGACCCTCCATACTGTTTTGCAGAGTGGCTGCACCAGTTTGCATTCCCACCAACAGTGTACACAGAGGGTTCCCCTTTCTCTGCATCCTCCCCAACATCTGTTGTTTCCTGTGGTGTTAATTTTAGCCATTCTGACAGGTGTGAGGTGGTATCTCATCGTGGTTTTGATTTGTATTTCCCTGATGATGAGTGAGGTTGAGCATCTGTTGGCCATTTGTATGTCCTATTTGGAAAAATATCTTTTCATGTCCTCTGCCCATTCTTAACTGGATTATTTGTTTTTTGGGTGTTGAGTTCGATAAGTTCTTTATAGATTTTAGATACTGACCCTTTATCAGATACATCATTTACAAATATCTTCTCCCATTCCGTAGGTTGCCTTTGAGTTTTCTGACAAGGGTATTTTAGTAGAGTTATTATAATGCTTGTTTTGGCTACTTCCTCCACCACCACCTCCCAAAAGGAGGATCTTCTGGCCACTGTATTATCCATGAGAGTGAAAAGCATCGGTCAGGCTAGGTGTGGTTTGTTTCGTGCAGTCAACTGCTATAATGAATGTATACAGATATTTATGGCCTAGTGCTAAGCCAGCACGGTTATTTTGTTATTGTTGTTCTTAATTAACATGCTAATAGCTCAGCATCTAAGTGCTGGCTCTGCAGCCAGACCCCTTGGTTTTGAATCCTGGCCCTTCCACTTATTAGCTAGGGGTCTTGGATCTTTCCATCCTATCTCATGAGGTGGTTGTAAGAGCTAAATGAGATAATAAATTTTTAAAAATTAAAAAAAAAAACGAAGGACCTAGGACAGTGTGTGGCACATAATTATTCATAAATATTTATGTTGGTAACCCAGTGTTCGCATCCAGTTTCTTGTGACCCAAGAGATACATTTGATGACAATAAAAAAGACAGTATTGAAATAGATGTGATTTGAGTTGTGTTTAATTTCACCTCTGGAGTCATTTAGTGAATGAAAGTTAGATGGCAAGCTCATTTAAAATATAAATACTATATTAAAATCATTTCAAAAGTATCTAAAATAATAAATCAAAATATTAGATCCTTATTAAGAAAACAAGATACAGATGTTATCAAGTCAGGAGCTATTTTGGGAGTGGTGATGACTATAGTGCCCCCAAAGGGAAACACTCTGGGCTGGGCTGGGCTGGGCCAGGCCAGGTGGTCTCCAGGTGAGACAGGTGTTGGCTCTGTCCTTGCAGATTTCAGAGAGAAGTTGAGAAAGCTGCCTGGGTGCTTTACTCTGTAGAAAGTCATATATTCCATTTCCTTGCACCCCCCCCCCCATAGATTTCATTTGATTTAGAAAATAGGAGTATTTGTTTCATATAAAGAATGTTAATAGGATCTTTGAAATGCATCTCTTCCTCTTACTTGCATTATTAAAGTAATCTATTCTGTTGGTATTCAAGAAACTGAGTGGTCAGGGCACCTGGGTGGCTCAGTCGTTAAGCGTCTGCCTTCGGCTCAGGTCATGATCCCAGGGTCCGGGGATCGAGTCCCACATCGGGCTCCCTGCTCGGCAGGAAGCCTGCTTCTCGCTCTCCCACTCCCCCTGCTTGTGTTCCTGCTCTCGCTATCTCTCTGTCAAATAAATAAATAAAATCTTTAAAAAAAAAAAAAAAGAAACTGAGTGGTCAATCATATATTTTAATGTTCAAAATAATACAAAAGGCTTGGCCCATCTTTGTCCTCATGTCTTGACCACAGCAGGAAAGTATTAGATATTTTATGAGCAACATTTTTCAATTATCCTAAATTTTGAAAAACAGTTTGCATTGGTAAAAAATGTCAATAAAAACTCAAAACATAATTAAAGACCCAATTTTCAAATGCTCCTTTTTTTTTTTTTTTTTTGGTTATTTCCCTGATGACTTAGCTAGCGTTCATTTCCAATTCAAATAGTACACACGCTGACTCGCTGAACAGACTTGCCTCATAGCCATAAAAGAATTTCTTGACTATGAATTTAAAAAAGAAGCAGCAAACTAATCTTGCATAAGAAAGCATTTTGCACACAAATATACTTTTTCACCAGTCTGTATGAATTACAGATGCTCAGTGTTTCTGGAGAATTCCTTTTCTTCTGAGGCAAAGGCTTTTTTTCAGTCAATCTCTTTGAAAGGTTACTGAACTCTAAATATTGTTGCAGAGAATATAGGAAAAGAATGTACTGATGGAGACAGGTTCTCCTATAATGTACACTGATCAGTTACCGTTTCTGCCATCCTATTTATAGCCTCTGGACCTGGCATGGGGCCAATTGCAGAGAAGACCCAAGATCCTTCCTTAATCATGTTTATGTATCTGAAAGCAATCACTGCCTTCTCTTTTCTGCACAAAAATATATGGCAGATGGTGGTTTGAGATTTTTAGGCTTTAGGATTTCTTTTTACATCAGTCATCCTAGCCTGTCTTTGTCCCTAACTATAGTTTTTTCTTTACTGACACCACAGATTTAATTTCTGATTGAAAAGAAAACATTTTTAATCTATTAGTTTATCTTCTGGAAACACATCTTTTTTAGGTGGCAGTAACTTCTGAGAGTTGAACTACTATTGGTTTGTTTTACTCACTAGTTTGCAGCATACATCCGGGCGGCTGTCCGCAAAGAAAAAGGTCTGCCCATCCTTGTAGAACTTCTGAGAATGGATAATGATAGAGTTGTTTCTTCGGTGGCAACTGCCTTGAGGAATATGGCGCTAGATGTTCGCAACAAGGAGCTCATAGGTATGTTCTGGTGACAAGGTAAGTTATAAAGAAAAAGTAACTACATTTATAAAACTAGGGGTGCCTGGGTGGCTCAGTCGGCTAAGCATCTGACTCTTGATCTCAGCTCAGGTCTTGATCTCAGGGTCGTGAGTTCAAGCCCCGTGTTGGACTCCACACTGGGTGTGGAGCCTACTTTAAAAAAAAAAAACAAAAAACTCTTGATTTATAAAAATATGACATTTAAAATGATCAGCAACTGAGTTCTGCTCTCTGGTTTCTTGGCATATTTGTGTACCCTTTGTGCTGTCTGTCCTTTGTGACTATTCCTTTTCAGCAAGAGGCAAGCTCATTAATTAAACATTGATCAGGGAAGGAAAATTTTCAAAAAAGGTAGCAATTTCAGTTATACATTACAACACTGCTTGATAGATTTGGTGTCTCTGTTTCCCAAGAGAGGTTCATTTCCTGAGCAACAAAAGAAGTTAATTCTCACTTTCTGATTTTTGAGACTGATATCTGCTAATTTACCAACACTACCATGATCTAAATAAAAAAAGAAATTACATAAATGGTTTGTCGCTTTTCCCTAGTGTTCATGCTCAGGCAGAACCACTGTCACAAGGCCCATTTCCCCCCCCAGGGCAGGGTCAGAACTAGACTAAAGCAAGTGAGGCACATAGGGTGTAAAATGGTAGGAGGCACCCACCCACAGGGCTGTCCATATGTAAGGTTGGCATTTGCATGAACCTGACACTGAGCACCTCTTCAAGTTTGACACCCTCGGCAGCTTAGTTTGCTTGCCCCCAAGGCAGTTGCCACACTCAAGCAGAGTACAGGGTAGAGGAAAGATCAGAGACTCTCCAGTTGACCTCAAGTTAAACCCTGGATCTGCTTCTCACTGGCTGGGTAACCTGGGGTGTCCTGTGGTGAGCCCACCCAGCTTCGGGTATTTCATCTAAATTTGAAAACTCTTCCTCAACCCTATCTCTGAAAGGGAGCCGACCACCTCGCTGTCCTTACCACGGGTTTGCCGTGCATATCAAATAAGAGGATGAAGCAGCGCCGAGCTCCACGCCAGCCCCATGGCTGATGACAGGCCAGGAGAGAGGGAGGGGGGAGATTTGACAGGATCTTATGTGGATTAGTGAATAAGTATTGAACTCCTTAAAATATGCCTACCCTGGGGCAGGGTCGGCGGGGGAGACAAAGAACAGGGCAATAGTATTTACCTTAAAGAGTTGCTGTGAGGATTCACTGTGGCATCTTACATGAAAGCTCCTACACAGTGCCTGGCAGAATTGCTATTTTAAATTATCACCTAGCTTAACCTGCTCTTAACACACCATTCCTTTGAGCCAAATTGTCCCCCACGGAGAGAAGAGGAGCTTCTTCCACACCCTGTTCATACAGTCCAGCTGGTGCCTAATGCCAGTATGCTTTATAACTCTTAGTTCCCACACGTCCTTGAGAGAAATCCTTTAGGTCCCTAAAGAGATTTTTTAAGTTATTTTTGTTACATCCATAGTGTTTGAATTTCTTGTAAGAAGCACATATAGTTTGGGAATTCTTAATGCTAAAAAATAAAGGGTTGACAGCATATGATGACGTGTGGCCTATCATGCCACAGCGGGGAGGGGACACAGGTGCAAAGGTGTGGGGCTGGTGCCACTGAGTGCCAAGACCTCTGGGCAGGAGGAACGTGTATGAGAGTCCTGGCCTTCTCTCAGTGCATCCCTGTGTTTTCTGTGAGGGTCCTGACCCACTTGTAAACTTTCACGAGCATTTTCTCTCTCCACCTATGAGCATATTTGTACCCAGCTGGAGCACTCTTAAATGGTTTCATGAATCACTTTCATATTTCTCTATAAAGTTCCCTTCTTTCCTGAGGGCTAAGCCCCTCCCAGATTCAGTATTCGACCCTAATTCACTCAGCACCTCTGTTCCAAAGAACCATCCCCCTTCTTGGACCCCTTAACTCTGCTCATGTCCATCACCAGCACTAGCAATGGACTTCCTCTTCAGAGCCATTTTTTACAAGGAAACAAAGTTTTGTCACTTTACAAAAGTTACTACAGATACTCAGCTGAGTTGGACCAGCCCAGCTGTCTAGAGCTGCAGGATCTGAGGGGACCATCAGGTTCACTCGCAGACACAGTGAGCTGCCTTATCCCAATCTCAGGGGGCAATTTAAAGTTGTGCCTTAGCAAAATGACGAACTGTGTGTCATGGACATTTTGGTTTTCCGTGAGTATTCAAAATCACCAGTGCTAAATTCCATCTGTTCTAAAAACCACATTTATCTTCTGGCTTATAATGTCAACATTGTTTTTCTACTATTCACAACAATGTTCACTGTGAGTAAGCCAAAGCCTTCCCTTTGAAATGCTGTAAATTATGCAGCGTGTAGTCAAGGCCTGTATTCTACTGCTTACCATTGTATATAAATAGGACTTCAATAAAAACCCCATTTTGTATCCACTCAATTATTAGCATAGAAAAAAAAAACTAAGAAAATATTTACTTGAGCTTTAGTTCATTTCTTCTGTGTGTTGTGCAATTATTCTAGTTTGTCAGTTGGTAATTAACATTGAACAAGCTAGAGATATTTTGGTTTTAGAGAGAAGTAAGAGAAACTGAGTATCTGTAAAGAAATGCTTCAATAGCTAGGGGGCTCCCCAGCCTTGGCCTGTCGAGAACTCTATTATCATTGCATCATTCCTACCCGATAACGTAGCCATCATTTTAATTCCAAATGTCACTTGTGTCTGGTTAAAAGAAACTAACATGTTATCACTATTGATGTCGGATCAGCTGGTATTTACGTTTAACTTGATAAAAATGGGTAATGGTACCCAGTTCACAATTTAAGACCCAGAGAGATTTAATGAAAAGAATTGTGTGGCAGCTTTACTTGGTCCATCTTTAAAACTTATTCAAAGATAAGTCTTTAAAAGCTTTAAGAGGATGTTCAGGTATTTTTGATACATAGGAATTCAATTGAGAATAAAACTGTTACCATTTCTTTATTTCTCACTGTTAATGAAAATAGTTCAACTATAGCAACTTGATTGGTATACCCAGTTTTATACACTGACTTGCATTTTCTTTCAGTGGCTTGTTTTATAGACCAATCATTTCTTCAAGTGGCATTGTAATAAACATTAACTTCCCCCCTACAGTTATAATATTTGTCACTTTCTACTTTGCCATGTTATTGTCTTATGAGGTTATGTTTTTAAGAGAGAACTCACTGTCAGCATCTTTCAACAGCAACAATAACAAAAACTGAAAGTGGAATGAAATCTTTTGCATTTGGCAGGTAAATATGCCATGCGAGACCTGGTCAACCGGCTTCCCGGCGGCACTGGCCCCAGTGTGCTGTCTGATGAGACCATGGCGGCCATCTGCTGTGCTCTGCACGAGGTCACCAGCAAAAACATGGAGAACGCCAAAGCTCTGGCCGACTCAGGGGGGATAGAGAAGCTGGTGAACATAACCAAGGGCAGAGGAGACAGGCAAGTGCAAGGAGATGGAGCGCAAGGCTCTTATTAGGATTGTCCTGTGATAAGGGCCTTTGAGAAGGATATTTCCTACTGGAAAGGATTTATTCCTGCATTTCTTACACACCAATAAGCTAAAGAGTCTCCACCAATTAAAACCTGTTTTATTGAGAAGGGGCATTTGCAGTCATGTGGCCCCTTTTTGGATATTTACTTGGTTCTAACATCCCTACATTCATTTTTGTCTCTAAAGCCATGTTTGCTTGTGCTGACCCTGGGAAGAATTCGAAATACTATGATGAGGAACATCTGCGGGCACCTTCCCTTTCACCTTTGACTCTACTCCAAACTCTAGGGCCTGTTCTGCAAGAACATCTTATTGAATCCTCAGTTCTGGGACTGATTCCTCTGCCAGTTGCCCAAAAAGTATTAAAATCACTGCTCTGAGCAGGGCCTGCTGTGTGGCCTCAGGATGTGCCCTGGGCTGGGATTATACATTTCCCTTTGCTTCTGGGTGACACCTAAGTGATGAAGCAGCAGAAGTAGGGATTAGAGGGGCGCCTGGGTGGCTCAGTCATTGGGCGTCTGCCTTCGGCTCAGGTCATGATCCCAGGGTCCTGGGATCAAGCCCCGCATCGGGCTCCCTGCTCCGTGGGAAGCCTGCTTCTCCCTCTCCCTGCTTGTGTTCCCTCTCTCGCTATGTCTCTGTCAAATAAATAAATAAAATCTTAAAAAAAAAAAAAAAAAGAAGTAGGGATTAGAGAATTGGTGGCAAAAATAAAAGGGTTTTTTGTTTTGTTTTGTTTGTCACAGAGCTATAGCAGTTGACTATAAATTTGCCTTAGTATCAGATCAAAGGATCCTTCAAGGAAGTGGGAAGTAGGGCTGTTTGGAGCCTTTTCAATACACAGGATAGCAGCCACCTAATCCATAAAATGGCACCTGTCTCCCCACTCTCCACCCCCTTTCCCTGCTCTGTTCTCCTTCACAGCACTGATTAACCCCTAACATGTTATTTAGTGTTTTCTCTGGTCTCTGGCTCCCCCAGTAGCAGAGACTTTGTCTTTTCTTCGCTGCTGTACCCTCTACATAGAGAACAAAACCTGACCTATAAGAGATGCTCAGATGGTATTTATTACTTGGCTGAGTGACAGTGCTAGAACTCACATTATTTCTTGTCTAATCTTTTACAGGAATTAGACATTCTAAAAACCCCATTTTGTAGGAATTTCTAAAATAGAAGAATAATGTAGCAAAGCATATTCTCATCCCCTAGAAGTCTCACCTATCAACATTAACCATATTTCCTTTCAGTCCTTTTTTCTTCTGTATCTTTTTAATCTCATTAGTAATAAATGCACACACACCTTTTTATTTCAGAGGAAATGAAATGTTACAGATAAAGCTAAGGTAACCATAATCACTTCTTGTGCTCTTGAAATTTCATTAAAGGGCCTTCATTTGTGAAAGGCATAAGAAGAAGCTAAGAGACATTCTGAACCAGTGCCAGAACTTCTCTTTGTATATTTAAAAAAAAAAAAAAGTTCTCATCCACTGTAATCTTTTTTCAAAACAAGAGACTCGGAAAGTCCTGGATCAACTCAGGTTGGCCTCTGAACACACGCCGGCTTTCCCCTCGGAGTCATTCACCAAGTCTACGGCCCACCCGCGGTGGGCTACGGCGGCAAGTGGGCCACACGGCAACCCCTGCCCCCCGGTAGCTCACATTCCTGGGTGAGGTAGATGAGGTACCAGTGAGTAAGAAACGCCCGTCAGACACAGACGGAGCAAATACTAAAACTGGGAAAGGTGGTAAGGAGGAAGTGGAGGGCCGTGTGTAGTGGACAGTGGGGGCTCAGCAGGTGTAGAGCACGTCAGGAAGAGCTGGGGGTGGGGGGGCGCATAACCAGACATGTAGGACCCTGTGAGTCCGTGTAAGGACTTGATTTACTCAGAGGAGAACCGAAAGCCACTGGAGATTGTTCAGCAGTGGGGGGACACGGTCTGACTTCCCTTAAAGGGGTCATCGTGACTTGACAAACCTTCCCTTCCACCAGGTAGAGACTAATGGTGGCAACAATTGTAGCAGTGAAGAAGTGGTCGATTCCGACATGGTTGAAAGAGGCAGTGGAATTTGCTGAGGGATCAGGTGAGCATCAGGAGAGGAGGAAAATGTCAAGGATGACCCCAGGGTCTTTGGCAAAAGAGACCACAGGATGAATTGCACTCACCAACATGGGGAAGCCTGCGGGAGCAGGTTTTTTAGGGAAGACCAGGTGTTTGTTTTGGACCTATGACATTTGAGACGTCTGTTAGACATCCACGTGCAGTGTATGGTCAGCAGTAGAATATACTTGAGTTCAGGATAGAGGTCCAAACTAGAAATACAAATTTGGGAGTCATTAATGTATAAATGGCATATTTAGAAAAGTGAAATAGGCTGAGATGAATAAGGAAGAAAATGTAGACGGAGAAGAAAAGAGGCTTCAGGGCTTATGGCTAGAGGCCAAGGAAATGAGGAGCCAGCAAAAGAGCACGAGAAAAGTAGCCAGAGCGTTCAGAAAAGGACGTATTGGAAGCCAAGGGAGGAAGCGTTAAGGGTGAGAACATGGCACATGCTTCTGCTCGGCCAGGCAGGATGAGGACTGAGACTTGTCCTGTTGCACACTACCGATGTCACACATTGCAGAGAAGATGAGAAATCGAGGATGAGATTAGTTAGGAGAATAGGTAACTCTTCCGAGGACTTGTGCTGCAGAGGGGAGCACAGAAACATCTTTGCTTTTCTCAGCGTTAGCTTCCTACTGACAGGATCCGTCTCTGCAGACACCTAGCCTAGCTGTTTGTATCAAGGTGTATGTATCGCTGGCACAGTCCTGCTTGTCGAGTGTTGTGTCGTAGTCCCTGGAGCCAGTGTCCTTCCCTGCCTCCTGGCCACCTGGCACTGACAGGCGGGGCTATGAACACCAGCAGCGCGCTCGGGGCCCGGCTGAGAATGGCGTGGTTGTGAGGTGTGAAGGCCCTGCAGGGCCATCCTGGGTGTCAGAAATTTCATCTCTGTTCTTTTTTTTTTTTTTTTTTTTTGAGGTATCTCCTTGCTCTGTGGTCCATTTTGAAAATATAAAATTTAGAAGAGCTTTGAGTGCGTTGGTCTGACCCGGTTCTACCCTTGACTCATGAGGAACACTAAGAGGGGGTCTTGGGTGGGAGGTGGTGGTGCAGACAGATGCAGAAATGCCCGACCTCTAGGAACAGACTGTGCTGCCCCATACTTGCCCTGTACTCCGTCCTTGCTGAAGCCCTTGGAATCACTGCGCCCCATATCCTGTTTGGGGCAAAGAGAGAGCACTTCCCGTCTGCTCGCCTTGCTGCTTCTCCCTTTCATGAGAGTTTAACTGGGGAGATAAGAAGAGGAAATCAGATTTTAAACCCTGTGATACACATTTGAAGTCAAATTTTCAGTGCTGAAGAGGTATTCCATTATCCTACGGCTGACTCCGAAGCGCTGATGCACCCCTGATGTGGTGATCTGGGGGCCTGTGCTGAGGCACGAAGCTACCCTTCTCTCTTCACTTACGCCAAGGCCACTGAGTGAGCGGAGCAGCTCCCGAGGTGAAAAGCAGTGACTCATGGTCAGCAGTGCTTGAACAGAACGCCAGTATTCAGCAGATGTCTTCAGAGAGGAGAATTGACAACCAACCGTACTTCCCACATTGAACGTTAGGGCCCAGATGTACATTTGTTTACGGAGGGGCGTAAATGATGAGAAGGCAGTGCAGATGTTTATATGAAGACCTACTAATGGGGGGGAAACAAATTAACTTGGGAGGGTCCTCTGACACTCAGGATGCACGGCCACGGTTGCATTAATCCCAAAGCCCCAGCAAGGTCAGCCCCTTGGTAGATATGGGGAGGCGGGGGAGGCTAGGGGCTGACAGCTGAAAGAGGCCCCCAGTTCAGAGAGTTACTGCTCATCCCACTCAGAGCCTCTCACCACAGACTTGACTTCCTCAGAGCCTCACTTTGGTCCTTGCCACCCTGGCCAGCCCTGAACTTGGCCAACTCCCAGGTACACCTGATTTCCTCGGTTGTGTTTTCCAGCAGCGGCGCCTGTGCCCTCTGGTCCTTGGAGAGAGGGCCTCTTGGCCGCCGGTTTGCAGCCTGAATCTCTGTGAGTGGGGCCTGAGGCTGCGCCGCCCACATTCATTAACATCTTCGCTGTCTCCCTAGATCATCTCTGAAAGTGGTGAAGGCAGCAGCCCAGGTCTTGAATACATTATGGCAATATCGGGACCTCCGGAGCATTTATAAAAAGGTAACTTACAAGAATAGCTCTGGCATAATTAGCATTCATCAGAGCACACATTCGTAATCATTTATTGTAATGAAATGTCATTATTCATTTTGAGAGGTTTCTTTTTCTCTTTTAACTCCACAGGATGGGTGGAATCAGAACCATTTTATTACACCTGTGTCGACGTTAGAGCGAGACCGATTCAAATCACATCCTTCCTTGTCTACCACCAACCAACAGATGTCACCCATCATTCAGTCAGGTCAGTGGGCAAACTGCACTCCTTCGTGAGAACATTTGTGTGACAGACGTTATTTTTCCAGCCAGAAAAGACTGAACATAGACGATTAAGCCTGTCACCTCCAAACACTTAGGAGGTGTATTTGCTCTTCGAGCCAAGAGCCTTCTTTGGGAATTACATGCCATTGTAAACCACAGACCCACGTTCCTCCTTCCATTTTAAAAGTTTATGCAAGTTTACACATAAATGTATCCCAGGGCCCTCCATCCCATCTCCCCTAAGATTCTGCTTCACTAGGTTTGAGAAGGGGCTTGGGACTCTGTGTTTGACAGACTGGTCAGGCAATGTGGATGCAGGAGTGGAGGCGCACACTTTGAGAACCACCAGTTATGCTTGAAAACAGCTGCCCTGCCTGCCTACTGGCCATAAGTTTGGAATCTCCTCCAAAGTGATTTTTTAGTTTTCTTGGTGAGAACTCTTAGAAGCAGGGTCCTTTACACATCATCTTATTACCTGCGTTCTGGGGGAGCTACAATCTTCCGCACCTTCCTCCTTCCCGGTTAAACCTCCATCCCCGGGCTGTATTCCAGAACCTTCCACCCCATCCCTCACCCCCGCATCCATGACCCATGGGAACAGGCCCTACAGGTGGGTTTGCAGGGATTCCCTTTGATTTGTAAGTTGGGAATCTTGGCAACCACACTAACTACTTACTAGTGTCTAATTTGGTAGAAAGAATGTTCTGAGACTCAGACTGGGAAGGATTATTTTGTTTTTTCTTAAGATTTTATTTATTTGAGAGAGTGCAAGAGAGAGAAAGCACGAGAAGGGGAAGGGTCAGAAGGAGAAGCAGACTCCCCGCTGAGCCAGGAGTCCGATCAGGACGCGATCCTAGGACTCCCATCCCCAGAACTCCAAGATCATGACTTGAGCCGAAGGCAGACACTTAACCACCCATGTGCCCCCAGACTGTTTTTTATATGAGGGCAGAATATTACTACCAAGTCAAGTTAGTCCTATAAATTTAATTCTTAGCTAAATGAAATAGGAAAAGTAATATCTTTTTTTATTCGGCTTTAAACCCCCCATTCTGACATAGAAATATTATCTGTTGTATTCAACTGTCCCGCTGCTGGCAGTCTTATTTCTCATGTGGACAAATGTGGCCAGAAAGACAAATATAGGACTGGCCGTTCTTGCCACATAATTGGATGTCTCCACTTGTACTAGGATTTTTTAAAATTATCTGTGCCTACTGTGTATGGTGTATATTTTTATCTTAGTTTTTAAATTATGAGTTGTTTTCTTCAAAGAGACTTGTGGTTGGTTTTTGACATCCTTGCTGAGCTCCCAGGTGTAGCCTGAGGCTGTCTTCTTTTATAAAAATGCTCAGAATCCTTCAGGGACTCAGAAATAGGGGTGTCAGGGGAAACAAGAGATTTGGCTGCTCAACAAAAGGCATATGTAGTACAGGCAAAAGAATAATTTCAGACAGATGAGGGCGTAGTTACTAAGCAATGAACTTATTTTGAGGACCTCATATATACACACTGGACAAGG
The DNA here is from genome assembly GCF_054177405.1 of Leptonychotes weddellii. Taxonomy (NCBI): domain Eukaryota; kingdom Metazoa; phylum Chordata; class Mammalia; order Carnivora; family Phocidae; genus Leptonychotes; species Leptonychotes weddellii. The sequence continues at coordinate 66,178,227 of NC_138371.1, read as the reverse complement.
TTGATGAGCCCATCCAAGTTCCCGGATTCTGTTTCAGAGGTAAGATAGAATTCATACTTGTTGCTCCAGTTATCCTAAGGGCTAATCCTCCATCTCTCAGCACTAATGTAGTATCAGCTTACTGGCACTTCTGATGCCTTGCTAATGTCCTTGTGGGAGGTGGGTGGGCACGTTCTTTGTCCTCCTGCCTTCTAGAAAGTAAACAAGGTGAGTAGCACACAGACACTGCCCATGCACGCTCACCTTTGTTGAACACACTGCAACCCTATGTCAGTAAAGTGACCTTTTAGGGAAAAATATTTCAGCGTCGGTCTGCATCCGAAAGCATCAAGGCATGCCGAACCACTGGTGGCAAGGTTTGGGGGCCGCTGCTTTCAAGTGGATCAAGTGAATAAGTGACCACTTTTATTTATAATTAACTTTAGTGCAAGCAAGATGACTTTTTAATGAGAAAAAAGATGTGTCATGCTTTCCTTCTGTGCAGAAATGGCTCAAAAGGAGACCTATGGATAGAGACGTTATTATTAAATATTTGGCTCAAACTGGGATAAAAAAAATTGGGGTTTTGTGAGGCTCGGCTTGTTAGCATTGTGAACTTCTTGAGGAGCCAGGCTTACTGGGTTTACAAAATTTCCCTGACAGCTGATCACCATAAAAAGAATTAGAAATTTTATGGGCTGGGCACTGTTATTCAAACACATTTAGAGATGGAGATATTTTTGAAATAATTAAAAATCAAAATATGCCATAAAACACCTATTTACTAAAGAGCTGTACATAAAGGATAAAAGATGGGTGTTTTATACGCAACAGAACTGAGATCATAAAATAGCAACTGTAACTCTTAGGTGGCTAATAAGTTATTCTCACTCAATTGTAAAGACCTGTTGGGAGTCCTGGAGGCCCACCACTGAGGAAGCTGCGTAGTTTCTGCCTTGCGCCTCTCTCTAACCAGGCGGCCCACAGGGGAAGCTCTGGGAGGGCGGGCCACGCTGGCTCGGCTTCTCGCAGCAGCGGGTCTGAGGGTCACCTTCCTGGTCCTCAGCACGGGCTGCTCTTCAACTCACAGTATCTCTGAGAGCTGATTTTTAGCACCAGCTGCGTGGCATTTCTAATTGCTGACCTTTATTTTTCCAGAAAGGATTTTGCAGAGACACTGACAGTCTGCTTTCTCTTTCTTCTCCTTTCTCTCTCCCTCCTCTGCCTCTCCCTTCAGTCGGCAGCACCTCCTCCTCACCAGCACTGTTAGGAATCAGAGACCCTCGCTCTGAATACGATAGGACCCAGCCACCTATGCAGTATTACAATAGCCAAGGGGATGCCACACATAAAGGCCTGTACCCTGGTAAGACGCCAGCTGGGTATGTGATAGAGTATCTCGAAAAGCCACTCGTTTCCAGGCACCCCGCCAGCGGCCTGGGAAGTAGCCCATGCCTGTATTGAGACGGTCCCCCAGCAGCCGACCACGGTCCAGTCTGTCCATTTCCTGCTTCCGGGGCTGTTGCCTTTTCCGCTTGTTTTAAGCAAAACAAGCTAAGGTAGTGGCCTAGTGACCACAAATAAAAAGAGCACGGTATCCAAGAGAGGTGGTTTCTGGCTTTCCCCCAGTGCAGTCCCTTTGCTCTGCTCCCTTCCCGTCCATGCAGTGTCTCCCTGTGTTTCCCCTGTGTCAGAACTGAGTTCTGGGATGCTTTGCAAGGCCACATCTCCTAGACTGGCTCATCTCTTAAATTCAAACCTGAGAATGGAGATCAATTTCATTTACATTTTCATGGAAAAGAATTTGAATGAATAACAAAATGTATAATGTGATTCTTCCCGGAGTGATTATATTTTAAGAATAACAAAAATGATGTTGCATACTATTCATATTTTTATGTCATTCAGAAACCTGGGCATCTAATTCACGTGAAGGATGCCAGCCCGAAGAGTTACCAAGATCTCATATTGTCCCCATTCTCAACTCTCTGGCAAATTATAACTGCTCGAGAGGTTTCAAATAAGGGTGTGACTGAGCTACCACAAAAGAGTACTCTTTCCTCAAAAAAACCTATTTATTAAAAAGAAATAAAAGCTGGTGGCAATTTAACAACTGCTGGGGGAGCCGTCTCAGTTGTGCTGTTGTCTTTGAAAATGTGATTTCACAGGACTGTTTACTAATCGTCTGTTGTTACTATGGCAATTAATAGCTCAGAAAATTGCAGATGCTACATTTCAAACACCGAGCTCTTTGCAAAGGAAATGCACCAACTGAAGTGCATTGTTGCTTCAGATTTGCAGCAGCCTGCTTTATTTTAAAGATCGCCTCTTTAGCATGCATGCCCTTCTGTATCTTCTTTGCTTGCTTCAATAAACTAATTTGCCTCAAGTATGTTTCATTTTCCTCATTAAAAAAAAAAAATCTTTGCTAGCCTAACAATAAGAGAAGGGTAGCCAATGACATCATCGGGAGTCTGCTGTGGACTCTTGAAGACAACCATCTGATTATCAGATTCTTTTTGTTTCAAAATGTACTTAAAGATAGCAGATACAAGACGGTGCCTCCATGTGGCCAGACTGCTTAGAACACGCCCGTGCCTGCTTGTTCCAGGACCTGGACTTTGAATCAGAGCTCTGATTCTGAAGGCATGGAACTTGTAATGTTTCCCTTCCCCCATCCGACCCAGTGCTCTAGCTCAGAGCCCTGGAAGAGTGATGTCCCTCGGCTCAGGGAGCCAGGCTGCTGTTCAGAGCCAGCCAGGGAGACCTTTACAGGTATACACAGCTCCCCACAGTGACCAGAGGTTGAGAAGGAAACCTTTTTGGATTGGTATTGCTTTTCGGTGAAACACACACATGACTTACCTTTGCCATACCCATTATCAGCTAACAGCTAGATCCAGGGATCCCAGACCACTGCCTCTCCCGATCCCCGCTGGCACTGGGAAAGGCAGTCCCCATCAGGGACCGTACCAGCCCTAGTGCAGGGAGCCCACACAGCCTAATGGACCGGAGTGATGAGCACTAGTTTTAATTTCATAAAATATTTTCTTACAGGCTCCAGCAAACCTTCACCAATTTACATCAGTTCCTATTCCTCACCAGCAAGAGAACAAAATAGACGGCTACAGGTGAATTTGCAATATCATTTTTACAGAAGGCCGATTAGCAGGGATCGACACAGTAAGGGGTCCACGCCAGTTGACCTACCAGAGCTGGGCCAACACAGCAGGGGCCGAGGAGCTTTCCCTAGGGATCTCTGCTCCTCAGAAACTCATCTGTGGTTTAAGCAAAGCACTTCCACAGTAGCCTCACGTGCTTGAATATTCAAATCGGTGCTGCTGAGACCACCATGCCACTGATGGGAACCACCTGAGAAGTCTTTAACTCATATTCTTTGCCCAACAATCTTCGTTTCCCACTCCTTTTTTCTGTTAATCTCTAAATCCTCTTCCATCCTCTGGGTGGGGAAAGGTGGTAAGCATACTCCATTCTCTCATCTCATTGTTCTTTTTTGTAAACCTCATGTCCGATCTTCTTGGCTCCCTCCACATCCAAGCATCTGTGGTTTGAAAACACTTGAGTCGGTGGCCAGGTCTCCATTAGTTTCAGAAGTCAAAGTGGACTCAGCCCTACCGGGGTGGACCCCACTCTCCATCAGAGTGGGGACTAATGGTGGTGGCATCCAATCTGCTTTCACGGGGGGCCTAAAATTTATATCGGTCCTTCCTGATGCCATGCCCACATTAGGTCATCTGATCTCTCCTCTTACCTTCCAATAATACATGAGCAACTGGGGTTTTCCAAACAAGCCTGTACCCTGAACTTCAGATAAGGATACTCTAAGACCGCCCTCCATTTCATCATCTTTTCTCTGTTGATGGAAGAAAAAAGAACTTCGCAAGTTATTCATAATTTATGCCACAGTTTTTAAGTCAGGAGGGAAAAAAACCTTAAAATCATAACTCTAACTTAAAAAGAATTTAGCTCTGAAATGCTTATAATGTTAGAATGAACTTAGTTCCAGAACATGATATTGGTATGTACATGGTAAATTTGTTACATCTTACTAAGTGCGGGGATTTGGGCATGGTCAAGAGGGGAAACAGACATAAGAGCCATGACAGTTTTTCTTCAAACATATTTGAAGACATTAATGTGAGGTCAGAGATGAGATAAGATAACACAAAAGGAAATGGGGGCAGGGTGCCTTGAGGTGGATGCCCACATGGGTTTCACCTTGCTTCTTTACCAATCTGATTAGTCCTGGCTTGGGGAAATCTTTCCTATTTGTTCACGTGTCTCTTCCAATTTTATTATTCTGCTGCCCAGGGATTGCTTACTCCTTTAACAGTACCTCACATTTCTTTTAAAACTGAGGGATGGACTCAATCTTCATCTCTGAGGTAAATGTTTTAAAGGATGGTTCTGTACATACACAACTATCTGAAGCATGAAAATCCAACCTCCGACCAAATTCATGATGTACTACTCATGGTTCCCCTGTGTCAAAGCAAAAATCAAGGCCATCCTTTCATTGGGCATGCCCAGGTAACAGGCCCCTCCACAGCAGAGCACAGAACCGGACCTCTAGCGGGGGAAGGAGGTAGCCAGAGGCCATCTTGGGCTCTCCGGAGACAACAACTTCTACAGGCCTTAAAACAGGACTTGAGCAAACTCTGCCAGCCCACTTATAAACATAGTTTAAAGTCCTTACAATCTACTAGTAAATATACAGCGTGTACCAGAAAGAACTTTGAACCATATGTTCACAAATACTGAATACTGCTTTAAAAATATGAAGCAGGAAACCCACATTAATTTCCCTTAAACACGTATTTCCAAAAATTGCTTTGATTTATTTGCTTTTTCATTTTGTCAACAGCATCAACAGCTGTATTATAGTCAAGATGACTCCAACAGAAAGAACTTTGATGCATACAGATTATATTTACAGTCTCCTCATAGCTATGAAGATCCTTATTTTGATGACCGAGTTCACTTTCCAGCTTCTACTGATTATTCAACACAGTATGGACTGAAATCGACCACAAATTATGTAGACTTTTATTCCACAAAACGACCTTCTTACAGAGCAGAACAGTACCCAGGGTCCCCGGACTCGTGGGTGTAGCATCAAGATGCTCCGTAGAGGAACTCTTCTTTCTAACCTTGTTTGGGTTGAGATGAAAAATCCATCTTGCTGATTTGCTGATGAAATGTGAAAGTGAAATGAAAGGACCGAGTGAAGAGCATATTTTTTCTCTTTTGAGGAATTATCAGGGAAGTAAGGAAACCTTTGGGAGAGAGGACTTTCTAAGCTCTATTTAGGTGTTAGATCTAATTACTTGTAGATTCTATAGTCTGGTGAAGGTGTGGGCGATGTGATGAGAGGTTTGAGACATGGGTGAAATGAGATGAGGGATGTGTAGGTCAAATCAAATTAAAGATGATTTTTTTAATGTGAATAAAGTTATGTTCTGATAGTTTGTACAGAAAAAAAATAATAAAATGGATGCCCTTCATGTTTTATTGCTATTACTAAATGTCAAGATTGTATGCTATTATGTCTTGTAAATTTCTTTTGTTGGTGTAAATATGGAAATGCCACATTGGTTAAGTGCCATCATTTGTAATGCAGTGTGTCATTTGAAAAGAGATTTGAAGAAAACTGACAGCTTAAAAAACAAATGGGAAACCCAAGGAACTGTTAGCAATTAAAAACAAACTATAACATCCTTTGTTTTCAAAATGAATAGTGTACCTTTGAAGCACAAAGTCCAGTCTGGTATAGAAACGCCATGCCCATTCCCTGCCTCTTTCATAGGACACTTCACTGCCATTTTCTATGCACATGAAAGAAAAATAAATGTGGAAATTTCATCCTTGGAAATTTGTTCCCTGTTCTTTTTTTATTTTCTGTGTGTAATAACAGAAAAGCACGTTCTATAAATGTGAATCTAACTGCATGTTGTAAATATATCCAAGTATTATGGACTTTTCTAGTTTTATACACTTTATGAGGTGGACCGTACCAAAGAATGAAACTCTGACATTTCCTCCTCTTTATCTACCTTAGTATTTTTATTTGGGGGGATTTGTTTGAATCTAATGTACATTGTCTTTTTTTTTTTTTTTTTTTGTCTTCAGACTGCTGTATGTATTTAACACTGCTTTTCACCTGCATGAAATTACATCTGACAAGACAAGCCCTAACTAAGTTGACAACGACTCCTTTTGGCAATTTTTTTAAGAACTCAGGAACTAGGCAAAAACAATGGTTGGGCACTTATTGGTTGACACCAATGCAGGAAACCAAAACAAATTCTAAATAATTATTTTGCTGAATGATCCCATGAGACAATAATCCCTGGATTAGAGACAGAGTGGAGGAAGCCCCATATACATGATAGGGGTTCCAATAATACCAAGCAGCGTAACTTGTAAGCTTTTTCTCCATTTGTTGAGATGAGAGGCACCAGCCCCTGGAGGCCCAAAGACAGGCCTTCCTAAGTCTTATGGTTTCCACCCTGGATCTTACATGGGAAACAACCCATATGGCAAGTCAGACCCAGAGTTGTTGACTGAGCTCAGTATATCCTGCAAATGAGGTACGAATCATAAATTAGAACGTGAGCTTATATTTGTGAGTATATGGAAAGAGCTCTAGGAGAAAAATGCTTTCTCTTGTTGAATGGACTGCAGCGCAAGATTAGAATCCAAAGTGAAATGGAAATCCAAATACAAACAGGAATATCGCTAAAGTTTGTCAGTGGGAGGACTTTCTGACGTGCAGCCTTCCTGAAATGACCCACAGTAAGACTGCCCAGCTGCCCCTGGCCTCACATGCCCTGGGAGATCTCAGCAAACAGCCCTCTAGGTGGCAGACACTGCCAGATTTCCCCGAGGAACTGGCATTAAGACTTGAGATGTCTGGTAGCCATCTGAGCTTTGAATCACCGACTTCCTTGAACCTGACATTTCCATGTCTGGGTTGAAGGCCCTCACTCGAGGAGTCAGGAATACAAAAGGATCTGTAGATGGCCTGAGCTGAGTGCAGTAACTGACTTAACTTGGTGGACCCAGGTCCCCAGGTCTCCAGCTCTGACAGGCAGCATTTCAAAAACAGATCCAAATTTGGGTTACAAAGAACTCCTCACTTGGGTATCCACCCGGACCTCCTAATGGGGTCAGAAAGAGGCCAGTGGGTGAGGATTGGGCAGAAGATCAGATGCCCTATAAGGCTTCTTCCTTGTGACCAGAGATAAGCTATGGACAGAGCCTGAAAGATACAAAACTGTATCACTGATCAAAAAGCTAATCCCACTCCCAAAGTGTAAGAATAAACAAGCCGTACTATAACCAAATTGACTTTTTTTTTTTAAGATTTTATTTATTTTAAAGATTTTACTTATTTGTCAGAGAGAGAGCACAAGCAGGGGGAGTGGCAGGCAGAGAAAGAAGCAGGCTCCCTGCTGAGCAAGGAGCCCGATACAGGACTTGATCCCAGGACCGTGGGATCACAACCCGAGCCGCAGGCAGACGCCCAACGAACTGAGCCACCCTTATTTTACAGAGAGAGACAGATCATAAGCATGAGCGAGGCGGGGGGAAGGGAGGTAAGGGAGAGGGAGAAGCAGACTCGCCACTGAGCAGGAAGCCCGACACGGGGCTTGATCCCAGACTCTGAGACCATGACCCGAGCCGAAGGCAGATGCCAAAGTTGACTTTGTTTTGCTGCCCTTACGTCACAAGACAGCATGCAAAATTCAGCCCCCAGGAAGAGGTCTGTGGCTCTGCTCAGTGAGTTTCACTGCATACCACAAGGTCAGAGCTGAACTGAGCCAATGTTGGTGAGCTAGACCAGTTGTGTACCCTGACTGCACATTAGAACCACCTGCGCAGCTTTCACAACTAGGAGGGCCTTATCCTGACCAGTCAAAAGCACAAGAAATGGGGTCCAGGCACCACTATTCTTGAAAAGCTCCGTGGGTGACTGTGATGTGCACTCAAGGTAAAAGCCACTTGGCCCACACACCATTACCCTCTACCTTCCTGCCCGGTCACCTGACATTTTGGTGGTTGGAGTTTGAGGTGTGGAGTTTGCCTGGAAGAGTGACAGAGATTTGGAGTATCATAACTGAGATTTTAAACTTGAAATGTGAGAGGTAAGGTTTTCCTTCTTGCCAGAGTATGTATCTTTTGCTTATGCACTGTTCAAAGTTATGTCTTTTCAAGCCCAAGGACGTTTCATGAGTATCAGAAATGATGACCTCACAGACCCATTAATTAATCCAGTAATTAATCCCTGGCCAATATTTGGTTGTCCACATGACTGCTGATTATTCCAGTAAAATACCAATAATTCACTTTCTGGAGCACTCACTGTATGCTATGTGAGTGCTCCAGAAAGTGAGTGAATGTATGAAATCTGTGCTAATACCCCATTTTACAGATCCTAAAGCAAATGTGGAGCAGCTTGTTGAAGATGACACAGTTGGTAAGTGGCCAAGGCCAGTTAGTACTATGGTCTATCTTAACTATGACGCCAGTGTTAAAATTCAGTCATTTGAGTTCCAACTGAGCTATTATTTAATGAAAAATGTTCATATTTGTCTTTAATTTTCCAAAGGAAACTCTATCCCTGAAGGAAAAACCATCACCTGCCATAAATAAAAAGTCACCATAAAAATAAACATTTAACTACTAAACATACAAATTTCCAGGGACCACCAGAATTCAGCACTCCACCACCACTGGTGTTATATGCACCTCGTTTTGGAAAACTTGGGTCCTGATCAGTCTGGTATGTATGACAGTTTAGGTGGGCTGAGAACTCCCCTTAGGATGTTCTGAGTCATGCCTCTGAATACAGGCCCATTGAAACAAAATCCGCCATGAGGCAACCCTCTTGTCTGGGGGCCTCAGTAATACCTTTAGAGGAACACACAGATCTAAAGCCAGTGGATGGTGGTGTTATTTCTATGATTAAATCAGATTATAAGGGAAAAACTATTTGTAAACTTGGCCACTGCTGTTCACTTCATTAGGTTTTTTAAAAGTTGTTTATAACAGCATTATTCATAACAGGCAAAAACTGGAAACAACCCAAATCTCCAACAGGAGAATGGATAAACAAACTGGCACATTTATGTAATAGAATACCACACCACTAGGTGCGCCTGGGTGGCTCAGTCGTTAAGCGTCTGCCTTCGGCTCAGGTCATGATCCCAGGGTCCTGGGATCGAGCCCCGCACCAGGCTCCCTGCTCCACGGGAAGCCTGCTTCTCCCTCTCCCCCTCCCCCTGCTTGTGTTCCCTCTCTCACTGTCTCTCTCTCTCTGTTGAAAAATAAATAAAATCTTTTAAAAAAAAAAGACCAGGTAAAACTTACCTGTGGTGATAGAAGTCAGAACCATTGTTGCCCGAGGGTGGGTATTAGCTAAGGAACTTCTGGAGATGATGGAAATGTTCTATATCTTGATTGGGGTGGCCCTTACATGGGTGTGTGCATTTATCAAAAGTAATCAAAATGTTCACATAAGATCTGTGCATTTCATCACATGTGAGGTTTATTCCAATTTAAAAAGTTATTAACATTTGTTTTAAAAGGCACTAAAATATATGATGACATTGTCTGAGACTTAGTTTTATGACTTAGAATCATAATCCGATTTATATACTTTAAACCTTCCAAAACATCTATTTAAGAGTGGTGTTGGGTGCCTGGGTGGCTCAGTTGGTTAAACGACTGCCTTCGGCTCAGGTCATGATCCTGGAGTCCTGGGATCGAGTCCCACATCGGGCTCCCTGCTCAGCAGGGGGTCTGCTTCTCCCTCTGACTCTCTTCCCTCTCGTGCTCTCTGTCTCTCATTCTCTCTCTCTCAAATAAATAAATAAAATCTTTAAAAAAAAAAAAAAGAGTGGTGTTAGAGGGGCACCTGGGTGGCTCAGTCGTTAAGCATCTGCCTTCGGCTCAGGTCATGGTCCCAGGGTCCTGGGATTGCACCCCGCATCGGCTCCCTGCTCAGTGGGAAGCCTGCCTCTCCCTCTCCCACTCCCCCTGCTTGTGTTCCCTCTCTTGCTGTGTCTCTCTGTGTCAAATAAATAAATAAAATCTTTAAAAAAAAAAAAAAAAAGAGTGGTGCTAGAGGTGGTCATGGAGAGGATGTGACCACCAGTTGACTTGAGAGCTGGACCTAGGCAATCAGAGGCTCCCGATCCCCTTCCCCATCCTTAGAATAAGCATTCTGCTTGCCTTCACGACCCTAGAAGCTGCCACAAGGACAGAGCCTTGAGATGGTAATGTGGCGTTGAGGCCATCTGGATGGCTTATGTTACTAAACTCAGTTAAGGCTTCTATATAAACTTCTAAGATTCTGGTGGGCAGGTGCAGAGATCTACTCATCTTGCGGCCACCCAAGACAAGCCTCATAAATTCTCTTGCTTATTAAATCTGCCACCTACAAATCTCGATTGTCCACCTCTTCTCCTGTCTCTCCTGGCCCTCCATCTACAAGGGCCCATTTGCAGACCAACAAGTGGTTTCTCAAACAAAAGATTTTAGCACAAAATTCTTTGTAGTTATATACACAAAGTCTATTTAAAAGCTGACAGCTTACCAAAGTTAAATTTAAACAGAATTCTAGAAAATACATATTTGAAAAGCACTATATGGGAGTGTCTTTTGAATGAGCTACGCTTGTACAGATTTGCATGTGTGTTGACAAGAAAGTAAGTTGAGAAGTAAAACAGGCTCATATTTAAACATGTTGCCGAGAGAGAGATGTGTCACCCCTTTTACCTAATGATCCAAAGAGATGTGTAAATAAATACCTCACCCACCTCAGTGCTACCCAAGCCACAGGGAACAAGTGTGGAAAGGAAGTCCTTTCAGCGAGATACTAGAGAGGTGTTAGCAGCAAAACAAACAAGTCAGTGAAATCAGAGCAGCTAATGGGACATTTAACTCTACAAATGCAGATCAGACTTTGAACTCAAAGAGGATCTTTGCTGTAGGTCAAGGAAATCCTTGCTAAGAAGAAGAGAACAGTCTTACTCTTAATTAGGATGCGTCTGGGGAGGGAGCTGGAAGACAGCAAAGGATGCAAACCATGTTTGGAATTCTCTAGGCAGTTTCCACCCTGATGGACAACTGTCCTTTGCTGGCCCATGCCAAGGAATGGACTCAAGCCTCAGAGACCTATGTGCGGCCATGAGCCGCCATCCATACAGAGTAAGACTTCTCAGCTGATACTTGTCAATTCGGCCTCACTTTAGAAGACCGTGACTTTTGTCTCCAGCCTCACTCACCTTTGTGATAGCAGTTTGCTTGACTTGACTTGCTGTCTTTATGAATGCACTTATTCAGGACAATCCTTCAAGGTTGCACACACAAAAAGGAAACTATTAGCAAGCAAATTATGACTTGACTTGTATCTGTTTTAGTGCCATTCCCTGTTTTTATGTCAGCAGCTTCGCTGGAAGCAACTGGCATGTCCCATAAGTGGCTGTTTGTGCCTATTGCTGTTGCCTAATTCTAACTCAAAATCGCTAAAAAGCATTTTGTGCTGTCATAATCGTTTGCATGAACTCTTTCATTATTAAAGCCCATCCAGTGGTTGGGGGAATTTTGATAAAGACTTCATGATACAATGGACTATTTCACCCTCCATCCACAGCCCAGTGATTCCAGAGCTGACCAATGCACTGTCTTGTAAAATACAACTAAACACAACTTGCACTGGGTCAAAGGTGTAATTCTGAGATCAGTGGGAAAATATCCAATTCTTCCTTTAGAAATCCCCTATAATTGTTCATTTGCTCCCCCAAAGGAAACACCCCCGAAATTTGCCTTCATTTGCTGGCAATAAAATGTAACATGTTGAGCTTTGGCCTTGATGAGCTGCCATCCACTGAATACTAATCTAATAAAACGACTTCAGGGAGGATGACATCCCTCTAGCATCTCTCTTCAGGGTTCTTCAGAGTCAGTGGCTATCCTAGCCCAATCCCAGGGAGCTCTCTTTCCTTCCCAGCTATGAGAATGGGTAGAATGAGGTATGCCCAGCTTCCTGGGGACTAGAGGAAAGAATTCAATCCAGATGGGCTCCAGGTTGGAAATACCATCATAGGAGATCTGGCCATTATAGAGATGGTTGTGCTGTGAGGAATTTATTTCAAGCCTTCACAAAAATATTTTCTGAAGACAAACCAGGAAGCACATTCTATAGCTAAGTGATTAAAATATTTACACGTCCACCAACATCACTACAATCATGTCTGGCCTTAGTGACCAGAAGGCTCATTCTTGCCTGTAAACTGTGGTCAAAAGATAATGATGTGTTTATTCAGTTTGCAAATAATTAGGTGCCTCCTTTTTCATTTTTCTCTCATGTGCCCTACTTTTTAATTGTTTCTTTGATAATTAACTCTTCTATGAAAAAAAAACTATCAAAGAAAATGTGAGGTGGTATCAAAACTCTTCAAGCCTGTAATTATAGAACATCTTAATTGGAGAAAAAGCTGGTCCAACACCACTTGAAACTACTAATACTGTCCTCCAAGGCCACATCACTGAGTCATAGTAGTGATGGATCATCACTAAGGAATTATACTTGACTGGTAATAACAAAGTTTCCCAAAGCTGTGCCTTCAACAAGATGAGTTCTAGAAGGTTTTGGATTTTCTCTCCTTCACATATTGAAATGAATATAGAAAAACAGATCAATACTAGTATGGTGGCTCTATAATGTCCTCATGGACCCAGGCTCCATCATAATCTCTGGGCATGGGCCTCGTCTTCATGGTTTCCCAGCTTGACTGCTGAAGCTCCAGCCATCACATTTCATTCTTCAACAAGGAGAAAGGAGTGGGAAAGTAGAACCTGCCAAATGAATCATTCTCTTAAAAGACCTTTCCTCACGCATACATCTTATTTTTACCTGGGCCCATTGCCATCCCTACTCATGTAGGGGTTCTGTTGATAAGGAAAATGAGATAGATAAGGGAAAGTCACAATCAGTCTCTGTGTAGGATGCAGATGATTCTATGAAGTGATCCCTACACTTCCATTACTTTGGCTCCTATGAATATAGGCCCCATGCCAGAGACCCCATGTTGTATTAATTCCATGCTTGGAGAGAAGCCATAGTACCCATCCCTCCCTAGACTTGAAAGATAACCAAAACTGGATGAAATTTGTCAAGTTCAGGTTCAATTTACTGTTCCATCTCATAGCTTAGAAATTAACCATCAAAAGCCAGTTACCATCAGTCATTATGACTTCCAGTCTCCAAGGCGCAAAGCCATGGGCATCCACAAAACACCTCAGGAGTCAATGGGAGGGACTCTGGACCCATCTCCCCACTGTACCAATAGCAGCCCACCATGAGCAGTTTCTATATCATATGTCCATGTAAGATTATATTAACAAACTTTCCACAGCTAAACCCAAGCAAAGTAGTGACAGCCATTGTATGGTCCATGACTGACCTTAGGCCGCGGGCTGGAGACCTAGAGCTCTGTGTGCTCCTGACTGAAGCCTGGTAGACTCGCAGCAGCAGCAGCAGCCTTGTTCAGATGAGTCACTTTAACTCACTATGAGCTCCTAGGCATCTTGGAAAAACCTGGAAGCTTATGAGGCTGCCATCACCTCAAGAACTTGAGCCCCACTGAACCCATCAAGTCTGAGTTGAGTTGTCATGGAAAGCCTCAGAGAGCAAGAGGGACTCTTTACGACAGTCCTAAGACAGCCTACTAGAGAAAAAACTGTCCTCAAAAACGGAGAGTAAGTGTCCCAAGCTCACATCAATGGATGATTGTAACTTAGATCTGTTGGGTTCTGGAGCCCCCATTAACCCTTTGGGTCTCAGAGGAGACCAGAAGCCTCCAGCCTTCACATAGTCTATGTTTATCCTAAGTAAACCAATGTGACAAGCCCTCTACCAGTCAGGAACCCCCTTTCCCTTCCTACTAGCTCCTGGGCCAAATTAGGCTCAAAGAACGCAAACTAGTTTTAATGTTTGCCTTGGCAAACATAGCTAGGAAAGAACCTTATTTGCTCAAATCAAAGTTGATGTTTTTAAAACTACAGAAAACTACGAAGTGGCCTGTTCACAAACTATGCTCTGAGTCTCAGCAGATCCGCAGCAAAAGAAAGACCTCACTGATCAAAGGAACCCAAAGAGAGCATCCCACCGACCCACCCACCCCGAGCTCTTCCCCACCTGGGCCAGCCCACTGCCCCCAGCTCAGCCTGAACAGGCAACTCAGCAGGAGCTGAGGCCTGGGCTGGAGGTGGGGGCCAGGCCGGCAGTTCCGCCTGGGAGAAGTTTAGGAGGCTCAAAGGGAGAGAAGGACCCTCCTCCCTGCCCTAGCTTCTGTGGAGAAAGCCCTTCCTGAACAGAGGTCACTCACAGCCCTGCAAGTCTAAAAAGGAAGCTATGCACATTCTGGAAAACACTGAAAGAAACTTTTTGTTTCCCTTCGCGCTCCACTCACTTTTTACTCCTCACTCCTCTTCAAGGGCAGAGGAGGGGCCGTGTGATGAGAGGACGAGGAAGGTCAGCTCAGGGCACTCCGCCGTTCCAGGTGAGGGCCAGAGCCTCCCGCACGGTGGGATCCGCACGGTGGGATCGCCAGGCCCTCTCCGCCCTCGGGGAGGCCTGAAATCCTGCTTTGGGGAGTTCGGGGTGAGTTCAGTTCATCCAGGTATCTACAGATCAGTCCCACTTGGCAAATGAAAACGCTCATCTGGCGTTTTAACCCCTTAACTCCGTGCGTACTCCTCAGAGAGAAGAGGACTATATCTGGCACACCGGAACCCGCAGACTGCCTCCTCAGGACGCAGCACCACACCGGCTCTCAAGCTGTAAGACAAGCACCTCCCTGGGAAAAGATAAGAGAGTGTCTTCCGGGCGGAAGTCCCGCCTCACTAGCCCGGACAGCACCTGGAACCCAGGAACCAGTTTCCGGTGAACTCTTCGGCAGCGCATGGCTGCACCTGATGTGGCAGCCAGATTTGCCTCTTCTCTCTTGGCATCGCCACGTTGACAGTCAAGTCCGCAGTGCAGATCTGAGCGGAACTTCCCACCCGTCAGAGGCCGGAAGGTAAACTAGAGAAAGGCTGCATTGCCCGCGTCCTGGCAGGGAAAGATCATCTGAGCAGATGATCTTTAGCCCAGTGTTCCCCGCACCCCCCAGGGTGAAATGGGGCACAAGAAATAACACCGCAGTATTCATGCTGAGGATCAAGCACTGAGCAAAGCCCTTAACATGGATTATTTTACTCACCGGTTATGAGGCAAATGCCACTGTTGACTCCATTTTACGGATTAAGCCCCGTAGAGGGAGATTAAGAAACTCACCCCAGGTGACAATGGCAGAGTGTCTGCGTCCAGAGCCACCTCCCTAAATGAATATCAGTCTCTCACCTATCAGATTAACAACTGCCCCTCTGCTGGGGAGAGCAGGGAAGAAGGGGCAGGAGCTCCTCTGAGCAGCCATGGCACTCTGAGGAGTAGGCATGGACCAAGATGGAAATTCCATTCCAGCTTCCTGCCCTGTGGCTGGGTGGGTAGGGCAGGTCAGACCTGCCATAGGTTTCTCTCACTCTGTCACTATCTCCATTCTGGGGAGTTCTGCTCTCCCCTCCCCAGTATTCCATGTTCTCCACTAGCTCTAGAAAGCCTCCATTTCTGCTGTTCCCCAAGGTCTGCCCTGGGCTTCCAAATCACCTCTCTGTCCCCCTGACTCATTATTCACTTTGATTTGGGTGTACACTTTCCAGCCTGTACCACCCCTGGCCAAACTCACTCCTGCGCACCTCGGAGTGAGGGTGCAGCCTTCCCTAACTTCTGAAGCAAACAGGTGGATTTCCCCGTACTAAGCAGCTCTCAGCACTCAGGAGACCACTTCATCCTTTTGCCAAATGGAGAAGTTTCCCGTGTTCCTTGGAAGATTAGTTCTACAAATTGTCCCTAAGAAGAGTTTTATGGTCAGATGCGTCTGGAAAATGCAGCATAGTGTGTCTTAGAGATTCACAGTATCTTTAATGCTTGTATTGAAGGCTTTAAGAACTTTGTAATAAACACTGAATTCAGAAGTCCAGTAGTTCTCAAGTTTACTAGACCACAGAACCTTCTCTTTGGGGGAGTGGGTACCTATTTTAGAAACTGTATTCAGCAGAACTCGGCAATGTGAAAGTAGGTAAAAGTTATTTTTCCTCACTCACAGGTGGGGCTTCTCTTTTACTTACATATTCTGTACATTTATAATTAAAATACATCTTCTTAGACTCTAAGGTCCCCTTAAATATAAGATGGCCTAATTAAAATCTAGACCCATTTATTTATTCTGTAGCTGTAGGGAATAGGCATATAATATGGCCATAGGTACTGATTCTAAATGATGTTGGGGTGTTCTGTATATTCAATAGCTTCAGTAGTTCTCAAACTTTTTGGTCTCAGGACCCCTTTATGTTCTTAAAACATATTGAGAAACCCAGAGTATTCTTGGATATGTGGGTTATATCTATTGATATTTATGATATTAGAAATTAAAAACTCAGAAAACTTTTAAATATTTAATAATTTATTTAAAAACAAACTCATTGCATGCTAACATAAATTACACATTTTAGGAAAAGTAACTATCATTTTCCAAAACAAAATAAATCAGTAAGAAGAATGGCAGGGGCACCTGGGTGGCTCAGATGGTTAAGCGTCTGCCTTCGGCTCAGGTCATGATCCCAGGGTCCTGGGATCGAGCCCCGCATCGGGCTCCCTGCTCGGCGGAAGGCCTGCTTCTCCCTCTCCCACTCCCCCTGCTTGTGTTCCTTCTCTTGCTGTGTCTCTCTCTGTCAAATAAATAAATAAAATCTTTAAAAAAAAAAGAAAAGAATGGCATTGCCCTACATTTTTGAAATCTCTTTAATGTCTGGCTTAATAGAATATAGCTATATTCTCATACCTACTTCTAGAGTCAGTCTGTTCTGACATCACATGGCACGTACCACTGTGCATCACAGTGTACAATGTGCCACTGTACACTGGTGAGAGAATTAAGAGTGAAAAAGGAAAATGACATTAGTATTATGAAGGTAACAGTTTTGACCTTGTGGAGCCCCTGAGAAGGTCTTTAGGGCCCCAGGGTCCCTGTAACACATTTGGAGAACTGCTACTTCAGATGATCAGCCCAGTTCCTTCTTACTCTGTATATACCTGAGAGGGCTGGAGGGCTGGATGGGTCTCCCTGCTCCTGGGAGTAACATGTCTATGATCAGGAGGATCCACCTCTCAGGGAGCCCTAGTCCTCTGGCCTGGCCGATACCCATTCCTCCCCACTGCCTATCACTTCTCACTGTGGTTACTGGAGCCCAGGGGAGTAGAGGTCAGTTTGCATGTTCTAGACTCAGAAATGTATAAAGAGCTTTGATGTATAGAATTTCATTAAAGCCGTAAGGGCCCCGAGGTAGCCATTGTGCAAACACAGATATTGCCTTCATTTGTAAGCCGCCTAATTCCTGCAAAAATGGATTTAAGCTTTATCTATAATCCATGTCCTGTTCTCCTGCAGGGTTTGAGTGGGTCCATGATATGAATGAGCCAAGAAGAGCTATTTTTTTAATTTTTCTTCACACATGGGAGGAGGATGAAACGGTCTTTTATCTTGGCCCTGGGGAGGTTTGAAGCCCAGACACAAAGGAGAACAGAGGGAAAGACAGACACCAGCTCTGGTAGATCTGAACAAAAAGGTGACATGCTGTCCTTGTGCCAGAGATGCTCCCTTGGGCCAATCTCCTAAGACCGAGCAAGAGATGAGTCTAGATGAGTAGGACCCGGGTGGGTCCTTGTTCTGTAGAGTCCCCAGGTGAACAATCAGGCATAGCTAACAACTTTTCTGCCTTGGGCTAAAATGAGAGAAAATGAAACCCTGAGGATCTTGCTCTGTACCATGGCAATAGCTACTACCTGCTTGCTCTGCAAGGGCTTGTGTTTATGAGGCTCACAGTAGAAGTTCTGATTTTGGAGTTGGGTGTAAAGGACACAGTCCACACTCACCCACTAACTAGCAGGGTGACCTTGGGCAAAGCACATGGCCCACTGAGTGTCAGTTTCATCACCTGTAGAATGAGTTAGTGTAGGATTTGCTGAGATAGTGCATGTAAGCACTTCGCATAGTGCCAGACCTACAATTAGCACTCAGTAAGTACTTGCTATTAGTTTGCTCTCCTTCTACCATGACTAGAGGCACGAAAGTGCAGGGCTACCCCTAGCATTTGCGGTGCACTGGGAGATACAAATGGAGGCCCACATATCATTTAAATATATAGACATTTCAAAGATCTAAATCTGCTAATATTGTTATATAAAATGTTTCGTATATTTATCTCAACAAGAGATATTCTTCATAACAACAAAAATTTTAAACCATGCCTACAGGTACCGTTTTTATATGACTACAAGTTTATAAAATATCAGATATGACTGATTTTAATTATTGAACATATCTGGAGGCCAGCATTATTTGGATGAATAATAAACACAAACATAATTCATTATTGTAAGTATTTTTTCATATACTTTCTTGCCTTCATTTTGGCAAAACCATTAATGATGTGGTTATGATCAGTACTTTTACATAATGTGTGTTCTAGTCATATTAAAAATTGTTTAATAAAATGTAATTGTCTTTAAAGTGTAGTATATTTAAAGTGTAGGAATACATTTTTACCAAAATGTAAACTAAAGTGCATGTAAAAATCAAAAATATAAATTACTTTTCATGTTTCCAGAATATCTTCCTCCTAATATATTCAAAATTATAAAAGGCAAAATATAAATTCTAATTAATAAATATAAAATTTTAAATCTAAGAATTTAAATTAAGCGGACATCAATTTCACTTTTGAAATTTGATTAAACCTTACTACCTATTTAAATAAAAATGAAACTTTACAATTCTAGATGCATGTCCACCTAGTTACCAAAATAATCATTTTCATGCTTTATGCATGTTAACTGTAGACCATCATATGTACAAATTTAAAGTAACATAAATCAATACTGCAAAAGTTCCCCAGTTACCATGTGCAACTGTTGTGAATACACTGCTCCCTACTGACTATTGTAAGAACCACATACCAGAACTTAAAGAGACAACAACAACAAATCAAATAACCCACTTAAAAAATGAGCAAAAGGCTTGAAGAAACACTTCTCCAAAGATGACATACAAATGGCCAATAAGCGGGCGCCTGGGTGGCTCAGTTGGTTAAGCGACTGCCTTCGGCTCAGGTCATGATCCCAGGGTCCTGGGATCGAGTCCCACATCGGGCTCCCGGCTCAGCAGGGAGCCTGCTTCTCCCTCTGACCCTCTCCTCTCTCATGCTGTCGCTCGCTCACTCTCTAATAAATAAATAAATAAAATCTTTAAAAAAAAAACCCAAATGGCCAATAAGCATATGTAAAGATGCTCAACATCACTAATCATCAGAGAAATGCAAATCAAAACCACAATGAGATGTCAGCTCACACCCATTAGGATGGTTACTATCAAAAAACAAAGGGTGCCTGGCTGGCTCAGTCAGTAAGGTATGTGACCCTTGATCTCAGGGTTGTGAATTCAAGCCCCATGTTAGGTGTAGAGATACCTTAAAAATAAAATCTTTAAAAAAATAAAAAATAATTTAAAAAGACAAATGTTGGCAAGGGTGTAGAGAAATTGGAACCCTTGTACACTATTTGTGGGATTGTAAATTGGTGCAGCTGCTATAGAAAACAGCATGGAGGATCCTCAAAAAATAAAAATAAAACTGCCAGATGACCCAGCAACCACACTTCTGGGTATAAATCCAAGAGAATTGAAAGCATGCTCTTGAAGAGATATTTGCACACTCATGTACATAACAGCACTATTTACATTAGCCAAGAGATGGAAACAATCCAAATGTCCATTGATGGATGAATTGGTAAACAAAACGTGGTCTATACATATGATGGAATATTATTGAGCCTTTGAAAAAAAGAAATCCTGTCATATGCTACAAAATGGATGAACCTAAAGGACTTTATGCTAAGTGAAATAAGCCAGTCACAAAAAAGCAAATACTGTGTGAACCCACTTATATGATGTAGCTAAAGTAGTCAAATATATAGAAATGGAAAGTAGAATGGTGGTTACCAGGGGCTAAAGGGAGGCAGAAAGGAAAAGTTGTTATTTAATAAGTATAGAGTTTCAGATTTACAAGATGAAAAAACTCTGGAATTCTGATTCACAAAAATGTGAATATATTTAACACTATAACAATATGTTAGCTACATATATGATGTTTATATATATATTAATAATATGCTAATAATATATTGAACCATACACTTAAAAATGGTTAAGATAGTAAATTTCAAGGTATGGTTTTTTACCACAGTAAAAAAAAAAAAAGTATGTGTGTGTATAATTTCATCTAAATATTCATGATCAATGAGTAGTCAGCCCTTTGAGATTTGGAATAAACACTGTTTATCTGGCCAAAGAGAGACATGCTGAGAATTGTAAAAATAAAATTATCTCAACAAACTAGGAATAGAGGAGAACTTCCTCAAACTGATAAAGGAAATCTACAAAAAAACCTATAGCTAACTTAATAGTGAGAAACCTGAAGATTTCCCACTAACATCAGGAACAAGGGATGTCCCCTTTCACCACTGCTTTTTAACATCATACTGGAAGTGCTAGCTAATGAAATAAGACAAGAAATGGAAATAAAAATGTAGGCAGACTGGAAAGGAAGAAATAAAACTCTGTTTTAAGATGACATTTTGTCTATGTAGAAAATCTGAATGAACAACAACATTTATAAGTCTGGAACTTATAAATGATTATAGCAATTTTGCAAGATACAAAGTTAATAAAGAAAAGCATTTGTTTTCCTTTATACCAGAAACAAACAAGTGGAATTTGAAATTAAAAACACATTGGCATTTACATTGGGACCTCAAAAAAATGAAACACTTAAGTGTAAATTGAACAAAATATGTAAAATATCTTTATGAGGAAAACTACAAAACTCTGTTGAAAGACATCAAAGAAGAACTAAATAAATGGAGGGAAATTCCATGTACATGGTTAGGAATACTCAATATTGTCAAATGCCAATTCTTCCCAACTTGATCTACAAATTCAGTGCAATCCTATTCAAAATCCCAGCCAGTCATTTTGTGGATACCAGCAAACGAAAGTTTTTATGGAGAGGCAAAAGAACCAGAATAGCCAACTAGTATTTTTTAAAAGATGTATTTATTTATTTGAGACAGAGAGCATGGGGTGGGGGGGGGTGGTGGGAGGAGAGTAGGGGCAGAGGGAAAGGGAGAGAGAGAATCCCAAGCAGACTCCCCGCCAGGTGTGGAGCCTGACAAGGGGCTCAATCCCATGACCCTGAGATCATGACTTGAGCTGAAATCAAGAGTCAGACACTCAACTGACTGAGCCACTCAGGCGTCCCAGCCAACTTAATATTGAAAGAAAAGAATAAAGTCAGAAGACTGACACTACCCAACTTCAAGACTTACTGTAAAGCTCCAGTAATCAAGACAGTGTGATATTCAAGAAGAAACGAACAAATAGATTCATGGAACAGAACAGAGAGCTTTCCCAGAAATAAACCCACATAAATGCAGTCAACTGATCTTTGACAAAGGAGGAAGGGCAATACAATGGAGAAAGGATAGTCTTTCAACAAATGGTGCTGGATGTCAGGGCATCCATATGCAAAAAAATGAATCTAGACACAGAATTTACACTCTTCACAAGAATTAACTCAAAATGGATTATGTATTATTACTGGATTACATAATGCACAAGGAAATAAGCCACCCTGAATAAGAATCAGCAGAAACTACAAATAAGAAAAACAGGTGTAAAATTGCATCAAATGTTGGAATCATCAGAGAAAAATGCCAAATAGATATTTAATATCATTAAAGAAATAAAATAATGTTGAAATGTCCACAGAGCAAGATGCTTTAAAAAATGACGGCTTAGGGGTGCCTGGGTGGCTCAGTCGGTTAAGCATCTGCCTTCGGCTCAGGTCATGATCCCAGGGTCCTGGGATCGAGCCCCGCATCGGGCTCCCTGCTTGGCGGAAAGCCTGCTTCTCCCTCTCCCGCTCCTCCTGCTTGTGTTCCCTCTCTCGCTGTGTCTCTCTCTGTTGAATAAATAAAATCTTTAAAAAAAAAAAAAAATGACGGCTTATATTTTTTAAAGACCCAAGTAGATTTCCTAGAAATTAAAAGTAATATAATTTAAATAAACAATGTCAATTGAAAGGTTAAGTAGCTTACTGTAGCTGAGGTATGACTTACTGAACTGGACAGTAGTTCTAAACAAATTACCCAAAATGCAGCCCAGAGAAGCAAAAAGGAGGAAAAATATAAATGAATAGTTCAAGAGACTAGACAATAATTCAGAAGAAAGTTGAGCATAGGGTGTACCATAGACTGAATATTTGTGTTTCCTCAAAAATTTTGGAGCCTAATCCCCAATGTGAAGGTTTCAGGAGGGGGATTTGGGAGGTGGTTAGGTCATGAGTGTTGAGTCCTCAGGAATGGGATTACTGCCTTATGAAAGAGACACCAGAGAACTCCCTTACCCCTTCTGCTGTATAAACATACAGAAAGATGGCCATCTAAGACCAGGAAATGGGTCCTCACCAGTCACTGAATCTGCCAACACCTTAATCTTGGACTTCCCAGCCTCAGAACTGTGAGGAATAAGTTTGTTTATTAGCCAGCCAGTCTAGGGTATTTTGTTATAGCAACCCAAACAGATTACAGGAGGGCTGGATCTAGATTTCAGGCCATCTCTCCTTCCATAAAATGTGTACAACCAGATTTGCAGACTGAACTTCTGCCCCTGAAACGATTTCCCTTCATTACTACTTTTCAGAATCACACTTGTGCTAGACTCTAATGATCATTCCAGAACAAACTGCAGCCCCCAGAGGGGAAGGGGGAGAACTTGAAGAGAAACAATAAATGGGTGCCTGCCACAAGTGGGATATGATACTTTGTGATAGGACAATCTACTGCATTCACACTACCTGAGGATGAAGATTTGACACACTTTCTTTTTCCCGAGGATTTTCACTACTGACGTTCTCCCTGCACTCTGAAACAAGATCTGTCTCTGGTCTAGGCCATGGTTTACCTATACTTTCCTGGCCTTCCGTAACAGTGTTAGGTTTTAAGTGCATAGTGCAAGAGGTGTGGAGAAGCTTCTCCGTGGGGCCTGAACAGTATTGATGTGGATAGCAGTTGGTAAAGAGACCTAGTGGGGTCTAGGCTTCCCAGCAAAGCACCAGGTCCTGAGTGACCGAGGGGTATGTGTGTGTAATGGACAGAGCGTAGAGCAGAAACCCCTTTTGCCCAGGTGTAAGGGCACGGCCTCAGAGGGCCTTGGTGAGTTCTCCTACCAAATACGGGACAGTTAGTGTCTTATTGTCTCCTAGACACCAGAACCCTGAGAAAGGGCAGAGATGCCCCAAATATTGCCAGGAACCAGGTGGTATGCTGACTGCTGACTCAGTTTTATGCATGCGCTTTCCCACTCAAAAGAACCAAGGCAGAAAAAAAAAATCAAGAAACTAAGACAAATAGCTGTTTTCAGGTTATTCTTGTGAATCACTCAGGTGTCTTGCTTCCCCTCCTTGTGGTTTGTCTTTGGGCATTTCTCCTCTCCCTGGCTCCCACTGAAATGTTAAAGCCATGGTGAGGGACTCCAGCGAAGGCAGGGATCATCTGTGGTTCCCACTAGCTACACAGCGGGACTCCTGTCACTACAAACAAAAAAAAGCAGCTACACCTCAACAATTACTGAGCTGACTCTTTAGCAATGAAAACAATGTCAAGATTAAAGGGGAAAAAAAAAATCAATGGATGTGTAAGTCTGGTTTTAACCAGATGTCTTCTTCTGAAGGGGAATTGGGCCTCCAAAGCATTGAGCTATACCTACATTCAGCATTCCTCTCCCCTGTCCCTCATAGTTATTCCCCCAAAAGCCAAATTAGTTCCAGGTGTGTGACTCCTCTTCCCCCCACAGAAACTCTGGCCCCCAGGGGGAACTGATTTCTAATATGGCCTCCTAGGAGGGCTCCAGCCAAGGCCAGGTAAGGCCATGTTGGATTCTGCAAACACCTGTTCTCTCTCTCTCTCTCTCTCTCTCACTGACCAGACAGGCTTTGGAGGAAATGAGCTATAGAATGTTCCACAGCAGAAAGAGAGAGAAATCATCAGAAGAGACAACCAAGAGCATCATCAAATCAGTTTTATTACCTGTCTCTTACCAGCCTATAGGACAACCCAAAAGGTAAAAAGCTAAGTGTTTGTTCCTGACTCTTCAGGGCAGTTATCTCCATGGTCACATGCTTCTCTGTCTCCTGCAGTGGTTCTCAACCAGGGAGCTGTTTTGCCTCCAGGGCACATTTGGCAAATCTATACAAATTTTTGGTTGTGACACCTGAAATGGGGGTGCTGCTGGCCTCTGCTGGGTAGAGGCCAGGGATGCTGCTAAACATCCCATAATGCACAGGTCATCCCCCACCACCAGCAACAAAGAATTATCTATCCAAACATTTCAATACTGCTGAGGTTATAAACCTTGCTTTAATTTTTCTGAGTTCAAAGTTTTCTTTATTTACCATATATATTAGTTTCCTAGGGCTGCCATCACAGAGGACCACAAATGGTGTGGCTTAAAACAACAGAAATTTATTCGCTCATTGTTTTAGAGGCTAGAAGTCCAAAATCAAGGTGTCAGCAGGGTCATGCTCCCTCGAAAGGCTCTAGAAGAAGACACCTTTTCCAGTGTCTCATGGCCCCAAGCGTTCCTTGGCTTCTACCAGCACAACTCAGTCTCTGCCTTCTCCAGGTGTCTCTCTTTGTTCTCTCCTCTCCTTATAAGGACCTTAGTCACTGAATTTAAGATGATCCCAAATCTAAGATGGCTTTATCTCCAGATCCTTAATAATTACATCCACAAAAAGCAAATTTACAAATAAGATCACATTCTGAGGTTCTATCTAGACATGAATGGGGGGGGGACACTATTTAACTCAATATACCCTAGAAAGGAGTGACCTTTTAGCTGAGAGTGGTGGAAGTTGGTTTAAAAAATCAAAAAGTCATAGGTGCCTACCCTTACTTCTTAAGTATCCAGGCTGCAGAGAAGCAAAAATAAAACAGGTAATGGGGCGCCTGGGTGGCTCAGTCGATGTAGCATCTGACTTTGGCTCAGGTCACGATCTCAGGGTCCTGGGATCGAGCCCCACATTGGGTTCCCTGCTCAGTGGAGAATCTGCTTCTCCCTCTTCCTCTGCCTCTCCCCCTGCTTGTGCTCACTCTCTCTATCAAATAAATAAATAAAATCTTCAAAAAATATAAAAAATAAATATAAGTAAATAAATAAAGCAAGTAAATCTGGCAATATCCAGCGCTCCCCTACCAATTTTAGATGCCAAAAAAGTAAGTCCATCCCCTTCTGTGTGTTCCTCCTGCTCAAAGCCTTTTTTCCCTCCCCCATAGAATAATGGCATAGAAAAATGAACTTCAGAGGAACATCAGGACCTATATGGAGTCTGTGGTCTCAGTGGCAGTTTTATTTATTTATTTATTTATTTATTTGACAGAGAGAGACACAGCGAGAGGGGGAACACAAGCAGGGGGAGTGGGAGAGGGAGAAGCAGGCTTCCTGCTGAGCAGGGAGCCCAATGCGGGGCTTGATCCCAGAACCCTGGGATCATGGCCTGAGCCGAAGGCAGACGCTTAACGACTGAGCCACCCAGGCGCCCCTCAGTGGCAGTTTTAAAGCATGGTAACAAATTCTGTGGGACTGCTCCCATTGAAAGGTGGAGCTTGTGTTCCTGTCTTAGTCCATTTGGGCTGCTACAACAAAATACCACAGACTGGGTGCCTTATAAACAAAAGAAACTTACTTCTCACAGTTCTGGAGGCTGAGAAGTCCAAGATGAGGTCGCCAGCAGATTTGGTGACTGACAAGGGCCTGCCTTGTAGTTGATAGAAGACACTCTTTTCACTGCATGTTAACATAGCAGAAGAGCTGAGGGAGGTCCCTCGGGTCTCTTTCATGAGGGCACAAACCCCATTCCTTTCGTGAGCGCTCCACCCTCATGACCTAATCACCTCCCAAAGGGCCCACCTCCAACTACCCTCACATTGAGGATGAGGTTTCAACATATGAGTTTTGGGCAAACACAAACATTCTGTCCATAGCAGTCCCCTTCCCTTGAATCTGGGTGAACCTATGTCTGCTTCATCTAATAGAGTAGGTGAAAAATTAAACAGCGCAGGTAGCAGAGGCCTGGCCTGGGAGCCAGTCCAGTCTGAGTCTATGGCACTTACTCCTAGCCTCTACACCATCTTGCCTTGAAGCACAGCGTATCTGGAATGGTTACCGACACACTCTTCAGGTAAATTAAATTTTCTGGAAGTTTGTGTTTATGAGAAAACTAAATTAGGGCACCGTTGAAATGGGCATAGCATCTCAGGAAGACTTAATCAAATCAGAACATCCCCGGGCATGTTTTTCCCCAAGATAGCACAACCAGTATTCATTTGGCTCCCTTGTGTAGATGTTTTCTTTTACGCTCACAGCAAATATTCTTCTTGACAGTGAGAGACCTTGCAAAGGACAGAGTCCTGTTTTCTAAGTCTAGGCCCTGGGGTTTTCTCTTCAGATCCCTTGAGATCAGTCTGTCCAAAAGTAAAAGAAAAGTAGCTTGTTTAACATGTGACTTGTAAAATAGAAATTGAAGAAACAATTTCATATTAATTTGTCTTAAATAACCCTTTAGACTTCCAGTTTCTGGTCCAGTATGAAAGGAAGTCATCACTCCATCCTTACCATAGTACAAAGCTGAACAAACTGAAAATCAACAACTCTTCTTAGACCCACCAGAAAAGGGAGGTCACAGGATAAACTGCTGCCCTCAGAGCAAAACTTCTATGGGAAACTTTACTGGGGTAGGAAAACCTAAACTGTAATCAATGAGTTGGTGGAGACTCAATAATTCATCAATTTCAACTCTAACAGTTGAAAACTCCAGGGAGCTCCAATCTTAGTGGGGGAGGGGGGACACATTTCTGCGAGCCCTCCCAGGTTCTCACAGTGAAGATCCCCTCGTGCTTCCAGGAAGAGAGGAAAGAGTGTCATTTTAAAACACACAAGAATATTCTGTTCTTAACAAGCCTGCCCTCAAGGGAAACTATTTTACCAGAGCCTTACGTACCGAGGTCCTAACAGAGCCCAACCAGCCTGGGAGAGGACAAATACTTCACTCCAAACCCCTTGACTTCCTGTCCCCCTAAAGTGGGGGGAAACTGAGAAGCACTTGTGAAGGTCGCAGCCCAGGGGCACAGGATTACTGAAAGACTGAGTTAGAATCATAAGACTATAAGACACCCCCCTCCCCTCCCTCCATACCTCACCCCTACAACACTAATGGCCTATTTACCTCCGTTCCTTTTACCCAGTACACCATGTCTGGCTTTCGACAAAAAAAACTACAAGGCATACTAAAAGCCAGAAAATACAATTTGAAGAGACAGAGCAAGTATCAGAATCAGACTCAGATATGCCAGGGATGTTGTTTGTATCAGGTGTTGAGAGAGGGGTTGTGAGGTCTCCTACGATAATCATAGATTTGTCTTTCTCCTTTCTATTCTGTTCATTTTTGCTTCACATATTTTGCAGCTCTCTTTGGTGGGTGCACATTGAGTATTGCTAAATTTTTCTTGGTGAATTGCTCCTTTTGTCAGGACATAACGTCCCTCTCTGTCTCTGGTCATTTGTTGTTGTTGTTGTTCTGACATGTACTTTCTCTAACATTAATATAGCCACTCCTGCTTTCTTTTGATTAATGTTTACACGTAAGTAAACTTCTATGGGCACCTTTACTGGGGTAGCAAACCCGAAGCTGTATCCTTTTCTGTGCTTTGACTTTTTTTCTTTCTTTCTTCTTTTTTTCACAATTTTAACCATTTGTAAGAGTACAGTTCAGTAGCATTAAGCGCATTCACATAGTTTGTTATGCAGCCAGCGTCACATCCGGAACATTTCTATGTTCCCAAACTGAGATTCAATACTGATTAAACCACAGCTCCCCATTCCCCGCTCCCCACCAGTCCCTAAAACCCACCATTCTACTTTCTGCCTCTTTGACTCTGACTACTCTATATACCTCATATAAGTAGAATCACACTTCACATGTCCTTTAGTGACTGGCTTCTTTCGCTTAGTGTAATGTCTTCAGGGTTCATCCATGTGTTAGCATGTGTCAGAATGTCCTTCCTTTTCAAGGCTGAATAACATCCCATCATATGTGTATGTACCACATTTTATTTATCCCTTCATCCTTCAATGGACACCTTGGGTTGCTTCCACCTTTTGGCTCTTGTAAAGAGTCCTGCTATAAACATGGATGTCCGACTAGCTGTTCCAATCCCCACTTTCATTTCCTTTAGGTACATACCCAGAAGTGGAATTGCTGGATCGAATAGTAATTCTTTGTTAAATTTTTTGAGGAACCACCATACCATTTTCCATAGTGGCTGCAGCACTTTACATTCTCATCAGCAGTGCACAAATGTTCCAGTTCCTGCATACCCTCACCAACACTTGTTCTTTTCTTGCTGTTTTTGTTTTAACAGCCGTACTAATGGATGTGAAGGGATTCTATCCTTTTACTTTTTTTTTTTTAAGATTTTTTATTTATTTATTCGAGAGAGAGAGAATGAGATAGAGAGAGAGAGCATGAGGGGGGGTAGGGTCAGAGGGCGAAGCAGACTCCCCGCCGAGCAGGGAGCCCGATGCGGGACTCGATCCCGGGACTCCAGGATCATGACCTGAGCCGAAGGCAGTGGCTTAACCAACTGAGCCACCCAGGCGCCCCTATCCTTTTACTTTTGACCTGCCTTCATCATCATATTTGAAGTGAGTTTCTTATAGACAGTATAGAATTGGGTCATGGTTTTTTGACCCACTTTGCCAATCTCTTGTCTTTTAATGTATGTTTTTAGGCTCTATATAGTTGAAGAAATTATTGACATGTTAAGGCTAAAGCCTGCCATTTTATTTTTGTTTTATGTTTATTCTCTGTTTTTAATTTATCTTTCTCTTTTTTCTGACTTCCAGTGGCTTGCTTAAACATTATGTAGAATTCCACTTGGATTTACCTATAATTTTTTAGTGTATCTTTTTGGATAGCTTTTTAGTGGTTGCTCTAGGCATTACATTATACATACATAATTTATAAGTCTACTGGTGGTGTCATTTTACCAGCTTGAGGCAAGTATAGAAAGTTTACCTCCTTTTTGTATCCCTTTATTTTCCTTTGTTTACAATATAACTGCCTTAAATATTTCCTCTACATACATTTAGAACCACGTTAGCCGTATTGTAATTTTTGCATATTGTAATTTTTGCATATTGTAATTTTGAAAACTCAAGAGGAGATGTAAGGACTATTGTAATTATCTACATTTTTGCTTACCATATTCTTTCTTCTTTTCTGATATTCCAAAATTCCTTCTTTTTCCTTTCTTTTTGGTTTAGAGAACTTCCTTTAGCCATTCTTTTAGGGTAGGTCTGCTCGCAACAAATTCTGCTGGTTTCCCTTCACCTCAGAATATCTTGATTTCCCCTTCATTTCTGAAGAATATTTTTACTGGCTATAGAACACTAACCTTAATGCTAATTCTTTTCTTTCAGAACTTTATTTTTTTTAAGATTTTATTTATTTATTTGACAGAGAGAGAGACAGCAAGAGAGGAAACACAAGCAGGGGGAGTGGGAGAGGGAGAAGCAGGCTTCCCGCCGAGCAGGGAGCCCGATGTGGGGCTCGATCCTGAGACTCCAGGATCATGACCTGAGCCAAAGGCAGACGTTTAATGACTGAGCCACTCAGGCTCCCCTTCTTTCAGAACTTTAAAATAATCATGCTGATTCCTTCTGGCCTCCATTGTTTCTGATGAGAAATCCACTGTAATTCAAATAAATTTTTTCCTATAAGTATGGTATTATTTTTCTTTTGTTGCTTTCAAGACTTTTTTAATTTGTCTTTGGTTTTTTAGAAATTTGATTATTATGTGTCTTGAGGTGGATTTATTTGAGTTTATCTTATTTGTATTTCCCTCAGCTTCCGGAATCTGTAGTTTAATATTTCTTGCTCTTTCTTCTGTCGCTTTTGTTCTGCTATTGAGCCCATATATTGAGGTTTTTTATTTTGGTGATCTTTTTTTTCAGTTCTGAATTTCCATTTGATTTTTTGTTTATATTGTATTATATTATTAATTAATTATATTATTCTTATATTGCATTGCTGATATTTTTTGTTTCTTTGCTGGGACTTTCTATTCTTTCATTTGTTTCAAGCATGTTCATAATGTCTTAGTGAAGCATTTTGATCATGATTGCATTAAAATCATCATCGGGGCACTTAGCTGGCTCAGTGACTCTTGATATCAGGGTCATGAGTTTGAGCCCCACGTTGGGTGTAGAGATTATTTAAAAATAAAATAAAATAAAATCATCATCAGATAATTCCAACATCTCTGTTATTTCAGTGTTGGCGTTTGTCAATTATCTTTTGCATTCAGTGTGAGAGCTTCTTGGTTTTTGGTATGATGAGTGATTTCTAATTGAAACTTGGACATTTTTATATTATTTTCTGCTTTAGCTTGTTTTCTTTGACACTTCACAAGCAGAGGAAGGGGGGACTCATGTTCATCATTATTGCCATGTGGAGGTACAATTCCAGGTTTCCCATTCAGCCTCCCTTGATATCCGGGAGTGATGGGGCTCCTTATTATTGCCAGGTGGGTGTTCTGGCTCCCAACATGATCACCATTGACATCATTGTTGGGGATAGTCTTTTTGCCACTGGACAATGGTGAAAATCCTGACTCTCCAATAGGTCTCCTGTGACACTACCCAGCCGGGGATGGGGGAGCAGGAGATGCATTATTATTCTTGGGTCAGGCTGGAACTCCAGGCTCCCTGCATGGTTTCCACTAACACTGTGGGAGAGAAGGATGCAACATTACCAACCAGCAGGGGTAAAAGTCCTGGCTCCCTACTTGGCTTTCTCCAATATCACTTTGGTGGGGGTGTTGGGGCTCCTCATTATAGCCTCATGAGGGTGGAAATCTAGGCTCCCCACTTGGCCTTTACTACTAAAGGTGGAAGAGGGGACACAATCTGTTTCTGTGGTATCTGTCTGGAGTAGAGTTGTTCTTGTCTAAAAGTTTTCTGTCTTAGGGGCACCTGGGTGGCTCAGTTGATTGAACATCCAACTCTTGGTTTTGGCTCAGGTCATGATCCCAGGGTCCTGGGATCATGTGTGAGTCTGCTTGAAGATTCTCTGCCTCTCCTCTGCCCCTCCCTCTGCTCTCTCTTTCTCTCTCTCTCAAATAAATAAATAAATATTTTAAAAATAAATAATAAATAGAATTTTCTGGCTTAGAAGGCCCCTTTCCTGGTCCTTTGGCTAGAGAAAACAGACTTGTGCGGGAACTTTTTTTGCCTGGGCTTGTTGCTGTTTTGAATTTCTTCAGCCCCAAATCTTGGATATTTGAGGCAAAAAGAAAACTCAGAGAACTCATCATTGTGTCTTTCCTCGAGTCCTAAGTTCTCTAGCCTATCTACCTTCTTTTCTCCACCTTTCAAAGTTTTCATAAAATGTTTGGTTTTTATGTAATATCCATGTTTTCAGTTGTAGTTAGCAGAAGGAACAGGGAAGAATGTGTCCATCTCCCCAGAAGTAGAAGTTTGAGAGGATGAATTTTAGACATATTTGTAAATGAAGTTGATATCAAGAACAGCATAATCTTATTTAGTCAAAATCAATAAAGACCACAGAAATTTTGTATAGCCAAAGGCATAAGAATGAACAAAAATCAGCATTTACCATTCTGTTCTGAGACCCATTAATAGTTGTGCCATGAGAATCATATTCCTTTATGATCAAAAACATCTGGGAAAGTCTTCATTTTATGTCCCTCCCTTTGGGACTCTCAATGCAATTAGCACACTAAAGGCTCTGAGAAAATCTGCAGTAACAAACACGCTTAATTTTTAAATCCAGTGTTTCCCAAATTAATTTGAGCATAAAACATGTTTTCCCAGAATATCTAATAATATCTTCTAATAGCATCCACTTTGGAAATACTGAGCCCCACATACAATCCAGGGAGTTATCTCAGGACCCAGGCTCTACAAGGGAGGGACATGCATCTTACTTTACAAGCTGTCCTCCCTTGTCTCTGGAAGGGTGGACATTCTGTCTTGATAGAATACGTACAGTAGAGGGAGCATAGTAATCTTCTGCATTTTCCCAACACTAGCAACCTTTGTTTTACTCTCTTCTATTTACCTATTTATTTATTTTTATCTGTATACTACTTCTGCAAGGTAAGAGGGGAAAGTGTTACTATCCCTATTTCTTAGGTGACAGAGACCCAAAGAAATGTGTATTCCTAGAAGAACCAGATCTAGATCTGTAGCCTTTGGATTACAAAGGTCCTTCATAATTACTGAGTCCCTGCAATTCCTGACTTGAGCCCTATCCTGCCAGACATGGGTGCAGTCTGACCTTCTGGGGCTGCCTTTTGGCATCCTATGCCCTGAATCCTAGCTGGGCCTCCCTCAGGCCCCCCAGCAGAAGCACACCCATGCAGCATCTAGAACCTTGCTCCCTGCTCTTGCTCCACACAGGGCTCTGCCAGGATGGCCTTCCTGCTTTCCAGAAACCTTTGTTCCATGGAAAACAAGTGCTGTTTTCCAGAACAAAACCTCTGGGGAGGGGAGGGGAAGCTAGAATCCTAAATACAGGATGAGGATCAAAATTGCTCCCTGACCCTATCTTCCTCTTTGGCCACCACAGCCTACCGTGCAACTCAAGACAGGAAGTGGCCCAGGCTTCAGAAGGCATTTACAGAGAAGAAATGTTCCCAGTAAACATAACATCCAAGCAGTATGCCCCGTGATCCCAGAACAACACAATAGTGATTTGTCTGCCACATTGCCTTCAGGGAATCAGGAGGAGGAAATGACCACTCTCTTATTTTGAAGAAGGTTCAGCACAAGGGCAAA
This sequence comes from Leptonychotes weddellii, assembly GCF_054177405.1. Lineage (NCBI taxonomy): Eukaryota > Metazoa > Chordata > Mammalia > Carnivora > Phocidae > Leptonychotes > Leptonychotes weddellii. The sequence goes on along the minus strand of NC_138371.1, from coordinate 66,145,087 downwards.
ATCATCGAATAAAGTGAGACACTGGATGATGCTATAAAAACTAAACATTTGTCCCAGAAAAGAGCTCCTGTCTGAAGGCCTTGATACTTGTTTTTCTCTGTGGTGATGTCACAGCCCCCTTTTTCTCTGCAAATGGTCAGAAAGGAGAGCAGTTCTTCAGAGGGGGAAGAGATGAGAGAGAACAAGGGAATTTGAGGTTGATATCGCTTGTCTCTGACTAGCCTTGCCAGAGAATGGAATTTACTGTTGCCCGCAATTAGTTCTCCCTTTCTACTTTGCAATTCTTCTTGCTGCTGGGGACATTAACTGGGGCATTACATTCTTAAATAGATTCTTCACTCACCAGGCCTGGAGCTGAATTGGCCCTAACAGTCCTTTGCTTCCAGTCATTGATGTCTGCTGTTAAAACCCAGCTATAAAATGTGAGTGGGGGGGGGGGAATTGTGTCAGTCGTTAACTCTTTAACTTGAATCCGTTTTTTCAGCTTGACCAGAGAGGCTCAGGGAAGCAGATGTGGACACGAGGCAGATTTGACTGGGAGGGACATCAGAAAAATATGGAACATGTCTGAACAGTAGGCCCAAGCAGGGCCCAGAACAGCCACTGTGGTCAGCCTGGAGCTAGCCTGAGAGCCCCAGGTACTAAGGCAGGCTGGGAGGAGATGATAAGAGTGAGGGAGGGGTATACTTTATTTATTTTTTTTATTGAAATATGTCTAATACAAAACATTGTATAAGTTTAGGGTGTACAACATGTTGATTTGCTACATTTACATAATATGATTGTCATTGTAATGATTAGCACCTCTATCATATCACATAATTACTTCTTTTTTGTAGTGGGAATAATTAATACCTAGTGCCTTAGTGAGTTTGATGATTCTAATATATGATAATTTATATTCACTATACTCTGCACTAGATCTCCAGGATGTATTTGTCTATTAGTTGCCAGTCTGTACCTTTAAACAACTTCTCTCCTATTCGCCACCTCCCAGACTTTGATAACCACTATTTTCTTCTCTGTGTTTACAAGTTTGGCTTTTTCAGGTGCCACATATAAGTGATATCATACAGTATTTGTCCTTCTCTGACTTACACTTGTTAGAATGGCTATAATTGAGAAGATAAGAGATAACAAGCGTTGGCAAGAATGTGGAGAAAAGGGAACCCTTGTGCACTGTTGTGGGAATGTAAATTGGTTCAGGTACCATGGAAAACAGTATGGAGGGTCCTCAAAAAACTAAAAATAGAACTACTCTGTGATCCAGCAATCCTACTTCTGCGTATATATCCAAAGGGAATGAAAACGGAATATCAAAGAGGTATCTGTACCCCCATGTCCATTGCTGCATTATTCATAGTAGCCAAGACATGGAAGAAACCTAAGGGTTCATCAACATGAATAATGAAGATGTGGCATATGTATACAATGGAATATCATTCTGCCACCAGAAAGAAGGAAATCCTGCCATCTGCAACAACATGGCTGGACCTTGAGGATATTATGCTAAGTGAAGAAGGTGAAGTGAAAGAGCAGGGCAAGTTCACCTCACACCACAGCTCCACCCTCAGGGGACCCTGGCCTAAATACGGTCCTGTAGGTGGAGCTGACAGGAAGAAACACAGTAAGAGCCAGGTTCTCCTCCAGATTCTGTCGTCAGCACCTAACTGTGTGGCCTGGGGCAATTGCTTCACCTTCAAGACAATTTCCTCTTGGGGGGCCCCTGGGTGGCACAGTTGGTTAACTGTCAGACTCTTGGTTTCAACTCAGGTCATGATCTCAGGGTCCTCAGCGGGGAGTCTGCTTAAGACTCTTTCCACCTCTTACTCTGTCCCCCCCACCTACGTGTGTGAGCTTGTGCTCTCTCTCTCTCTCTCAAATAAATAAATAAAATCTTTAAAAAAAAAAAAAAAAGGACAATTCCCTCTTGGGGCTAGATCATCTCCAAGGTCACTTTCAGCTCTAACATGGCATGATTTTCCAAAAATATTTTGGGGTATTTTTTATTTTCTTCTTTTTTCCTTGAATTTGCATTTTTATTACATATTCACCTCAACCAATTACAGAAGTGCATAAAGTAAAAAATGAAAGGTCCCCACCCACCTCCCCAGACCCACTTTTCCCAGACCATTGCCCCCGGTATTTCATTTCTACACAATTGGAGCAGAGTTTAAGACCATAGGCTTAAGAACAACATGGCCTGGTTCAAATCCATTTCCTGCTCCTTCCCAGCTCCAGGGCCTTGAACACAGCTGTTTTCCCCTGCTTCTTTCCTCTACTGTATAACTAGGACCAGAATAGTATTTTTGTTCCTATGAATTAACACAACAATGCCTGGTACATAGTGTTCAATACATATTAGCTGTTTTTACTGTGGCAACCTCCACTTATAGTAAGGGAACAATAAATAAAGCAGACCTGGGTGCTACCTGCGAGGAGTCCGCCCAGGACCCACTGTGTGTCTGTTCCTTGCCCCTCTGTATGGATACTTTACAGAAAGAAGGAATTGTTAGTTAGAGCAGACAGTAGATAAGGAGCCTCCCAGGACTGGCACATCATCCACAGTGACAAGTGTGCAATCCCTTCAGCCAAAGGAGTCCTCAAAAGGAAGCTGGACAATCCATTTAAAAACAAGCATCTGAAAATAGCATTGCAGAAAAGGCAACAGAGGGAAAAACTGACTTTCCTATCAATAATGACGTGTTTTTTAAAAATCCATTTCATGCAGAAATTCCCAGTCAGGCATTGTCTGGCGTTGAATACTCTGCAGCAGAGGAATGCAGAAATGCTTTCTAATGAAGAGAGCAAACAAAATCTCTCCTGTCCCCATGCACCCTGCCTTCCCCACGTTATGTCCTGCCTTCTTAGCCTATGGAAATGAGCTGAAGACATTTCCAGGCTCCCCAGCAGGCCCCTAGCCCAAATGCATGCTATCAGCTTCTCCAGGTCATCATTACAACAGCTCACTCCAAGGCTGATTCAGTGGCCTGTGACCTCGGGCTCCCAGTCTCCTCCATTAGCCAGGTCCCAGTGAGATTTTGCCTCCTTCCACCAACACCAGCTGCCCCTTTGTCTGATTCTTTAAGATTTATCCATGTTGTAGAGGGGTATCCAGAGCTGTCAAGAAAAACATGGGCTTTGGAGTCAGGGCCTGACTTAACTTCTGTAAGTCCAGTATTCTTATCTCTATAGTGGGTTAATAATAGTGTCAGCTTCGGGGTGCCTGGGTGACTCAGTTGTTAAGCATCTGCCTTCAGCTCAGGTCATAATCCCAGGGTCCTGGGACTGAGCCCTGCGTCGGGGTCCCTGCTCTGCAGGAAGCCTGCTTCTCCCTCTCCCACTTCCCCTGCTTGTGTTCCTGCTCTTGCTATCTTTCTCTGTCAAATAAATAAATAAAATCTTTTAAAAAAATAATAATAGTGTCAGCTTCATAGACTTGCAGCAAAGACTAGTGAGATGATAATGTAGTAAAATGCCTAGCATATAGATGGTACTCAATACATGTATTTGTGCCCTTGTCATTTCCTATTGCAAATATATGTCAGCCTATCTGCCCCACTAGGCTGTGAGCCCCTCAAGGGTAAGAACCCTGTCTTACTCATCTCTATATCTCTCCTTCTGTGTGGCTCCAGACTCCAGACTCCTAGAGTACAGCAGGTACCCAGTGTATTCGCTATTCATTGCCATAATAATGCTGCATAGCAAACCAAACTTAAAACAATCATTATTTAGTACATGATTCAGCCGTTAGGCTGTTAAAACTAGGCTCAGTTGTGTGGTTTTTCTGGCATGTGCTGGGGCTAGCTGCAGGACATATAGGCTCTGACCTAAGGACAGGGGACAGTGGGACAGCGTGATGGACATGTGTCTTTCATCAGGCAGCAGCTGAGCCTGAGTCTGTTCACATGGCAGCTGGAAGGGTTCTCATAGTGGAAGAGTGAAAGTCCTCTTGAGGTCCACCCTTGAGACTGGCACAGTGTCCCTTCTACCACATTGTGTCAGCCAAAGCAAGTCACAAAGCCAGCTCAGACTCAAAGGGAAGCATGACAGACTCCATCATTCCAGCTCTTAAGGGGAAGGGTGGCAAAGTCACATTTTCGAAGGCATGGATTCAGAGAGGAGTGGCGAGTTATCACCATTTTTGCAATTTACCACACCCAGTTTTTGAATGAAAGGGGTTAGTTAGGGAGAGAAAAATGAACCAAAAAGGCAATAAGAAGAAAAGTCCAATTTATGTCCTCACGGTTGTCGGCAAGGACACTTAAATTCTACGTTGCTCAATACAAGGAAGATGAAAATTGGCCTCTCAAACCATTAAGTAGTTGAACATTCTCTAAGGTACAGTAAAGAGAATATGTGTCAATTGGGGGATAAATCAAGACACTCCTCTGCCAGTGTCTTGGGAAGGCAGATGAGCCTGGATTTGTCGAGGACACTCAGCCTCCTGACAGTAGTATAATTACAGACTCCAGCATCATTCATCAGCAATCACTGACGACCAAGGGAGTCTGTAAACCTGTAGCTCTCTGCATTCCAAAATTGATTCGACTTAAAGACAATTATTTAAATCCCACATACTTGAGCATTTGGCCTAGAAGAACAAAGGAAAAATATCAAAAAGAGAAGTTTGTATTTGTATTAATCTCTATCTTCAGAATATCTTTTATCAGCCTTCCAATAATTTGATGAATCTGTTGTTTTACACACACACACACACACACACACACACACACAGCTTCTATCAGACAGACTCACCAACACCAAATTAAATGTATTAGGAGAGGCTCCCTCCCACCTACTGCAGAAAGCTTGGCATCCCCTAAACTGTGTGTGAATTTCCAGGAGCAGGGCTCACATTCTTCTGGCCATTCCTTGCTACCAGCTACTTCCTCACTGTTACCCCAATTCCTGCTGTGCCCACTCTCTCCTTTCTTAAGGTGTCCTGGCATGGCTCAAAACCTCTTGTCCTCCTTTCCTGAAAAGTTCTTTGTACACAGCTTCATGCAACAGATTTTACTGAAGGTTTTGTGGCCAAAGAGGGTAATTATAGCACAAAGTAGGAAGTAAATTCACTCTCAGACAGACATCACTATTCCTGATTTTGGGGGCTTCTGCTCACCAGCAGGGCTTTCCTCTCTGGTTCTGTCTTTCGTGTGCCACAGCCTTGTGCCATGACGCTGTGCCCCATGCTTTCCTACGAGCTCCCTCTAGGCCACGAGGCCATCTCCTGCTAGTCTGTTCTTCTATCATCTCATCTCTTCCCCCTCCTGGGTGCTAACAAAACTTCAACATTTCTTGATTTCCAAGAGCTTTTTAGCCTTCTTTAGTTTTCATCCTTACCCATCCAGCTCAGGCCCAGCAATCTCATCTCTTGGCGCCAGGGAGGCTCCTGTAGCTGCGAGAATCAACAGAAGCGCAGTTCTTCTCACCAAGAACAATTCTTCCTCCCAGACCAAAAAAAGAAAATTTGCATTCAACTTCTGACATAACAGGTGTTTTCTGTCATCTGTCCACTCTACCTGCCATGTGTTTTGACACTTGAAGGAGGTGTGTCTCACCTCTATGCCTGACACCCCCACCGGAAAGGTCATTCCTTCAGGTTAAGGGATTATATCCAGAAGACACATATAGTCAAACATTGTATTTGGAGCAAGTGACCCACTAAGCTAGTTCTCAAACATTAGTGTATATAAAAAACTTTGGGGGCACCTGGGTGGCTCAGTCAGTTAAGCAAGAGTGCAAAATCAAGCACTCTTGATTTTGGCTCAGGTCATGATCTCAGGGTCATAAGATTGAGCCCTGCATCCGGCTCTGTGCAAGGCATGGAGCCTGCTTGGGATTCTCTTTCTCTCCCTCTCCCTCTGACCCTCCCCACCCACCCCTCACTCGCACACGCACTCTCTCTCTCTAAAAAAAAATAAAAAATAAATCTTCTGGTGCAGGGCATCAGAATCTGAGGCATAGTCTCCCTCAGATTAAAAATACAGCTTCCCTGGTCCTATCCTGTCAGAATCTGATTCTGAAGATATGAGGTAGAACCTAGGAATCCGTATGTTTAAAAAAAAGTGTCTCATCTCTACCCTTCCTCCAGGTGATTCTGATGCAGGGGATCAGCTGTCTGCACCTTAAGAAACACTGCTTTACTGTTTGACCTATAGAGAGGAAAATGGGAATGCCAGGGATCAAATTACCAATGTACTAGTTTCATATGGCTGCTATAACAAATTACTGCAGACTTGGTGGCTTAAAACAAGAGAAATTTGCAGCATTATTTACAATTGTCAAAAGGTAGAGACAACCCAAGTGTCCATTGATGGATAAATGGATAAACAAAATGTGAATGTCCTTAAAGCCAGACTGTACACTTAGAAGTGGTTAAAATAATAAATTTCATGTTATGTATATTTTAACAGAATTTTAAGAAACTAAAAAAAATAAGACCTAGACATTTATTCTTTCACAAATCTGGAGGCTGGGTTTGAAAATCAGTATCACTGGGTCTCACTCAGGGTGTCAGCCAGGCCACACTCTTCCCAGAGTCTCTGGGAAGAATCCGTTCCTTGATTCTTCCAGCTGCCAGCATTGTTGGCTTGTGGCCACATCGCTTCAATTTCTGCCTCCATCTTCATCCTGCCTTCTCTTCCTTCTGTGTGTGAGATCTCCCTCTGCGTCTCTCTTATAAGGACTCTTGTGATTGTATTTAAGACCTACTCCAGATAATCTCTCCATCTCCAAATCCTGAATCACATCTGTAATGTCCTTTTTTTGCCATACAAGATAACATTCACATGTTTCAGGATTAGTATGTGGATATCTTTGGGGGACCATTTTTTAGCCTACTACACAATCTGTCATGACTCTAGGGAATGGGGCCAGGGTGGGGGGAAGAGAAGAAAAAGGGGCTCAAGAGCCAGGATTTTGGCCAGAGGAAGAGCAAGTCCAGGGAAAGGACAGGCATCTTGGGCAGGTGGGAGAACTGCTCTGTAGCTCCCCAGTGTTGGGGGCACTGTTCCAACCCAGCAGGAAGGGCTGGCTTAAGATGTCCACTTGTGGGGCGCCTGGGTGGCTCAGTTGGTTAAGCAACTGCCTTCGGCTCAGGTCATGATCCTGGAGTCCTGGGATCGAGTCCCGCATCAGGCTCCCTGCTCAGCGGGGAGTCTGCTTCTCCCTCTGACCCTCCTCCCTCTCATGCTCTGTCTCTCATTCTCTCTCTCTCAAATAAATAAATAAAATCTTTAAAAAAAAAAAAAAGATGTCCACTTGTCAGGGAAGAGTGGCCAGGAGGCAGCCAGGGGCCAAGATCACTGTGCCACCTCACAGATCCTCCATGGCTGACCTGATGGGCACCCCGGCACTCCCACTGACACATGCTCTAGGGCTGAAAGGGAAGCAGGAAGTGACCACAACCTCTCTATGCCCATCTCGAACTCCAATGAGAGTAACCCATGTCTAAATGAAGGACAAAGAATCAAATTTAGCTCCTACTGTGTGCCAAGCACAGAGCTGGGTTCTGTTCATACTCATCTAATTCCCAGGTGGGGGGTATATAAGCCCCCCCTTTACAGATAAGCCACTTGCAGCTCAGAGAAGCAGTTTTTGCTCACAGGGACACAGCATGTCCATCTACTGAGTCCCATCAAGGTGAAGAGCTCCAATTTAAGTTGGACAGACCTGGGTTCACATCCTGGCCCTGTATTTATTGGCCATGTAGCATTGGACACAGCCTGTCTGCACCAGCTCCCTCATCTCTAACCTTGGGAGTACTGCTGCAGGAAGCATCTGGCTCCTGGGGTCGATTGCTATGAAGATAAGCATGGTGCTGGGCATGGCATTTGGCACAAAAATGCCCAGATAACCAATACTGCTATTCCCAGCTGTGCCCAGGTGCAGAGAGCAGAGCCCAGCCTGGGCTCCTCCCTCCCCTGCCCAGCCGGAGAGCTCGTGGCAGGCATGCAGCCGGCTGAGCTGGCCTACTTAGGAAGAGGGTTTCAATACAGAGGAGCACCTGGGTTTGCAGCAACTGAGCCCTTCTGGTTCCTGCCTTTCTGCCTCCCCAAGGAGTCCCTTATTAACCCTCAGCAGAGCACAAGGAAGCCTCAAGACAATTCCCCATTTGTTCTCCACTACCAAAGCCAACATGGACCCCGGTGGGCTTCAGGGACAGTGTTGTTCAGCTCAGCAGGCCTAGCCTCGTTCTGGTACCAGCTGTAGCCACAGGGCTGGCAGCCAGATGGGGAAAAGCAGGGAGGGACCCCAACCCCTGCCCCGGGCCTTCTGGGGGGTTTGCCTGCACAAGAACCCCTTTCAGAGCCATGAATCCAGTGTGCGACAAGCCTGCGATTGTACGAATTGTTTTAAAGAGCTTTAGCAAACACAACTGGCCCCCCAATAGCCTGACCAGCATTGCCTCTGGAGGTCACCAAGCCCAGGGCGCCCACCGGGAGACCACTGTGGCACCACCTGAGTGATCCCAGGCACCTAAGGCCCGGCAGTAGGTGGGCAGCGGGATGCAGATTCCCTCAGAAAGAAGGGAATCTGCTCTTTATTGAGCACCACTGTATGCCACCCCCGGCCTCCCCATCATAGGTGAGAGGCCAGTGCCCTCTAAAAATGTCCCATGGCTCTGCGCCAAGGCCTCAGTGAGTTTTTCCCAAATGAAGCTCCTGCCCTCAGTTCTAGACCGACCTGCTCCTCCTTGGTATCTCTAGTTCCTGCCCTGAATCCCCAGAACTGGCCTGTACCCCAGCCCCTCGGAGAGGGCGGTGCGACAAATCCGCTCCCCGCCGAGCTTGCTCAGCACCTTGCCTGTTTGTTGCCAAGCACATCCCTATTTGTCATGAGTCTCACCCAAATGTAAACAGCCAGTGCCTGCTGGCTCCAGGGCTCAGGCCCAGCCCTCGTGGCAGCATGCCCTCTCCCTTTTCAGTGAAATTTGACAGGTCTCAAATTTCATCCTTCAAAATAAAAAGTGCCGCAGGTATGGCGTATGGACCGACTGTGCTTATCTCTGCCCTCATTAACCAAAAAGATAAAAGCACTCCTCACAGGTGAAGGAGCAAACGTCCTTCAGTTTTTTCTAAAGATTTTATTTATTTATTTGAGAGAAAGAGAGCACGAGAAGGAGGAGGGTCAGAGGGAGAAGCAGGCTCCCCGCTGAGCCGGGAGCCCGATGTGGGACTCGATCCCAGGACCCCGGGATCACGACCTGAGCCGAAGGCAGACGCCTAACGACTGAGCCACCCAGGCGCCCCTCTCCCCAGAGTTTGTTTTTTTTTTTTAAAGATTTTATTTATTTTTTAGAGAGCGAGCGAGAGAGAAACAGCATGAGAGGGGAGAGGGTCAGAGGGAGAAGCAGGCTCCCCGCTGAGCCGGGAGCCCGATGTGGGACTCGATCCCAGGACCCTGAGATCACGACCTGAGCCGAAGGCAGACGCTTAACTGACTGAGCCACCCAGGCTCATCTTTATGACAAATTTAACTTAGCATCTGCAGACTATGGAGTTGCAAAGGGCCTTCAAGAGTATGAAATTCAGCCCTTAGTTTTATAAACTAGGAACCTGGAGCAAGGATGCCGTCCAAAGCACACAGCTGGGACTGGAGTTTTAAATTGTGTGACCACCCCCCTACCTCCTAATACATTAGTATTCCTGCTGGCAGGATGACAACCTGGATGACACAGTTGGAAACTGGAGTCCCACCAGTACTCTCCCCAAATGAGGATCCTGAACCATAGTCCTGGACAAGTGGGAGCTTGCAGGACAGACTCAGGGGCCCTGAATGGGCAAGAGGGATCCATGAGAGAGTCGGGAGGCAAAACTGAAGTTACTAACAGACACAGACTGATGAAGGTATCTTTGGGAAGTTGAGGCAAACAGAAGGAATCCGGGCACTTGACCTCGGAAGCCTCAGGATGGCTTCCGGGCTGGGAGGGGGTTTCTGAGGAGTCCTCCCCACCCCTGCACAGCCCCACAGTCCCTGGATGGTCAAGTGGTACTTGGCTCTTGCTTCCCCTGTTCTTATAAAACTGGCTGGGTGTCTACATTGCTCAACCCTACCAAGTCCCAAATCTGCTGATTTTCCTATTAACATGGAATAGAAGCTTATTAACCAACTCAAGATTAATCAGTTTCAGAATCAGCATAAGCAGGTCCATTTTTGGGGTAGTTACCAGTATGAACAAGATCCCACAGAACCACCTCTCCCACCTCCCAGCCCAGAGCTCTTCCCACCAGACCAAGAAGCCTATTGCTGAAAAAAAAATATTTCTTACCTGCCCATATTTTCATCTTTCTGGCATGGCCTGTGTGAATGGAATAAGGAACTAAAGATTTAGCTAATTTTTTTTTAAAGATTTTATTTATTTATTTGACAGTGAGAGAGGGAACACAAGCAGGCAGAGTGGGAGAGGGAGAAGTAGGCTCTCCGCTGAGCAGAGAGCCCGATGCGGGGCTCGATCCCAGGATTCTGGGATCATGACCTGAGCCGAAGGCAGACACTTAACGACTGAGCCACCCAGGGACCCCGATTTAGCTAATTTTTAAAGTCTGTCTAGCTCCATAGCGAGCGGCAGGTCCTCCAGTGGGGACAGGGATGTCAGCCGTCCTCAAGCCAACTCACAGATGAACCTATTACTCTGGGCCTCAGTTTCTCCAGTTACAAAAATTAACACAGAAGACAGAGAGCAGGCCTACCTACTGAAGGATGATTTTCAGGGGCCTCCAACATGCACAAGCACTTTTCAAGGCTTAGAAGTAGTATATTTATAATGTATTCTTTTTTTTAAAGGGGCCCCAAATTACACATGCCTAATATTCTGTAAAAACTCACTCATCCCCAGATGGTGTCATACAGCTAATTCAGAGGCACTAAAGATGCACAACATTTTGAAGAAGGAACCCAAACTCCTTGAAAGACTAGAAATCATACAATTTTATCTCTACTTTTGCCAGTTCCTTTTGTTTTTCCCCTGGCTGAAGTGTTGAAGATGCTGGTGTCAGCAACAAGCTAACATCAGATACTCATCAGATATTCATGATTTTACTTGAAAGGCTACAGAGCTTTGGGTCACAATGGTGTCTCTTATTAATGAGGAAGTAAGGAGCTTCTGCTGTGAAAAATAAAACTAAGCTCATACAAAATTCAACTTGGCTAATTTGACTTGAAATCGCAAAGGTTGTTTGAGGTTGCAAAGCAGGAGGAAGCCAGGAAGAGGAGATAAAAGAAAATCGGAAAGGGTATGAGGCAGAGAAAGACTGGGAGACCGGTCAAGAGGACAGGAAAAAGCCGTCCCCTTTGCCAGGGTTCCCCTTGCAGCACAGAGAAGAGCATCACCCAGCCTCTGCTTATGTTCTAAGTAGCAACTGAGATCACAATCCGGAAGAGATCCCCTCCTGTGCTTAAAGATTGATTACAGGATATAGCAGGAAGGGATGCAATCATTCATTGTCCGTTCAACAAATGTTTTAAGTATTTGTTACTAGATGCTGGGGACATAGTGATGTACAAAACAGATGTGGTCCCACATCCCAGTCTGGAGGGGAATATGGACAAGCACAGAGATGACTGCAACTCAGTGTGATTATGGCCTTTGGTAGCAGGGGTATGGGACATTAGGGGGGCACAAAGAGGGCCTCTAATCCAGATTTAGGGAGTCAGAGGAGACTCCTCCGGGGAAGTGAGAAACCATCTGAGACCTGCAAGATGAGTAGGCATCCATCAGAAAAAAGGAATGGGAAGCATGTTTTAGGCAGAACAAAGAGGGATGCAGTTCCATGTTCCTGACCCAGGAATGTGTGGGGTTGTAGGAGGAGGTTTGGGGAGACAGGAGTTAAACAGGTGCAATCCCATAGGTTTTGAAAGCCTTAGTAAGGAGTGTAGACTCTACCTTAAAGGTAATGGGAATGACTTTCTGAAATCACTCAGATTGTGTGGGGAGTGGACTAGGGAGAAGCAGGGGAAGGAGACCATTTAGGAGGCCATGGCAAAGATGAGAGTGGTCTCGATGGAAGAAAGTTGCAGCCGTGAGATACAGAGATGTGTACAGATTCAAAAAAAAAAAAAATGAAGAGGCACAATGGGTGTGCTTTGATAATTGGTTAGAAATGAAATGTGAGCTGGCCAAGGAATCTATGATGACCTCAGGTACGTCTGGCTAAGCAGTTGGGCAGCCAGATGGTAGAGCCATTTGGAAAGACAGTGGCTCCAGAAGGAGCATGTTTAGTGCTTCTGAACTGAATCTCCAATTAGGATAAAAAGAGGCTTCAGAATTCACAGCAGAAGGCCAGGTTGAAAAGCCCAACAAAGACGGACTTACGAAAGCTATGGAGGTCAGGACAGAGGAGGAAAAGGCAAGAGGTTGAGAAGTTCAAGTGAAAGGATGTTTAGGTGAGAAAAGCAGGCTACAAAAACAGTCTATACAATAAAACACACGTGCACAGAATAGATACAAGGAAAAGATGCTGGTGTATCTTCATGAACACACTAGTAATAGTTACTGCCTCCTAGTGAGATGACTGGTGATTAGTATTTCCTTCCCTCCGCTTGGCTGTATTTGCAAGGATAATGGTCGTACAATAAATGTGGCGCTTTTTCGGAATAAAAACAAAAGCTATTTTTGAAAAGTGGCTATGTAGGTGAGGGAAGACTATTAGAGGGATTTTTTTCTTAAAGTGAAGAACTTAATTGGAAGGGGTAACAACAGTAGCTGGTGGACAGGCTGAAGGAGACAAGTCAGGTGATTTGCTGCCTCATAAACTTGGTTGCCTATCGCAATCACCAGCAAAGCTTAAAAGAAAAAAACACTGATCCTGGATCCCTCCAGAGATTCCTCCAGAGAGTCTGGTTTAACTGGCAGGAGGTGTGGCCTGAGCGCTAGAGATTTTTTTTCATGCTCTTCAGGTGATTCTAACGGCAGCAAAGATGGAGACCCACTAACGTAATTAATGAGAGGTAAGAGAGATCACTTTTCAGAATAGCATTTTGAGTTCATTAGAAAGGAGCAAGAATCTCAGGGAGAAGGTTCTTGCGGTGAACCCATGAAGCAGGGTCAAAGGTTAGCAATGAGACAGCGCCCCCAGGGTCAGGCATGGGGTCAGTCACACGGTGCGCTCTCAAACGACCACCAGGTGTGAAGTGAGCTGAGCTCCATCTAAAAGAAAGTTGCAAGAAACTCTGCAAGACATGGGGTCCTATTATATGGAAAGAAAATCTGAGGTCCTGGAGGCCTCGGTGCAGTGAAGAACAGGTAACAGCTTCTGCATCAGAGGCAAGGGCTTTTGTGTTCTAAGCTGTTGCTGTTCAGCCAAGAGCACTGTCAGGCCAGCAACTCAGCTGCAGACCTTCATGGCTGCAGAAGACAGTGTCTGGATTCCTCACTAACTCTAAGGAATGAGTTTCAAAGAGTCCGCCAGTGGAGGCTGCCAGTGGTCCAGGTGCAGCCCAGGCGATAGCCGACAATGCACTTGGCGGGGCTGCACTTCCGGAGCCGTGGGCTCAGAGGGGCTGCTGTGATCCCATCCTTCCAATCCTGGTCCCCCTGATGCTGGGCCTTGTCTTCTCGGGTGAGTTCCTTCGCGCCTCTGACCTCGCTCTCTTCACTGGTGGAAAGGGGGATAATGGTACCTGTTTGATAAGTTTCTCAGGATTAAATACAATAACATTATGAAAGCAGCTAATAGGTTTTTTACATGTTTTGTGATTGCCACTGTTTGAAAGAGGAAAGGGGGGCACATAGCTCTTAAGGTCAGTCTGGACCAACATCTTTCCGCCTCATTTCCATCTGTCATGTTCTCTAACTCTCTAGCTTCTAAAATATGGTGGCTAGAGAAGACAAACTGGTTTTTTCTTAGTAAGAGATTAATGGCACAGAGTTGGTAGACCTAAAAAAAAAAAGCAAAAATTGAAAAAGCAGAGTCAATCTCAAAATTTCATTTTTTTATGTAAAATAACTTGATGTTAGGAATTATCAGAGTTGAAACAATGATTATTGAAATTTAAACTCTAAGAAAAAAAGGCAATGCGGTGGAATGTGTGGGACTTTTACTTGCATTTCTTTAAATCTGAGATGCCTTCGGTTGTAAGATTCCCCGTCACTTTCTGTATCATTAAGAACAAAGAATGTTCCTAATTAAACTATGACATGATGCTTTCTTTCCTCATGATTTTTTCTCTTATTGAAAGAGCTCTTTTGGATTAATTTAAACATCTGTTGTTACCACAAATCACTCTCATACATATCTAAAAAGGAAGACAGTGAAATAAGTTGGTTGTTGTTCTGCAAAATTTGTTCACGTTCAGTTGAACTTTTCCCAGTCACTTTTAAGTCATCTACGGCCACAGTTTTTCCTACAATAATGTCCTCCAGGCTTGCAAGTGAATTGGTGATATGTTTCCTTATTATCGCCCGTATTTTTTTTTCTGAGTCACTGACATCTCTTTTTGTAAGCTTTTTTGCCTAGCCTGTGATAAGCAATCCCTCTGTACTTATCTTGGTAACAAACATAACAGCTTTGTCTACTGGTGGATATATTCCTTTCTTGAGTCCTATAAAGCTATACTTCTCAAACTTTCATGTTCATACAAATCACCTGAGGATCCTGTTTAAAAGTGGATATAAAATAGGTGTGGGCTAGAGCTTGCAATTCTCTAGTCTCACACGCCCCCAGGTGAGGCCACCCAGCTGGTACTACAGTTCGAGTAACAGAGCTATCACGACATTGGTTCAATTGGCTGCAGCTTTGCAAGAAAGGATGACGGTATGGTTATTCCTCCAGTAGATGCTCACTTCACTAATACCAAATGTATGCCCTGCTGCTCTGTTTTCATGCCCTTCTGTATACACAGTGCTTCATTTCAACACCATATTATAGTATAATCTTTTAAAAATTATTTATAGTATAATATATTTATAGTATAATCTTTTAAAAATTATTTAATGGCAGTGAATAGCCCCAGGAATGCACATAATTCATTGATATACATGACGGCAGAGTGAGGAGCTAAGAATAAGTTAGTACACATAGCCAGGGCTGTGCCCCAAATGTGGATGGTAAGGGGCACCCCAATATCAGAGATGCTAAAAAGTGCAAAAACGTGCGGCTTCAGCTGAAGGAAATATGGAGACTCTGTTGCAAATCTCTGTACTATTTTCACCGCTGTTTTTTGCAGTTTTGTTTGTTTTTTTACTTAAGAAAATGCTGACCTCAGCTTTAGGAAGTATGACAGAGAACAGTAATAACCCCATTGTGTTTCTCAGTGTCTCTGTTCTTAACCTTTTGGCTTCACCTATGTAAGTGGAATGCCAGGAGAGAAGTTCAGTGTGTGAGCCTTGGTGATATGTGTGTTTAAAGCTGACTTCTCAGGGCTCAGTCTCCTGGGTGCTTGTTGAAAAATGCCTAACTCTGAGTCCCCCCCAACCGACTGAAGCAGCATCTCCGGGGGGCCGATCCTGGCGAAACTCTGTCACCAAGTCCCCCACGGGAGCCTAACACCACTCAAGCTTGAGAACTCTTGGTTTAGTGTGTTCACTCCTTGCTGCAGGATTTAGCCTCTCAGTCTCCAGGTAGGGGGCACCTCCCAAGTACCAAAACGAGAAACACTGAGTAGTCTGGCACAGCATCTCTCCCTGGGCTCCCGGAGCCTACACTCCAACTAAGTTAGCAGAGAGAACACTGTGCTCTGGGCATTTAGGAGGGGAGTGGGAGAGGAGGAAGAAAGTTGCTTCCAGCGGATACAAGAAGAAAAGAACTTTCTGGAAAGGCGGGAAATGTGCTGGATCTTGAAAGATGGATGAACTTTGGATAGGACAGGAGAAGAGGGCATTGCAGGCAGGTGGTTCAGCATAAGCAAAAGCAAGGAGGCAGGAGGGCGCTAGTCACGCTCCACAAAGAGTAGACTGGGTGTTCTAAGGAGATGGACCATGTCACAGAATCATACATGTTCAGAGAGCTTGACAGAAGTAAGGCCACGCCCCAGGAGAACTTGCTCTCTTAAAGCTGGTCTCTCCAGCTAGGGTTTGAAAATTGGTTTACTCTTCTTTTTCTTCTTTCTCTTTCTCCCCCATTCTACTCTCTCTTTTCAAGAGAGAAGAGACCCAGAGCCTTGATTTCTTTTCATCGGTGCTTCGGGCCATGTTCCTCCTTCCCTTCATGCTGGCTTCCCCTGCCACTCTGCTGGCCCCTGCACACACTCCTCGGTCTTACTCCCATGGCCGTCAACCGGTGCATGAGGAGAAACGCAAGCTCATTGCAATAGTAATCTCAGCAAAACATAACTAGAGAGGAAATTTTGCTGTTCTGTTGCAAATAACATATGGTACCTCCCAAAAGCCAAAAGAAATGATTTTTTAATCATCGCTGTTCAGGATTATCCACGCTCCCTTTCCTCAGTGTGGATAATTGAGGGTTGGCTGTATTTGGATTTCAAAGCAGTTTGGACATTATTGAAATCCAAGGCTCTGAGTTTGTACCCTGCACTGAGCGGGCATTCGTGCCTGTAATTAAATTGATCTGTGAGGAGGACCACAGAGGTACCTCGGATGTGAGCGGCTGCCAGAGAAAGACAACTGGCGTTTCTTTGTTGCTCACGTGGGACCAAAATAATAGCAACTGCTTTCCTTCAGGAGAGATGCCTTTTGTGCCTTCGTGTTCCGGGTCTGGGTGCCATCGCCTCCAGACACTTCTGTGGGCTTTCTGGAAAAACGGTCTTTGGTGAATTTACCTTATAGGATGACTTTACTTCGGGGCCCGCTCAGCTTCTGTGAGGCAAGCAGAGATATTAGAGATGATTTGTTTTTAAGGTGGGCAGAAGTTGGCCAACATGTGTATGTACACACGCATGTGCACACCCATGCACACACACGCATGCACACTCATGCACACACATACACGCATATGCACACACATACTGGGACATGAAATTTTGAGTAAAGGGGAAGCTGAATACAGCATGGCTAGAAAAATAGGTCTGTTGTCTGCATGTGTGTGCATTTTGTGTGTAAGAAGGACAGATGGGCAGCCTCTTCTAGGACACAGGGGTTCAAAGAGCGAGAGGTGTGTTGCTTCAGTGTTCCCTGGGCACGGGGGACTGGAGGGGAAAGTAAGGACGCGGGAGCTAGCCCCCCACCTGGTTGTCTGCCGCCTAGAGAAGCGGCGAGGAAATGTTCGAGATGGAAACGTGCGTGTTCCTACACACACAAGCCGCCAGGGAGGGTGTCCTCACCTCCACACAGTAGTGGCCTGAGGGCTGAGAGGAGGCGGCCCAGGAGCCAGGCTGTTGCTTGCTGGGCGGGGAGGGGGCTGGGCTATTGGGCAGAACGACAGGAAGAGCTCAGAGCAGGGCTGCGCCCCTTCCCCGTGGCCACCTTTGGAGGCTGCGTTGGCTGAAGGGCCCCCCTCCCCGGGGGCACTTTCAGCGACTCCGTCTCCCTGTTGGCGAGGGCACTTTCCCGGTTGCCGGCAGCCACGGAGAGCGTTATCCCAAAGCCCGCTGCCTGCACCCATGCACAGGCTAGCCCCCACACTCCCCTGTTTAAGGTCAGGAGCAGGAAGCTGTGTGTGTGTGTGTGTGTGTGTGTGTGTGTTGCCCCCCCTTCCTTGTTAAAGTCAGAACTAAGGAGTCGGGACTGTAGGACCAAATCACATGATGCCAGCCTCCCTTCACCCCTCTCCCCTGCCGCACCCCTGCTCCAGCCACACTCCTCCTTGTGTGGTTCGCTGCCATCCGATGGCCCATAAGAATCTTTGATCAGTGCCCAAGGCCAGCAGTGTGTCCTGGGGTCAGGCCGCCCTCCCTCGTGTACCTCGGGCTCCTCCCCCTACTTCCCTGCTTCCCACCAGAGATGCTGCTCTTCTTGCCCATGTCTTCCGTCAAGACTTCCTGCACTCTCAGGGAGCTCATTGCTGACTACTCATGCATGCTGTCCGTGCCCTCAGCACCGCACAGACACGGGGAGACAGCCTCCCCCACCCCATAGCACGGTGAGGAAAGACAACCACCCACAGCATCACTTCCCCTCCCTCCCCGGGAGGACAGCCCGGCCATTTTCATGAGTAAACCCGCTACCCACTCCTCCCGACCTCTGTGATGGCTTCTCCTGACCACAGTGGTTACTGATTAAAGAGAAGCTGGATTATTTATCTTAGAAGAGAATTAAAGCCAGGGGGCGGGTGGTGGGGAGAGAAAGTGAGAGAGAGAGAGCCCTTGGCTGCAACGCCCTTGGGGAGAACCACAGATTACTCAGTCCATCTCTACTCTCGTGACACCCAGCACCCCCAGGCACCCCGGACGCCACCCAGAGGGCACGTGCTACCACCCAGGAAGCGTGTCTATCTCTGGCCCTGCTCTCACCAGGCAGGTAGCAATTCCTCCTGCGCGCCAGGCGCTGTGCTGGGTCCTGAGCGCCAAAGCCAGGCGTCCCCGAGGAGGCTGGCCAGCGCTGAGCGTCTGGGGGAGGACTCCAGGCAGTCCCTCGCCGGCTGTTCCCTCCTGCAGAGCTGTCCATGCATCTTGCTTTATAGACCGTAGAACCGCAGCTCTGCTCAGAAGCTGAAGTATATCCCTCTGGCTCCGGAGCAATGAACTGTCCGCTGTCAGCTCTCCCAGCAGGAATGGAAAGCCTGTGTCTCAGATGAAGTTTCCTCTACAGAAAAATAATAGTGCTGCAAATAAGGCACTACCCCGGTGTTTCCCATCTGTGTGCCTGCCTTTTATGGCCTCGACTCTTGACTCTCATTGGAGTTGCTGATGAACAGCTGCTGACAGAGCACCGGGGTGTCTCGAGGATTTCTGTAGGAGGGGCCTTAGGGCCCTGAGGTCAAGGGGGCCCTGTTTAGTGTGCACACTGGTTATTTGGGAGGTGCTGATGGAGCCTTCAGGAGGGTTAAACCCTCTTCTATCATCCTCACCGTCCTTGGCAGCACCCCACATCAAGCCTGTGTTTGTGAATGAAGCCAGCACTGGGAGTCAGGAGAGCCGCATGCCGGGTCCAGCTCTAATCAGTGGAGGGACTTTGCACCATCCCACGGATTCTCCTCTGTAAAGAGTTTGGGGCTAGACCGCTTCTTCTCTAAAACCCTTCACAGTTATTCTAGGCCTTGGAGGAAGGAAGCAAGACTGGAGACATAGTCCTCAACCCAGAAAAAGCTAATGATGGTGAGTGAGAAAATACCTCCAAAGACAAAACTGCATGAAACTACAACTGGTCAAACCATGGAGAGTTCACGCTTCTCATCCACCAGCATCTAATCTCACTACTTCTGGTGACAGCCCCTAATTTCCATGTGGGAAGATCACCAGGTTCCGCTTCCAGGGATGGAACCCATAACCTAAAATACTCTTAAGTCTAGCCACTTCTTTCGGGTTCCACACCACCCCCTTGTCCCAGCCACTCTTGTCTGTCCCTGCTTCCCCCGGCCCTCCCCACACAGCAGCAAAGACCTCTTTTTGTTGTTATTACCTGTTTAATAGGTGTGTCTTTTTAAAGTTGTGATAGAATTACAACACTCTGGTGTGATACATTTACCTATTGCGATTCGTTAGCACAGTTGCATTAGCGAACACCTTCGTCATGTCACACATTTATTATTTCATTTTTGTGCGGGGAGCAGTTCAGATCTAGGCTCTTAGTCACTTTGAAGTTAATAATCAGTCTCATTGACCATAATCACGAGGTTGTACATCAGATCTCCGGAATGTATTTACCTACTAGTTGTATATTTGGACCCTTAGAGAACATCTCTCTAATTCCCCCATCCCCCAGTCCCCCGTAATCACCATTCTGGTCCTTTTTTACAAGTGCAGATTTTTAAAAATCTCACCTATGAGATCATACAGTATGTCTTTCTCTGTCTGACTTATCTCACTTAGCATAATGCCTTCAAGGTCCATCCATGTTATTGCAAATGGCAGCATTTCCTTCTTTCTCATAGCTGAGTAATATTCCCTTGTATATTGTGCGTGTAAAGAAAACATACCATGTTTTCTTTACTCATTCATCCATTGACAGGCCTTCAGATTGTTTCCATGTCTTGGCTATCGTGAATAATACTGCAATGAACATGGGGGTATACGAATCTCTTCAAGATACTGTTTTTATTTCCTTTGGATACATACCCAGAAGTGGGGTTGCTGGATCATATGGTAGTTCAATTTTTAACTTTCTGAAGAACCTCCAAACTCTTTTCCACCATGGCTGCAACCAACAGTTTACATTCCCGCTGACCATGCACAAGTGTTCCCTTTCCTCCTCATCTTCGCCAACAATATTATCTCTTTTTGATGATAGTCATCCTGACAGGTGTGGATTTGGTTTGCACTTCTCTGATGCTCAGTGATGTTGCGCACCTTTTCATATACCTGTTGGCCATTTGTAGGTGGACGTATTTTTCCAATATAACTCATGTTGGGTCTCTTCCCTCTGGTCAGAATAAAATCCTGTCTCTTTCCCTCAGCCTGCAGAGCCCAGTATAGCATGGCTCTGCCCCCTTCTCCCCTCCTCTCCCACTGTGCCCTGCTCAGTCCAATGCTCTGGCCGCACCAGCCGTTATATGGCTCTTCCTTAATCTCCTGGCTTATTCTGCCTGAGAGCCTTTGCACCTCCTCCCTCTGCCCAGCATGTCCTATACCCAGCTCTTCTTCCCACAGCCTCTATTCTCATTTCATTCAGATCCCTATTCAAATGTCGCCTCCTAAGAGAGGCATTCCCTGACCGTCTTATCTAGAGCAGCTCTCCAGCTTCACCCCACATCACTCTCTACCCTCTCAATCTGCTTTGGTTGTTTGTTGTTGTTGTTGTTTAATAGCTCTCATCGTTTCCCAATTTTGTAGCCTTTTATACAATGTATTTGTTTGTTTTCTGTCTCTCTTACTGGGAAGACAGTCCCAAGGAGGTAGGGTGTGATCTGTCTCATCCCTGCCGTGTCTCCAGAATATACAATAGCACTGGCCCATGGCAGCAGCTCTAGCAACACCTGGTGACCAGGTGAGAAAGCGGGTGAAGCTGCTCCGTGCATTCAGCGTCCCCGCCCCACTGGTTGGTTCAGGGATGGGCAGGTGACTTAACCTGGTCTGGGCAGACTGAATCTCCGAGTGGATGCCAGGATGCCAAGCCAGAGGCACACATTTTTCTCTGGTGCCCTAAGTGTTGCCATGGTGAGAGGCTGCGGCCAGAGCCTCCAGGTGTATCCGGAAACGGGCTCTACCCAGGGGAAGAAAGACCAAGGGGCAAAGCTGGTGGAAGCTGCCTGAAACCAGGACTTTCTATGGACTTTCCAGCCATCGGCCAAGACATTTCTCAGGCAGCATGTAGTTAATCCTCACACACCACCAAAGTAGCTGACAAAATCGGGAAAAAAGCTGAGTGACTTAGCCAAAGACACACAGTCAGATTAGGGCTCAGCTTCAGATCCGCTGACCACGATATCATGTTGGGTGCTCTCCCCTTTGCCTCAGGGGGCCCTTCTCCAGGGAAGGCACCCCCCGACTGACATGACAGAGCCAAGGCAGGGATAGGGTGGGATTAGCCTCAGAGTGGAACATCCTGCTGTTGCACGCGTTCTGTTTGTACGGGGCTTTTCTTCAAAGCGCTCCGCCTGCTTTTGCAAATAACTATAACAAAGCTTTTCTGCAGCAAGTCTAGAGGAGACAAGTCAACCAATGGCAGCCGAGGTTCTCCAGGCTTAGAAACCAATGAGTGCCCACCCTTATCTGCTGACAGGGTACAGGATTTTGACAGCACAGGCCTCTGTGATTTGTCTGGTGAAGTAACACAGCACCTCACAGATGTTTAATCCTCATGATCTATCAGCCCCACCAACAGCACATGAGGTTACAAAACTCTTTATGTTAAGGAGGGGCAAACGTGTGGCCCTCAGCCCTTGCGGGCTCCCCTTTCATGAAATCCACTGAGGAGAGCTTTGCTGGGCTGTTCTCACGGTCCCCAACACCTGGCTGGCCCGGCCCCAGGGAGAGCTTCATTTCTCAGAGCCGGGCTCACACTATGTGAATCCCGAGCCCACCTACCTTCCTAGGCCTGGGGTCTGTCCCGCAGCTGCCTGCTGACTGCCAGAATGGCGGTCCTTAGGAAGGAGCCTGCCGGGAAATATCTCAGCCGTGTGTTCTCATGTACGCCAAAGGCTGCCAAACAGTGTCCAGGGAGGTGTGCGTGCTGGAGATGGTGCCTGGTGCCCCTGCCAAGCCCCCAGGCTCTTAGTGAGGGGTGGGACCCATGGGAGATGTTTCCATTCATCCATAGCAGCCTGTTCATCACCCGCCAGGAACCTCTCTTCGGCCGGGGTTAATGACCTACTATGGCTCCCTCTTTCCCTTCCATTGAGGCCAGCGTGTTCCTTCCCATGGCCAGCCTGCTCTGCCACTCAGACCAGGGCACACCTCAACCCAGATATTCAAGGGACCCCCACCTAGGTGTTGGCACCCATCTCAGTGTATGATCCTGCAGAAGGAAGGCTGGGAAACTATGCAGCATGGAGTCCAAATTCAGCTAGTAAAAATAAGACCATTTTCATCTGGACCCAACTATTGACTTCCTGAGTCAGTTCTCAGAAAACTAGAATCAGGACAGAGAAATGCCAGTTTTTGTCTGCCTTTGGACAAAACCTGCTAAGCTTATACTAAATGACCATCTGCCTCCAGGCCCCTCAGGGCCCGATGATTCCCATAAATCCTTAGTTTTCCAGCAGAGAAGTGCACAGGAATCAGGGAAGGGCTCGAGCTCTATCCTCAGAGATTTGGGTTCAAGAAGTCTAGGACAGGATCATTACACGTTTCCCCACCCCCACACCCCAAAGCCTTAAGTTTCAGAGACCTAAAGAAAGGATAGACGGAGACTTGAGAGGTGATCTCAGTGCGTAAAGGAGGACAGGCTCACCTGGCAGTGGACCATCAGCGAGCGGGTTTTAGCTAAAGATCAGCAGATGTCACAAGCTCAGCGCCAAATGGAGCAAGGGACTGGCACCTGTCTCACCTTCTTTATTCTCTCCGTCACTGGAGAGACATCACTAGACATCAGGAATCACTAGACTTGAATTCCTCCTAACTTGTCTCTGGGACAGTCAGGTTCTTGCCATCTGGGGAACGAAGGCAACGCCTGCTATCCATCGGGTACAACTCACGGCTGGGAAGCCAGGCATCAGGCCCCAGGCCAGGACCTCAGCAGAGACCTGACAAGTAGCAGCCACCCCAAAGCCAGAGGGGCTCAACTCTCCCAAAGGGTTGCTTCTCCTGGTCCTGATGGGGACAGGGGCAGAGTGGATGTCTTTGGGAATAGGCTGGCCATAGTTCAGCAGGAAGCAAGCCATGCGTTTATTCATAGCAAAGATCACATTTCACTGTTGGCTTAGCTGGTCTCTAAGCAAGCTGTGGCCGTCTCCACTCTAGAAGGTGGTTTGTGTTTGTGCAACACATTGTCTGCAGCAGTACTAGGACGTGTGTTTCCATAATGTGTGTCTACCATCAACAAGAACAGCGCTTTCTAAGTACTGTTCTGAATACATTATGTTATTAATTTATTAATCCCCGTTATGACTTTGTCAGGTGGGTACTAAAATCATCCCACTTTATAGATAACTGAAGCACAGGTCGAGTAACTTGTCTGAGATCACGTGGCAAATGGGTGGAGGAGCTAGGAAGTGAACCCAGGTGTTCTGAACTTCAGAGTTCCCCATTGTTTGGGTGTGAAGATGGGTACCGGGTGGGTCTGCAGTTCTGTCAGGTCAACATTCAGCGACCTATCCGATTCAGAGGGAAGTGGTCACAAAGGCACCATCTGCCCAATAGGGTGATTGGAGTTGGTATAGTCTGAGCACTCAGGATCAAGATTTTTATAACTAACGTCACAGAGAAGTGATTGGGTGACATAAAACACCATCAGAGTGTTCCAGACAGGTGTGGCTGGTGAAGCAAAGATGGAGCACCAGACCCCAGCCACGGACCCCTAAAGGACTGGGGGAACCCCAGCTTCTGCTTTCCCCAGACACAAGTTCCAATATCAGCAGAGAAAAATCAGAACCACACTCCAAAGAGCATGCCTTGGTCCACTTGCTTCAAGCCTGTCCAAGCTACTGTGGTCCTAGAGGATCCACGGCTCCCTCCATCCGCCCCTCAGCCAGGCATTGGAACCACAGAGGAGAAACCAAACCGAGCCTGCCTCTTACAGCTGTGGCTGGCATTGTCTGTGTGTAATTCATAAGCCATCTACCTTCTCTTCCTGTGTATCTGCCCATGCGATCCCTCCCCTGCAACCTTAGTGAGGGGAATTAGCTGAATGCATTGTTAGGAGTCCCCACTCCTGCTGTATCCACTGGATGAGTGGGAGATGCTGAATGGTTCTGCTAGAACAAAAGAGCAAAGGCTTGTGGGTGGAGCAGAGGATAGCTAGAAGCAGAAGAGCAGGGAGACAGAGTTCAAAGATTGTCCAGAATGGGGGCAGAGGCTGAGCGGCTGGGGAGCCTGCTGCTTCCTTAGTGGTTACGGGGCAGTTGGTAAGAGGGCAGCCTGGCCCGTGGGGTGCTGCAGAATGGAGGTAGGAGAAGAGGAACTTCTTGGGAACCAGGGCAAGAAGAACTTGAGATAGAAATAGGTGGCCTTGATCAACTGAGCAAGGAATCCATAACTTAGGGACAGAACTCCGAGAAAGAGCTGTGTGCTGGACTGGACAGAGCTGTAGTCCATACAACCCTGTGGCTTTAACTGTGAATCCATGGGGACTAGCCCTCGGGGGCAAACACACTCCTGAACTGGCATTTATGGAGGAAGAAGATGAAAGAGAAAAGTGGAAGGCAACATTTCTGAGACCCCCCCCCATCTCAAATGGAAGCACCCTTGGGATGTTCCTATAGCCTGGAGTAGGAATCAGAAGACCACCCACAGCCTGGGAGATGTGACATGTCTGAGCCTCCGTTTCCTCCCATTAATTTGCTCTTAGTTAATTGCCACCTTGTAAGTGGCCTCATACTGCACCTCTAGGTGCCCCAAATGCCACAGTGGAACTTTCTGCAGTGATAGAAGTGTGGTTGTTTCTGTGCTGTCTAGTACAGTAGCCACCGGTCACATGTGACTATTGAGCACTTGAAATGTGGCTGGTACCACTTCAGAGTCGAATTTTCCATTTTAGTTACTTCTAATTTTAACGTCAGCGGCCACATGTGGCTAGTGGCTACCGTAATAGATAATGTAGTCCTACACTGTAGCTTCATAAAGGCCAAGACAGAAGTTTCTGCTTCCTCCTCATCTTGCCACAGCCTGGAGTCAAGCGTGGAGCCCTTGGCAGGCCCTTCATAAATGAGCCTGACCGAGTGACTGAGTGATGCCAGTTTGCACAGAATCATGAAGAGACCCGTTCAGCAAAGGGGTCAACATAACTGACCCCTCACTGCTGTGCGGTATAATGGAGAAAAACAGAATTAATCTGGGCACCGGGAGTGAAGTGCTGCTCACTCCATTCTCTGCAGCAATGGACTGCTTCATTATCCAGGTCATTACCAAGTCTGTCCCTGCCTGGGTTTGCATGTGTGCCTGTTAATTGTTTGTGTAAATAAGAATGGCCCTGGAAGGGTGAAGGAGCTGCCCATCCTCATCTTCCCGGCTCCTGGCCCTGCCTTCTGCGTCTCTCTTGTCCTGGTCTCCTGCTCACTTGGGCACCTGCTGAGAGCAAGCGGGCTTGAAAAGGGGAGGGGGGAAAAACCCACTAGAGGAACTGAGCAGACTGAATACATTCTCGCTTGACAGCTGAGAGAATCACCCCCTCTACCATTGTGTTCAGGAAACACCACCATTGACACTCTCTTGGTAATAACAATAGCCCCAGTGAATGAGGCCCTTTTTCCTCAGATCTGAACGTTTCCATGGGTGCACATTACCTCTCTCCTCTAGGAACAGCCGCGGCTGAGGGCTGCGTGGGCCTCAAGTAGATGCCATGCCTTTCTTCTTATTGTCTTCAAGACGATCAGAGCTCTACCACCTTTAAATTGGACCCGAGTGTTTAGATTTGGGGGTTATCTTTCAGCTGGGGTGGGGTAGCTTATTTATAAAACTCCCCCACTTCTGCTCTGAGCCTTGAAGCTTCATTTGCACATGAAAGCTCTTCTTGGGGTCGTTATTACGGTGTGTGCGCCACCTAGAGGCCACTGTCTTAAATTCAGCCTCACTTCCGGCCACCAACCTGTTGCGGCTTTTTCCTTTTTCTCTCATTTTTTCACATGGAACAAAAGACCTCAGAAACCCTGTCTTTGCTGAGTAGACCCCATTCCGCTCCCACCTCCTCAAAATTGGCTTTCTGTGATCCCAAACCCTCTCCTCACAGAGCTCTCGGCCTGAGGGAGGCCCACACAACCAAGGATCCTTTCCAATACTTTCTAGCCTCTGTCGAAGGAATAGAACTTTTCAGGCTGTCTTAAGACTTAAGGAAGATGCTTGACAGAGACCAGAGAAGACTTCTGGCCTACGTTCCAAACATACAGGGAGCTCTCTCGGTGCTGTGGTCTGGCTGGGTTCTTCGGGGCGGGGGGCGGGGGGCGGGCAATGGCCAGGACTGAAGATCCAGTCCATCTTGTCGGGTTCCTCCCATGACTGCCTCTGTACCACACAACCACACGTGGGTATCCCCAGGGATGGACACCATGTTAGGGGAACCGGGATACCAAATATTTTACTGGTGCCATTGCGGTTTGTTTTGTTTTATTGTGTTAAAATACGCATGACTCAAGATTTGCCATTTTAACCACGTTGAAGTATACAGTGCATGATGTATGTGCACAATGCTCTGCACATCACCGCGATTTATTTCCAGAGCTTTTTTGTCATT
Organism: Leptonychotes weddellii; assembly: GCF_054177405.1. Lineage (NCBI taxonomy): Eukaryota > Metazoa > Chordata > Mammalia > Carnivora > Phocidae > Leptonychotes > Leptonychotes weddellii. The sequence goes on along the minus strand of NC_138371.1, from coordinate 66,118,269 downwards.
GCCAACAAAAAACTCCATCCCCGTTAAACAATAACTCCCCATTCCTGCCTCCAGCCCCTGGTCACCTCTATCCTACTCTGTCTCTATGACAATTTGCCTATTCTCGGTCATGGAATCATATGATGTCTGTCCTTTTGTGTCTGGCTGAGCCAAATATTTTTAGCTGTGGCCTTTTGACTTGGGCTATAGAGGCCTGGCTTTCTTTTCTGTTTTCTCTGGAGTAGAGATGGGAAAGAAGTCAGCAAAATGAACTTAAACCTTGCCCTTGAGCCGTAACCAGCCCTGGCTGTGCTCTCTGGCTGGGTGTGCCCCTGCAAATCACTGTGGAATTGAGGAAAGGAGGAGCCTCAGTTCAGAGTTCTCCAAACAAACAAGGAAGGGGCCATTGTTTGGGGGCTTAGACAAATAGGGCCTTGGCTGGCATTTCCTGGCCTGGTTTGAAAGGGATCCTGAGCAGGCTGTCACCGTGAACTCCGACAAGAGGGGCTGCCGCTGCAGAGGATCTGACCCTGGAGGTTTGGGCCTGACAGGCAAGAAGCAGCCCTGAGTGTCCGCACGTGCGTGAGGGGTGGTTTCCGGGGTTGTGTGTCTGGGGATAATCTGAGGATTCAGAGGGGATAGAGCGCTGATTGTGTGCTTGACACTCACCTTCTTATTGCACGAACAGAGTGGGCCCTCTTACAGAAATGGCTATTGCTGTGTGTATAGGTTTCAGTTATTTTTTTATTATGAAACTGCAATTCCAAAAATGTCACTTCCCGGGGAGAGGGGGATCGCAGCACCAGAGTGAGTCATCATAATGGTAACTAACATTTATATAACATTTAATGGTTTATAAAGCACTTTTCACAGACATGAGCTCATTCCTCATCTCAAGAACATAAGAAGGTAGGGAGAGTTTATAAGTGGCACCAGGAAGGGATGCCTCATGTCTTGGTTTCAAGAAAATGGTGATCATCTCAGCTCTGTAAATGAGCTTCAAACCTAAGATATCTCCTTGGCTGAAAACAGAGACTGCATAGGAGATTCCCCTCAGGAATAAGATAACTGGACATCAGAAAAACGCATGTTTGACTAGGAATTTTAGCAAATTTGAGATGTGTAGGATACAGGCTCCTAAAGCTGACCTCTAAGTCAAGGTTTTTTAGTCAAGAAGTGGGAAATGTTGAGTTAAATAACATTAATTTAGTTCTTTGCAGGACTTCTCAGAGCCTTTATATTATGTGCATGTGACCTCCCAAAGGAGGGCTAAGGTATATAATGCTTCTCACGTGAATTTGATAATGGAATAGTTTTCATGGTTTGAGACTAATGTTCTTTAGGGTACGATTTAGGAAATACAGACTAGAGAGGTTGGATCCCTGGGCGCACGGTGAGACTAGGACCAGCAAAATGTAGAAACAAAGTGTTTTCCAGAGAGGTGAAGGAGGCTGAAGATCTAAGCAGAATGTTCTGAAGCCCAGAGAAGGAGAAAAGAATGGGAGGGGGCTTACTCCTGGAGTGAGGACAGATCAGGTGTGAAGGCAGAATGTCTGTAGAACTTCCCATGGTAGTCTGGCCCCCCATTTGAGTGTGGCCATGCAGCATCTGCCCTTCCATCCCCACCAGGTTGGCGGCAATGGGATGAGGGAAAGCCCACATCCCCTCAAGTTCATGAGGAGTCCCTCACACTGGTCCAACCCCTTCACATGGGAATTCAGGGACACCTCACAACATTTACTCCTGTGGGGACTGCACTCAAAAGGAGCCATCAACACAGGCTTGGAAGCCCCTCAACCATGCTTTTTGGATGACACATGTATTTGCATGGAGTTTAATTTTGATTGCACATAAACATAGAGGTGGTTGAAATTTTGCTTTCCCGGTCTCTTAAATCAGAGTCATAATAACATTTGCCACTTGGGGTGCTTTCCACGTATCAAACACTGCACCGAGCTTTCATTCTCCATCAAAGTTTTTACCTGGCGCTCACAAAAATCCTCTGGGAGAGGTTTGGTTACTTTCTTTATTTCACAGATGAGGAAACTGTGTTTTAGAAATGTTGGGTGTCTCGTTGATCATACAGCCAATAGGTTATAGAGCCCAGATGTTAACCCAGGTAACCTCAAGGCTCCATGCGTAACCATAAAGTTTTACTGCCTCCTCATATGTAGATAAGATTGCTCATTGCTCCACCCTCCTATTCATTCTCCGTGTCTCCCTTTCCAGAAGAATCTGTTTTATTCTAGAAGTCCAAGACTACATGTCCTAGCCTTCCTTTCAACCTGTTACGTTTGATGAGATGTAAGCAGAGGTTGTATGGTGTGGCTTCTGGGAAGGCTACTTAAAAGGCTACACTGTTGCAAGACATACCCTGTTCTGCTCTTGCTGCTTCCTCTTGCCTAAAATATGGCGGTGGTAGGTGGAGTCAGGACAGCCATCTTGGACCGGGAGGTTCCCAAGGATGGACTCACTTGCTAAGGATGAAAAGGCAGGAAGGCAGAAGTTCCTACCCATCATGGAACCAACACACCCACTATGAGCTGCATAAATACATTAGCCCCTATTGTATTTAAACCACTCTTATCTGGGTTTTCTGTTCTTTGAAGATGAAACTAATCCTGACAGATACAGCAAACTGTATTTCAAATTGGGCTTCCTGGTCTTAATTTCTAACTGCCTGCCCCATCAATGAACAGTTTCCTCCATTAAGCCACGTTTCCCTTCCACACCCCACTCCCCAGAGAAGCATGTTCCCTCCCTGTCTGACTCAAGTTCCAAGTCCCAGTGACCTTTTCCATATCCACCCAGCCTCTCCCTTTCTAAATCTAGCAATTAATACTGTAATCACACTTCTGGGCCTTATATTCTTTTCAGCACCACTGAAAATAGTATTAGGAATGTTTTATACTAACAACTGTTTGGGGAGAAGCATGGTTTGGTGTAAAAAGCACTGACCTGGTAGAAAACTAAGGGGTTGACTCTGCCCTTTGCAAGCTGCAAGGTTGTAAGGAGAGAACCAGTAGGTGATCTCTTCCTCAACATGAGTTGAGACCCCCTGACTCAGCCAGTAATGACTTTTCCACTTTATGGGAAGCAGATGGGATTTTAATGGGCTGTGACGGTTGTCTGTTTTCTTTAAGCAACATACACCGAGATCTATGCGCCCCTTCCAGGAGATAGCATGCATAGTCACCAAAAAAGGAAGGTAACATTTGCAAATTCCTACTTAAAACTTTTCCTTTAGAAATCATGCTGCTTTGCTTTTTTATTTCCTCCAAATAAAAAAAAAAAAAAAGAGGAGACCCAGCCCTTCTTTTTCTAGCACCAGAATGCCACTTTTTTTTTTTTTTTTTTTTTGCCCCGAAGTAAACACAACCAATGGATCATTGGAAGAAAACAAAAAAATGGATCATTTCTTGATCCAATAAATATTAGGATGCTTTAGCAGGGGAGACAGGGAAGGGGTAGGGTTTGGACAGAGCAGTGGAGGCCTCCTGGATGGCTGGCAACATCCCCCTTCCCAGTGAAAGTGCTCATTATGAGTTTTCACCACATTGTAATTTGTGAAGCTACACATTTGTTTTACGTGATTTTCTGTATTTGTGTTAAATTTAACATAAAAGGTTAAAAAGGGGGAGGGAGGACAGGTCACACCTTCCCACTGGAACTATTCCTAGCCGTGTTCCTCTGTAGATAGCTGTGGGATTATCTCCCCCCATTGCTTAGGGAGCAGTGCCAGCCCCAGAAAATGGAAGAACCCTACTTCCACAGAGAGATGTAATGATTGCTCACGTTTCCGGAGCACCTACTCCAACTATTACAGTTGAAAGACTGATATATATATTTTCTCTCCTAGTCCTTAGAGCAACCCCCTGAGACCAATACTTTGATTATCCCCTTCTCACAGATGAGGAAACCGAGGCACAGAGGTTGAGGAACTTCTAGTTATAAGTGCCCAGGTCAGAATTCAAATGTAGGCACTCTGAATTTTTCTTACCACCTACTTGGGGGCAGTGGGAAGGGTGGGGAGCAAAACCATTATGGCTACTCTCTATCTCTGGATATCTTGCATTTCTCTTTCATTAATAAAATACGGTCTTGCCAGAGAGGGAAGACAGTCCTCATGCTGGCAGGCCCCTCAACAGTTGGCTTGAGCCAGTTTGGCTGCGCCGATGAGTAGGCACAAGTTCCTGTTTCCTTCTGAGTGTGACATGCTGTAGTGACCACCCGTCCCGGGGTGCCCAGGGCTAAGAGGTTTCTTTACGTACAGGAATTTTGATGCTAAAACTGGGAAAGTTTCAGGCACACTGGGAGAGTCGGTCAAGCTAAATGGGCCCCTGCATTCAGATCGTGCAGGGACGGTCTCCCTCAGAACAAAGCTCAGGTGATAGCTGGGGCATTTTGATCTATCTGTGAGCCACAGACTCCCAGCAGGGAGCAGACGGAGAAACCAGAGAGATTGGAGCACTCAGAGCCTGGCCAGGCAAGGGGCTGCCCGGGATTGAGTCAACTTCCCATTAGAGAAGGCTGAATGAATCCTGACAGCTAGAGAAAAAAAACATATCGAGGATAGCATAGGAAATGTTCGGATGAGAACAAAATTTACATCTCTTTATATTGGGCCGTAAATCCCCCCTTGGACTCGCCGTCAGTCTAGAGCACGATTAGTTCTGTCAGTCACTCTGAGGCAGCAGCGGGGCCCTAGCAGACAAGGATTCGTGCAACTGCTATAATCCCTGCTGTGGACTGGGGCTCAGGGCACCCACAAGTGGCTCAAGCGCCTGTGCCGCTGACTTGGGGTTGTTGATAGTGTTCGGCTTATTGTCAAAGAGGATGTGAGTCAGAGAGGCCACACGACTCGCCACCAGCATCCTTTTCCTCTGGTCAGGAGAGGCAGACGTGGAATTGTAGAGTCTCGGAGGTAGAAGGGAGGACACGGAAGAGATGTGTGGCCCGCAGCCTGTGGGGAGGGAGGTGGTGCTCAGTGGGTGGTGGGGGCAGGCGGGGGGCGGGGCGTGGACGTTAAAAATGACCACCTTGTGACTTAGTTTCATTCACATTCCTTACTATATTTCCTTCAGTATTCCTTCAACAAATATTCATGAAGCACTTGCTGAGTATTTACTCTCGGCATTGCGGATCAGTAGCATCATAGACAAAGTCTGTGTCCCCATGGAGTTACATTCCGGTGGGAAAGTAACCTGGAGGAGCCTACATTCTAATGCCTGGGTCTCAGTCTAGCTGCCTTTAGTGCCTGTTCATCATAGACTTCATATTGCAGAATATCAACATGTTACCTTTAAGGATCTGTTGAAACAGAACCATTTTTTTTTTAAAGATTTTATTTATTTATTTGAGACAGAGAGAATGAGAGAGAGAGAGCATGAGAGGGAGGAGGGTCAGAGGGAGAAGCAGACTCCCTGCCAAGGAGGGAGCCCGATGCGGGACTCGATCCCGGGACTCCAGGATCATGACCTGAGCCGAAGGCAGTCGCTTAACCAACTGAGCCACCCAGGCGCCCTTGTCTTCTGAGAGTACGACTGTGGAGCCAGACTCCAGGTTTCCATTCCAATTCCGTACTTACTAGCCATGTGACCGTATCAGGTTGCTCTGGCTACCACAACAAAGCACCACCAACTAGGTGGCTTAGAACAACTGAAATGTCTTCTATTATAGTTCTGAAGGCTAGAAGTCCAGAATCAATTTGTGGCCAGGGTGGCTTCCTTCTGAGAGTTGTGAGGGAGACTCTGTTCTGTGCCTCCGTCCCAGCTTCCAATGACAGCCTGCAGTCCCCAGCATTCCTGGGCTTGTGGATATCTTTCTCCGATCTCTGCCTCCATCTTCCCATGGTGTTTTTCCTGGGTCTCTGTCTTCACATGGCCATCTTCTTATAAGGATACCAGCTGTATTGGAGGAGGGGAACACCCTACTCCAGGACGACCTTCATCTTAACTAACGACATCTGCGACTACCCTACTTCCAAATAAGGATACATTCTGAGGTAGTGAGGGTTAGCACTTCAGCATGTCTGTTTTTGGAGGAACACAATTCAACATAAAACAGAGCTTAGGCAAGTGCTTCAGGTTCCACATCCGCAAAATGGGAAAAACAGCAGTACCATCCTCAACCTATCATTCAGTTAATAGTGAATACACAAACTCTCAGAACAATGCCTTGAATATCATAATTACCATTTAAGAATTTACCATTATTATTTTATTTTATACACTCATTATAAACCACTCTATTGATTTCATAACCACATTTTGAAGATCGTTGCTGTAAATGTATCAGATCCATTGCTGTCAGAATAGAATTTCAACTCCCCCCGCACCACCCCACACAAATACATGGCTTCCAAGACCTTCATGATGGGCCCCTGCTAACCACTTAGCTTCCTCCATCGGAGGCTCCCTTCCCATGGTGAACTTCTTTCAGTTACCTGAGCATATCATAACTACTCTTGCTCCCAGGACTTCGTGCAAGCTCTCATTCTACTCCTACCCCTAATCATCTGGAAAACTTCGGCTTTATCTCTCAGCTCTCAGTCAAAGAGCACCTTCTCTTGGAAGTCTGCCCTGACCACCAATTATGGGCTACTGCCTCACAGTTCTCCCTGCACAGCACTTACAAATTATATTGTCAATGCCAGTTTACCTGAGCTAACAAGCTCCCCAGGAATGGCATCTGACTTATTACTACTATATGCTCAACATTAACTACAGTGCCTGGAAAACACTCTTGATGGCCTACCAATAGTCATTTCTTTTTTTTTGTTTTAAGATTATTTATTTATTTGTCAGAGAGAGAGAGAGCACAAGCAGGGGGAGCATCAGGCAGAGGGAGAAGCAGACTCCCTGCTAAGCAGGGAGCCCAATGCGGGCTCCATCCCAGGACCCTGGGATCATGACCCGAGCCAAAGGCAGGTGTTTAACCAACTAAGCCACCCAAGTGTCCCCCAGTAGTCATTTCTTACCTCCCTCCTTTTTTTTTTTAAACCTAACTGAACCTTATTTTATTCTGATATCAACGACTCCAAAAGACTAAGGGAACTCTTAGCATGAATCATGACTGATCTGTCCCAGTGAGGGAAACCCATCCGTCCTGCCAGGAACTGATTTAGAGATGAGCAAAGGCACCTACTTCTGGTCCATGAGACATGAGGGCAGGTCTGCTGGGATGACTTCTGGGAAACAGGTCCAGGAAGATTCTGAAGAGCTGTGTGAGAAGAAGGAGCCCATGCCTGTCTCTAGGTGACTAGAGTGACAGCCGTCCCACAGCCATGGCAAGAGAGGCAACAGGACAAATGTGAATCTGCTGAGGATGGCAGAGCCCAACGGTGGATGGAATCCACCTGAGTCCTTGGTGATTTTGCTAAGACTCTGCACAAACCATTCTATCTCTGGACTTCCTGAAATGAGATTATACCTTTTCCTCATTGTTTACTGCCATTTAGGTGAGGTTTTCTGTCACTTGTTGCTGAAAGCAACCTGACAGATACAGGTACTCAGTAAGTATTCTTGAATGAATAAATGATTACAAGCTACACATGCTAAAGAGGGAGAAGAGAGAAAACAACTAGGAAGTGGCCCATCCAGCAATAGCAGGCAGGAGAGGTCTCTCTTACATATGCTACATTACTTCATCTTCCCAGCAGACCATAACCACAGTAGCCTTACTCATGTTGGAGACAAGAAACTGAGCTGAGAAAAAAAACGTGTGTCCTACCCAAGGTCACAGACTTAGTAAGTGCTGGAGCTGGGAATTAATTACTGTTTTACGAGGACTTAGTTCAGCATCTTAATTGAGCCTTTTCATTTATAATACAGGACTTCTTAAATTCCTTTTTTTTTTTCCATTTCCACTTCCATGGAATTTTTGCCTGCTAGTTTACAAGTTAAGGATTCCAGGGGTGCCTGGGTGACGACTCAGTCAGTTAAACATCAACTCTTGATTTCAGGTCAGGTCATGATCTTGGGGTCTTGAGATCAAGCCCCGCCTTGGACTCCTCACTCAGCCTGCAGTCTTGAGATTTCCTCTCTTCCTCTCCCTCTCCCCTTCCCCCCATTTGCACTCTATCTCTCTCTCACAAAAACAATAATGAATAAATCTTTAAAAAAAAGTATTCTAATTTTGACCTTATCCTGGTCACTCCTAACTTTTGACTCAAACTCACGTTGTTATTTACTCCTACTAACTTCTCAAGCCCAACACTACCTCTGTCTCACCCCCAGCAAGTAGGGTGCATCACCCCTCCTCTGCGAGACAAGTCCAAGGGGCTTTCCAAGGGACACTCCCATGTCACGTGGTCTCCTTAATTCCTCTCCTACCTCCCATCAAGTTAGTATTGCAGTTTCTCCAGGGTCACCAGCAGCCCACACTAGTTTGCCATCTTGGCAGGAAGCCCAGGTGTGGGAAATGGATCCCATATATGTGGAATTCCAAAATGCATTATTTTCACTAGCCCGAGAGGCCTGCGTAGACACATGTAGCCTACAGGTAGATTCTCCTAGTAATCTTAGAAACAACAAAACTCATTCGTTCAGCTCTCTGCAGCCCTCTTCTCGTCCCCTTGGTGGGAATGAGTGACAGGAACATAGGATGCATTCTTTCCTCCACCCACCAGAATGTGTGCTGCTTGCAGCCAGCATTTCACAGATGAATGCCGTAGAAAATGCCTTAGCTGCATCCAGGGAATTTCAAGTGCTTTCCTCCTGTTTTTGAGGGAAAACAAACATACAAACAAACAAACAAAAACTGTCCTTTCTGCAGCAAAGCCGCGGGAATTGGCTGTGGAGAGTCCGCGTGAGCCGGAAACCATGTGCCCTCTAGTGGTCATCTGTAGGAAGTCTCCGCCAGATGGTCGTTTCCGCAGAAAAGCAGCAGGGAGTGTGCGAGGCAAAAAGAGTGCCTCTGAACACTTAAATAATCAACTTTAATGGTGGAGAGCCACTTGCTTTAGAATTTTACTTAAAATACCGAGTACAAGTCATGGGTGTTAAAATGGACATCCAAGCTGTGCACAAGTCCTGGCAGGTCCTATGGAAGCTGCCCTGGCATTGGCCTCCTAGCACTGAACCCCCATGGGCTTGGATGGCTTCCCAAAGCAGGGCTGCTGAGCTGGAAGAAATCCACTCACCGGAATTCCTCCTGGGAAGGGAAGGCTGTTTCTAGTGGGAAATATTTGCTAAGAAGCTGAGACCTGTGTGGACAGAATGAATGGTTCTGAGGAGACCTGGGAGGATTGGCTTTTTTATTTATTTATTTTTTTTTTATTGCAGCCTGAAGAAAGGCAGATGAAAAGGACAAATGGAAAAGCGAGAAAGCCCAGATGAGGGAAGGCTGCCCGCCCCTCGAGGGGTGAGCTCTCCCAGGGCCCGCCCCACCACAACTCCCACCAAGCTTTGCGATGGGGTTCTGCTCCCACTAATGTGTGAGGGGGGCTTGGGGGGCATCTCAAAGGGCAGCTGAGCTCTGCATCGGAGTTGGGGCAAAAGGCAAAACAGCAAGAGAGCACAGGAGGTGGGGCAGATGTGCGGGGCGGGGGGAGGGGGGGGGCTAGAGAAGCACAAGGAAATAAGCCCCAGGAATTCACAGGTGTCAGGGGAAGGGATTGGACCATAATTATCTAAATTTAACGAGATCTCTGAGCGAGAAGGGGAACCCTACCTGGTTAAGTTGGACAGGCATAAACTTAGTGAAAGTAGATGTTTAGGCTTCGGTTTTCAGAGACAACCACCAAACTTCGCTGCAACTTCAGTCCCAATGCCAAAATGTACATAATAAGAACAACAGTAAGACACCGTCATAATGGTCCTTGCCAACTCAGAAATGAAAAATGTGACAGTGTGGTCAGTGTGGTTCAGGAACAAAGCCTGTGATCTTAACATAATAAGCTGCTGAAATTTCTTTGGCTTTAGTTTTTTGTTGCCAAGGTGGCTGGGGGATGACAATACAAACCCAGATGAGCAACTCAAGGTCCCCCAGGCACATGTTTGTTGGACCATGACACATGAGTAGCAGATCTAGGACTCAAACCCAAGTCTTTAATTGCAAATCCCACGTTCTTCTCATATCCTATATTGCCTCTTCCACACAGAAAGTCCATTTTTATTGTTTTTTTTTATGGTGAAATAACTTCAGTTGAGACAAGCACATAGGTCAAATCCTTCTCTCTGACCTAATCTACTGCTTTCTTTTGGTGCTAGAAAATCAGTGTTATAACAGCCCTAGAACTGCCAACACGTGTGAGAAATATTTAGCCCTTCGTCTGAGGATGGGACCCAACTGACCACATAAAACCCAAATAAAGCACATGTAACTGCTCTTCCCCAAATCTTTCATGTGTGACTGGAAACAAATTTTAGATTCCTTTCCACTGAGATTTCTTTCCTCCAAAATAATCGAGGGATGTGACTTCTTAACATACACCATCTTACACATGGACACATTGAGAGCAGGGTGAGATCTTATTCATCTTTGCTTCCCGGGGCCTAGCACCTTTTGGGCACCTTTTGGTAAATGGAAAGTGGACAAATGCTCCGATGTGGGCCGCAGGAAGAAGAAGCATGCTCCTCCAATTCTTCGGTAGGAGACAACAAATGAAAAGGAAGGGTTAAGTCAGGCTGGCGCACACATTCACCTCATCATTAGTCTAGAGCACTGCAGGTCAGAGTCAGAGTTTCCCCAAAGTCTTATGTTAATTGCATAATGATTCATTCAAATGCCTCCAAATGCGATTTCCGTCCCCTGGACTGACTTGTGCAGGCAGGATAAAGTGAAGACAATTTGGAGTCATTTGCTTTGTTGCCCCAATAAAAGAAAGACTTGGATTTACACAGCCTCTCTTCTCCAAGAGCTCAGCATGCTTGCCCATCTGGTGTCTCAATTTGTCTTCGTTTCATCCTTGGGAAAATCAACAAAGGGTGTGATGCTGGTGTTAGGTAGGACCAGGGCAGGTGAGACAGTATGTAGGCTCATTCCTGCTCACCACAAGGGGGCGCCCATGAGCCCCCTAGTCACACATTTCTTGCAGGAGACTCCTCTTGCCTACTTTAGTGGCCCGCACTGTGCTGTGGGCACCAGAAGATCTCCACCCACAAGCAATCCCAGCCTGCCAAGGCTAGCAATGGAGAGAAACAAGCAAAGGCAGAATTGCAAAATAGAATTAGGATATAGTGTGATAAAAGCAAGGCTGCAGGGATGGATTAGGTATGCGTGTGGGGAGTCTGGGATGGGCACAAAAGGGAGGGATTTATTGAAGGGTTTAAAAAGTAAAGTTTGTAGGGGTGCCTGGGTGGCTCAGTTGGTTGGGCATCTGCCTTTGGCTCAGGTCATGATCTCGGGGTCCTGGGATCGAGTCCCACATCGGGCTCCCTGCTCATCGGGGAGTCTGCTTCTCCCTCTCCCCCTCCCTACCTGCCTCTCTCTCTCTCAAGTGAATGAATAAAATCTTTTAAAACAATAAAATAAAAAGTAAAGTTTGTAAGTGAAATAACTGAAAAGACAGTATTAAATTCTTTTTAATTAAATTAATTAAATCAGAATTTCCATTCACCAAAATGACTCTACCTTATATGTTTTCTATGCTTGATTGACAAATTTGGCTGAAAGGACTAAGGTACATTTCCCTTAATAATCACAAAATAAATAGAAAAAATATACCCCCCAACAAGAAGTAAAGCTTGAAATAACAAGTGTTAGCGAGGATGTGGAGGAGTTGGAACACTTGTGCATATCTGGTTTGAAAGTAAAATGGTTCAGCTGTTGTAGAAAATTGTCTGGCAGTTCCTCAAAAAGTTAGCATAGAATTACCATATGACCCAGCAAATCTACTCTTAGGTTTGCATCCAAAAAAACTGAAACAAATATTCAAATCCTTGTATACACATGTTCATTGCACCGTTCACAATAGCCAAAAGGTGGATATAGCCCAAATGTCTGTCAGTGGATGAATCGATACACGAATTGTGGTATATCCATACAGTGAAATATTATTCAGCCATAAAAAGGACTGAAGTACTGATACCTAGTACGATTTAGATGTGCTTGGAAAACGTTATGCTAAGCTAAAAGCTACACTCAAAAGGTAATATACTATATAATTCCATTTATACAAAATATCCAGGATATGCTAATCCATACAGACAGAATGCAGATGGGTCGTTGTCCAGGGCTGAAGAGAATGTTGAATGGGGAGTGACTGCTTAATGAATATGTCTTATTTTGGAATGATAGAAATGTTTGGAGCTAGACAGAGATGGTGGTTGCATAAATACCATGAGTGTACTACGTGCCACGAAATTATTTATAATGGCTTGTTGTATGTTATCTAAATTTCACCTCAATAAATTTGTTTTTATTTTTATTTTAATTTTTTAAAAGATTTTATTCATTTGAGAGAGAGAGGGAGGGAGAGAGTGCACAAGCAGGGGGAGGGGCAGAGGGAGAGGGAGAAAAAGAATCCCCGCTGAGCAGGGAGCCTGACATGGGACTCGATCCCAGGACCTGGAGATCATGACCCGAGCCGAAGGCAGATGCTCAACCATCTAAGCCACCCAGGTACCCCAATAAATTTGTTTTTAAAAAGTAAATCTTGAGGGGCACCTGGGTGGCTCAGTCGGTTGAGCGTCTGCCTTCGGCCCAGGTCATGATCTCAGGGTCCTGGGATTGAGCCCTGCATCAGACTCTGCTCAGCAGTGAGTCTGCTTCTCCCTCTGCTTCTGTGCTTCCTCTCCCTCTGTTCTCTCTTGTGCTCTCTCTCTCTCCCTCCCACTCTCGCTCTCTCTCAAGTAAATAAATAAAATCTTAAAAAAAAAAAAAAGTAAATCTTGAGCCAAGAGGTGACTGGGAATGGGAGGACAGTGGGATCCTGACAGATGGCCTGGAGGAGGGCATGGGAGTCACGTGGAGCATCGTGTGTAAGAGGAAAGCACAAAGCAGCACTGGCGGTGTATCTGGAGCTGTTGGAGTAATTCCCCACACTGGATGGAGGTACACAGGAGGAGTTGGTCTTGAAGAGGGCTTCACCGGGGAGCAGAGAATTAGACAGCAAATAGTTCACAGATAGATTTCATTAAGTCTCTGTGTCCTGTCATATTTCCAAATACTTAGGCAACTGACCAGCTGAGGTAGTTGCTGGGCCAACCAGGGGCCATCACAGCACCAGACAGAGCAGACTAGACCTCACCTGAGGCCAAGGCCAAGATTCATCCCAGAACCTATCAGTTCTAGGTCTGTCTCCAACCACCACTTGAACAAATGCATGATCAACACCCTTGACGTGTACTCCATACCCTAGTCCTCTTTGCTGGGGCTTTCTCAGACCCCTAGTTACCCTCTAGGGCAGAGGCTCTTAACCTTTATTGTGCCATGGACCCCTCTGTGCTTCTTTGTTAACAGAAACTGAGAACATAATCTACTGATGACTCTAATAATTACACTGTCATAATGAGCACAAATGGCATTCTGAGATCTCTGCAACAAGTCTAATGTGATATAAAAATATCCATGATTTCTCCTGTTGAAGGAGTCACTATGCTAACACTATGGTTGTTGCTTCTATTCCCGATTGAAGGGAATACTAAATTTCAGTTAGAAGCTAATGAAAATAAAGCTTACGAACCCCCCAGTGACAACCCAGGAGGTAGGAGGCAGAAGTTAAAACTCTCACTCCTCGAACCGATTGGTTGTCACTGGTATCTTAACAAAAAGAACTGACAAACTGTGCATGGCCAAATTGGCTGAGGTCTCCTCTCAGCCAGGCTGGAGACAGCAGGCGAACACAGATGGGACGAGCTGAAGGAGAGCAGTGACGGGGCCCCAGGGGACAGGGAAACTGTAAAGGGCACAGTCAGAAGGAGGGAGACATCTAGGTGGCACTTGGGTTTCCTACCCGCTTAGCTGGCTGGGAATGTGATGGCGTCTGCAGTTTTCTCTCTGGAGAACTGGTCAAGCAAGTCCTGCTCAATAAGGTTTGTGAACCACCGACTAAGCAGAGTGTTAGGAATGACATTTTTGCTCAAGCAACTTTGTGTGTGTGTGTGTAGGGATGGGACATATATAGAAAAAAAACCCCCAGAAATTGCTCTTACCAACACAGCATAGAGCAAGGATAAAACCCAACTCAGTGCAGTATGCTTAATAATGCAAACCATAATGCAAACCCACCCCCTATTTTAAAAAGCCTCATTCCCTGTAGTGATCATGAGGGGTGCCTGGATGGAATGGCCATTAAATGTGTGTACACCACCTGTCCCCTGTTCTCCCCTCTAACCCTTCCACACTCTGTGCCAAAATGCCATCCCTCTTCAGCTTGGCCCCCAAGGCCCAACATGAGCTACCTCCAATGACCGCCCCCCACAGCCTCTTCATTAGTCATTTCCGCCACCCTCACTTGACACCCAGCAGAACTGGGCCACCCACTTCTCAGTTTCCCTGATGGGCCAGGCTCCCTCACCTCCAGACCCTTCTCCACTACTCTGGCCACTTACGGGTCTGTCTCCAACAGCAGGTGAGGACGGGGACCACGCCTTGTTTCTATAGCAGCCTCAGCACCTGGAGAGAACCAGTGCACAGTTGTTGAGTAAATTAACATCTGAGTGTCAAATTAATACTCACCACATACCGTAGAATGTAGCTTTAGGTCTTACATCAGTCTGTTCAGCTCGCTATAACAAAATGTCATAGACTCTGTGGCTTCAACAAACAGAAAATTATTTTCTCTCAATTCTGGAGACAAAAAGTCCAAGATCAAGGTGTCAGCTTGTTTGGTTTCTCCAGAGGCCTCTCTTCCTGGCCTCCCACTGGGTCCTCACATGGCCTGTCCTCTGTGTATGCATAACCCTGATATCGCTTCCTCTTTTTTTTTTGGCGGGGCGGGGGGTGGGGGGGAGAATCTTAAGCTCCACACCCAGCGTGGAGCCCGACACAGGGCTCGATCTCATGACCCTGAGACCGTGACCTGAGCCAAAATCAAAAGTCAGACACTTACCCACTGAGCCACCCAGGTGCCCTCCTTCCTCTTCTTATAAAGACACCAGTCCTAATGGGTTAGGGCCTCACGCTAACAGCCTCATTTTACTTAATCACATTCTAAAGATCTTTCCTCCAAATACAGTCACATTCTGAGGGGAGACACAATTCAGCCAATTAGCCGTCTGGAAGCAGGGTAGATGGTGCCCTGAGGCAATGAATGGGTTTGCACCCTCTCTGCTGCCTCTTCTTCCTATGCTGCCATTTAAATATCATAATGAATATAAAGCCTGGCGAATTGAGACTGAGCACACATGGGCACAGGCCCTTTTTCTAGAGTAGCAGCTTCCTTAGCAAACTTCTCCCAAGCAGGGCTGGAGCTAAAGAGGTACTTAGAAAACATTCCGTAGTCACACTTTCTCAAAATTGAAGAAAGGCTCTTATAAAACTTTTGCATCAATTTCAAAATAACAGAACAACTAACGATCACCAAATTAGAGACACTTTTGTCTTAACATTTCCTGGAGACCTCCTCAGAGAGCAATGCCCAAAGAATCTTAGAGAATCAACCACAGGGTTTGGTCCTTGCAGGTCCCCAGAATGTGGCTTCTGTGCTCTGAGCTGTCTTGCAGCTCCTGGCCCACCTCCGGCTAACTTCCTCAGTGCCACTGGTCAGGCAGATGCTGCTCAAGCTGCAGGACAGATTCAACTCCACATTTGGGTTTTTGTCGTTGTTGTTGTTTTAAAGATTTTATTTATTTATTTGAAAGAGAGAGACAGAGATAGGGGGATAGAGCATGAGCAGGGAGGAGAGGGAGAAGCAGGCCCCCTGCTGAGCAGGGAAACCAGGACCCTGGGATCATGACCTGAGCCGAATGCAGATGCCCAACTGACTGAGCCACCTAGGCGCCCCTCAACTGTACATTTTGTTTGGACTGAATCATGTCCCCCAACAAAAAAACTCAAATGTTGAAGTCCTAATCCACCTTCCCATCCTCCCCCCAACTATATTTGGAGATAAAGCCTTTAAAGAGGTAATTAAGGTTAAGTGAGGTTATAAGGGTGGAGTCCTAATCCAATAGGACTGGTAGCCTTATTTAAAAAAAAAAAAAAGGGGGGGAAGAGACACCAGAGCTCTTGCTTCTTCCATGTACGCACAGAAGAAAGGCCATGGGAGAACACAGGGAGAAGGCCCCCGTCTACAAGCCAGGAAAGAAGTCCTCTTGGATTCCTAGGCTCCAGAACCGTAAGAAAATAAATTTCCGTTGTTTATGTCACTCAGTCTATGGTATTTTACGGCAGCCCAAGCAGACTAATACATGCTTGTAAGAAATGCAGAATCCCAGGTCCCACCCCAGACTGACTAATGAGAACCTGGATTTTGAAAAGGTTCGTTCCTGCTCACATTGTTGCAGTTTGAGCCGCACTGTCTTAGAACACCTACTGTCTTAAAGCTCTCTTCTGCTTTTGATATAATGGGCCATTCGGGAACCTCAGCTGTACTGAGAGCGAACAGACAAATAAATTAGATGAAACCTTTTTTTTTTTTTTAAAGATTTTATTTATTTATTTGACAGAGAGAGAGACAGCGAGAGCAGGAACACAAGCAGGGCGAGTGGGAGAGGGAGAAGCAGGCTTCCCGCTGAGCAAGGAACCCGATGCGGGGCTCAATCCCAGGACCCTGGGATCATGACCTGAGCTGAAGGCAGGCGCTTAACGACTGAGCCACCCAGGCGCCAGAAACCTTTTTTTTTTTAATGACAAAAACATGCAACTGGAGTGGACATCTGATGCCTTTGTCTGCCTAGCACTCCTCTTCCTGTTGGAGAATTTGTCTATCCCATGTAGTTCCCACAGGGATATAACCAAACAGGTCCAAGCAGATTTCCTTGAGATTTGGTGTGTGGATACTGCGAGAGAGGTGTCTTTCTTTTGGATCATAAACTATGTAAGGGCATAAGTATAAAGCTGCCAGGCTTCAGCAGGAAAAAAAATAAAACCAACCTGCAAAGAAAACCAGAGATGAGAGTTGGTGAGAAAGAGCCCTGACAGCATGGTGTGGGCTCCCCAAATCCAGCCAGACCCTTGGCTTAACCAGTTCTATAAGCCAATTTATGCTTACATAGAGACGGATTTCTGTCACATACAACCAATGTATTTAGGTATTAGTACACTTCTCACAAATCTTGTTTGCTAGAAAGCAATATTCAGTCCAGAGGTTAACCAACCTGGTACCCACAAATTTTAGTATTACGTGCCAGGCATCAAGCCGAGTGCCAGGGATACCAACATGAAGAAGCTGTAGCCCCTGCCTTCAAGTTGCTGACAGGCTGGGACCTGGGGCTAGTGGAGTGTCAACAATGGGGCAAATCTTGCAGTAAAGATAAGTGCTGTCACAGAGCTATGAGCAAAGTCTCGTGGGAAGATAGAGGAGGGAGGGAGAATCTTGAGAGGACAGGGAACAGGCAATGGCTTGACAAAGGAGTTAACATTTGAGCAGAATCGTAAAGTGGAAATTTCCCAGGAGTTTGGTATGGTGAATGATGTTCCAAGCTGAGGAATTGGCATGTGCAGAAACAAGAATCTGTAGAACATATGATGTGGGGTGGGCGGGTGCTGAGATGAGCCCACAGAGGGTGTGGCTGAGGGGGGTAAGGTAAGGGGTGAGGCCACGGGATCTATGTTGTGGAAGACCTTGTCCAGCCGAGGAGTTGGGTTTAATCTGTAGGCAGCAAGGAGCAAATGTGGGGTTTTGAACAGAGAAGAGTTATGAGCAGATTTGTAATTTAGAAAGATCTCTCTGGAGGTTAAATGGGATCATTCAACTAGGAACCCCTGGCTGGCAGAAACATCATGGTACGTGGTAATATTTAATAGTACTTATTGAATTGGGAGACAGTGATGGTCTCAGTGGATGCAGTAACAGTGGGACTAGGAAAAGGGGAGCAATGTTGAGAGATGCTGAGCTAGAATCTATAGGACTTATCAAACACTTAGGAACGAATTAAAAATGATTTAGCAGTTTCTCTCTTGGGTGACCAGATGGGTAGAAATAAGAAATAGGGATAGGTTTCCAGGTAAAGATAATAACCTCAATTTGAGCATATTAGATGTGAGTGGCCTGGGAATCCAGAGTGAACTTTCTGGAAGGAAGATGGCCTAACAAACTAGGAGCTCAAGAAAGAGGTCAGAACAAAGGACAGAAGGGCCTGGAAGTCATCATCACAGAGATGCGGTTCAGAAGAGAGGGTGTTAGTTGAGATATTAACCTCTGAAATACCAGAAATCACGTAAATTATGACTCTCCAAAGGAATGTGTCATACTCAAGTTCTTTCATAATTGTCGCATGCAACGACAAAGCTCCCCCAAACCCCCACACTCCCAAATTCCTCCTCAGTACAGGTAGGGATAAAACAACCAGGACTCTCGCAATTTGACTCCCTTGGCGTGTCTGGACCATTAACCGTCCATAAGCTTCTGGAGATTCTGGCTGGCAGCTGATGTTGGACAATTCGTAAGGAGAAATGGCATCAGCATCCACTGAACCAGACAATGTTTGAAGCACTTCGCCAACCCCAGGAAAACCATGGAACCAGGAGTCCTCCCAGTCTTTTCATTTTCCTGCCAGACTGGCCCTGTGCTCACTCTCCCTCGCCAGGAGTCCCTGCCTGCACCTCCATGGGCACCTAACAAGATGCCAGGGTCCTTGTGGTGGGCACACACATGAGTGATGGGGACAGGCGATCGTGACCGGGGAGCCAACAGCCCGGGGCCTGTTGTACTGCGATTCTCAGCTAAGTGCTCTGGTTTAGCTAACGTTTCTGAACCTATCAGAAAGCTGATTACTTCTCTTATTACAGTTTTTTCTTTAAAAACGAAAGAAACGCAAATTAACATAAATATTTCTGCTCTAAAAAGCACATCACATAGCAGTATTATAGTATGACCTTTTGAGTGCTTTTTTAAAGCACATGCGCGTGTGTGTGTGTTTAGAATATACCCAAGAGGATCACACCCAACACTGGGAAGCTAGGATGAGGAAGGGGGAATGGGGAGCTCTTACTTTTTACCCTTCTGTATAATTTGCTTAAAAACAAACACAAAACCTTGTTAATTTTCAAATAAAACTTTTTTCAAAAATCAGTGAACATTTTAATCAATCACAGAAGGACAACCAAAATGTAATAGATTTCCCAGGTCTGTGCAGGAACACGCATCACTGAACATCGTGGTTTCAAGCAGATGTTCTTAACCAAGTCAGTACAAGTCTCTGATGACTGCCTGAACAAGAAGGTGGCCTCCTGTCTCTAAAATCCCCCGCTCTTCCCTTGCATCCCTCCCAGGTCAGGTAAGAACTTGTCTGGAGACTGTGTGTAGGAGAAGGGAGTTACCATGATGGTAATCAGGGGAGTCACTCTCTACAAAGACACCGTGAAACAAGACCAGGCACTGGATCACATACTACAAATTCATGGGGAACTTGAGACTCTTTGCCCAGACTAACCCAAGTTTATCATCCTCAATCTAAGGTAACATGAAATTCATATGAGGTCAATGGTCAAGTCTAAAGCTGGCTTGTCCCTGGGTTGAAGGCAGGGGGAAGCATGTTCTGAGCTGACTTCTTTCCCTCAGCAAGAGCTGGATTGAGGACTGGTTAAGGTTCCCTTCTTCCCTGCCACCCTAGGGAAAGGCCATAAGGAGCATAAATCATAAGAACCTCCTCAGAATAATTAGAAGAAACCATGAAGAATTAGGATTAACTGGCTCAGAAAACATTTCATGAGGGCAGAGATGAAGAATTCCTATCTGGGGAATTTAATTAAGAAGTTAAAGATAAAAATCAACTTGGAAAACGATAGACCCTCGATTACATTTTTGACACTGTTTAAATATCAGGAAATTGAAAACGCCAACATTAATGATCAGCAGCCCAAACAGGAAAGGTGGTTTCTTAACATCCTGTGACATTGCCAACAAGTCCTCTGCAGGCACCCCACCTGCCCTCGGTAAGAGGAGACTGGTAGGGAGGAAGCCTGCAGAGCTTCCTGTCTGCCCACCCACGACCCCATCACCTCCGCCCTCCACCACCCCCAACAAAGGACAAGTCTGACCGCTCCCCCTGACACCCTACAGGGTCTTCATCCTCACTTTTTGTGAACCATCTCATTTTTGTGTTCATATTTGCTTAAAATCAGTAAATTCCTAGGCCAGGTTTAGGTAACAGAAGGGCTTTATAAATAGTTTATGTTGTCTAGACCCTAGGTCTGCTGCAAACACAGTCCGGAGCAAAGTGAAAAATAACATTTTCCTAAAGAGAGCTTAGAAATTCTAATCCAGTGCATCTTGATTCAGAGAACAGGCCTGAGTCGAGGCCACTAGTCACAGGCTATTGCCAAGAAAAGACGGAAAAACTACCAAAAATAAGACCAACCAATCCACCCCATGTCACAGTACAGATATCACAATTCAAATCACCTGGACTGAGATAAATTTACAAAATCTTTGTAAGATAGGTGTGTCATCAAAAATAAGATCACTGCCCTTGGTAAGCCAGCGGCTGGCTATACTAACTCATGTCACATGGGGATTCAGATATGTGTACACCCAAGTTCATAGCAGCGTGATTTGTAATAGCCAAAAGGTGGAAACGACCTAAGTTGCCCATCAGTGGTTGAATGAGTAAACAAAATGTAATACAACACACACACACACAATGGAATATTATCCAGCCTTTAAAAAGGAAGAGAATTCTGAGCCATGCTATGATATGGATGAGCCCTGAAGACATGCTAAGTGAAACAAGTCAGTCACGAAAGGTCAGATATTGTATGATTCCACTTAGCTACCTAAGGTAGTCAAAGTCACATAGGCAGAACGAAGAATTGTGGTTACCAGGGCCTAGGGGAGGAGGGGAGGGGGAGTTAGTGTTAAATGGGTATAGCATTTTCATTTGAGAAGATGAACAAGTGCTGGAGATGGATGGTGGTGACAGTCATATAGTTAGAAAGCACTTAATGCCACTTAATGTACATTCAAAAATGGCTAACATAAATTTTATGTTATGTATATTTTACCACAATAATTTTTTAAAGGCTGACCCTAGACCACAGAGAGTTGCATTAAGTCCAGTATATGTTGATCCATGTTCAAGTGGATCCTTTTCTACTTCTGGAAGTTGGTTGATCTTTCTGGTTATGATTTCAAATGTTGTTGGTATCATCAACCTGATGGCATCATCTGGCTTACAGTTTTCCATCCTGAGCATTACACTCTCCTCTCAGCAGCGGGTACCTCCCTGGTCTCCCTCGGCCACAACCAGCACCTATGACAGCTTCTGCTTAATTAGCCCAAGCACAGCCATTTTTGGCTGACCCTGTCCCTACAGTTTTAACCCTACAAGTCGGTCCCGACTTCTGGTTCTACCAACACCCACCACTATCATCATCTAAAACCCTTTCAGTGTACCTACATGCTCTGTACAGAACAAATGAAAGGCACATTTCCTGTGTCCTGGCAGATAGTATTCTAAGAATGGCAATGAGCTTAAGGGGGCAGAATTTATTCCCCAAGTTGTGCTTTTAAAAATTCTCAGTGGAAGGGGCGCCTGGGTGGCTCAGTCGGTTGGGTGTCCAACTCTTGATTTTGGCTCAGGCTGTGATCTCAGGGTCATGGGATTGAGCTCCATGTCTGAGCATGGAGCCTGCTTGGGATTCTCTCTCTCCCTCTCTCTCTGCCCCTCCCACTGCTCACTTGCTTGGTCTCTCTCTCAAAAAAAAAAATCTTAATGGAGGGAATCTGGCCCATATAGCCTAGAGATGATAATTTCTTGTCATTGTATCTCTACTCTCTCTCTTCACTCTATTTCTTCTCTTCCTCTAAACACACACACATACAGACACACACACACACACAAACAAAACAAAACAAAACACAACTCAGGTGGAGTTTTTTCACTCCTTTCTCTGAAACATTAGAATCTTTGGAATTTCAACTGCTTCTTCAAGAAAGCTTATCAGAAAGTTCTTTTCATGGGGCACCTGGGTGGCTCAGTCGTTAAGCGTCTGCCTTCGGCTCAGGTCATGATCCCAGGGTTCTGGGATCGAGCCCCGCATCGGGCTCCCTGCTCAGCAGGAAGCCTGCTTCTCCCTCTCCCACTCCCCCTGCTTGTGTTCCCTCTCTCACTGTGTCTTTCTCTGTCAAATAAATAAATAAAATCTTTAAGAAAAAAAAAAAGTTCTTTTCAAACAACTACTCACTCTAAATATATTTTGGCAAATAAAGGAATTTTGATCTAGCTATACATATGTATATATGCCTCCTACATTTTAGTTTTTACGGTTGACCATGCACTTTTATGAGCATGATCAGATTTGATCTTGCCAAGAACCTTGGGAGGTAGGTAGGCTCATCAAGGCACCATGTAATAAATGAGAAAATTGAGGCCCAGAGAGGTTGTGTGTGGCCCAAAATTATAAGTGATCAATCAAGAAAAGATTTACTCCAAAATACCTTCAAGTCTATTTCTTGCTCTACTACATTGTGTGGATCAAAGCACTTAGCCAAACACCACCAGTAACCACCATTTTTGGCTTTCTACTGTGTGCGAGATCTGGAGCTGACCCTAGAGTACCAAAACTTAGTCCCTGCCCTCAACAGATGGTTCAGTGAAAAAAGAAGAATTTTTTAATAGGAAGTGGCTAATACCAATCACCAAATACTCCTATAGGCAATAAATGCTGCAAAGTATCCTACAACTCCTGGCACGTAAGCAGGCAGGACCTACACGGTGTAGGACTAACACCCTGGCAAGACCAGTGAAAAGAGTTTGAAAGACCAAACCCTCTAGAAAAGATGAGCTCCTATGAGTGGTCTGAACTCCTTCTTGCTTCTAGGCACTGACTGAATTGGTCTCAGTCTGTTTTGTCTGGTACAGCTGCACTTGGGCCTTCTCTACCCTTTTCTGTGATAGACCCCAACAATGACTCACCTCCTTTTCCAAATCTTGCCACAAGCTCAGGTGTGCTTACAAACCTGGCCGAGAGCCACAGACATCCTTGCTATGGATTCTACCCACTGGGCCACGTGCCCAGCCTGCCATCCTTGATTGCTCCTCTTCCTCTGGAGCTATTGCTCACTCTTTCCTGGAATAATAGTGCCCCACCTGTCCCTGATATTTCGGGGAGTAAAATCCTTGGACAAAGATAATTCAAAGACTATGTTATCCAATAAGAATTTATTAAGCACCTAGTAGGTGCAAAACACTCATGACCTTGAGTTTGAGCAATCAGTAACCATCAGTCACATTAAGAACCAACTAAACAGACATTTGTGTCTGTGATTTACCCTATTGTAAGTGGAGTAGGTGGCCAGTGGAAACTGCCAAAGGCTCACTCAAGTTATCTTTCTGTCAGACTGCCCAATTTGGAACTTGCAGGGAAATCTGAAAGCCAGACACACCCAGTTGCTACCAATAAAAAGACTCTTGTTGACTCAGTATTTCTGGACCCATTAACAGTATTATGATACTAGCTGAGGGAAGGTCTCAGAGGGACACCCGAAGGGTACATGGGGCAGAGAAAATGGAAAGTCCAAAGCATAAAGCATTGACCAACGAGAGCTGGCCTAAGGAGCAAACAATTTTCAGTGACCTTGGGCAACCAAAGGTTTAATGGAGATCCTCAGGGGAGGAGGTATATAAAAGGAAAAAGAGAGTAGAAGGAGAGGTACCAGACAGGGAGCGGCAGTCTCCATGGTTTGGCCCTGAGCCAGCCCCGAGCATAGCTAATGGAAGCCTTTGGAAAAAGGGAGACCGCCTCTTGGTGCCTCCCAACCTAGCCTTAGCCTGGAAGAGAACAGAGTGCCAACACTGAAATGCTAGCATGCTCTCCATTCTGTGTGAATTCCCAAAACGACTGCGGGCCTCTTCTTTGGAGGCTTTCAACCTAATGTTCCTCTTAGGCCTTTATTCTGTAAAGAGGACAAGGCTGTCACATTTGAGAGTCATAGCCCCTTGGAATCTTCTGAGTAGAATGGGATCCTGCTCTAGTTTTCCAATCCATCCAATTCACTGGCCAAATTATTTTGTGCATAACATTAGGTCTGTGACCAGCCTTCCTTTGGTGGTCTGCCATATTGTTAATGTGCCAGAAAACAGTGGAGATTAAAGCTTAATGGAGCTAAGGGAAATAATCTGTAATGAGCATTAATAAGCACTAAGTATGAAACTATTAGTGGGATTGTTACTGGGATAAATCGCTGTTTTAAATGGTGTGAGATACTTTGTGGTCCACAGAGTACAGCCCTCTGTTCTTGATACTCTATCAAACCCAGGAAAGCATTTAGCGTTTCAACTCTCCTGGACATTTTCCCCCTGTAACTACTGGAAATCAAAACCATAACTATAATGGGAGTTTTAAGGGCAAAATTCTATAGCTGTTCCAAACTTATAAAATGTAAAATGTGATATTTTGTAGCTGTTTAATTTTTTATGATTTTCTCATTTTTATACTTGTAAATATAAGAAACGGGTGGACTGGGACTCGTTTGAATGTTTCTTGAAATGTACAAACTATGATTTTCCCCTTTTCTGGCTATTTTATTATGGGGATATATACTGTCTCAATGGGGTTTAGCTGGAACTGTGTTTCCCAGAACCCCCTTATGGTTCTGAGATGGAGTTGGCCAAAAGAGGCATTTGGGTGAGGTCTGGAAGGCAGGAGTAAAGCAGTATCCATTATTCTCTAAAGGTAAAAGACAGACACAGCGGTATAGACAAGTTCCAGCCTATCCTCACTCTCTCCTGCTCTGCGTCCTGCTCTTCCCACCACTAACACTACTGACCACCCTTGCCCCAGGGCCCCCACTAGGAGCTTGGCTGCAGACCTTCAGAGGCCATGGTTGCACAGAAATTACCTCTTTCATGGTCCTACTCTAGCAACTGAATGTATCCAGTTTCCCACATAGATGCCCCTGCAATTTGCTGATCACGCCAGCCCTTCAAGGGCGCAGATAAGTGACTTCTCTGATCCTCCAACCCCTCCTTTCAGGATCTTACTTCACCAGTGTCTCCCACCATGGTACACTGAATCCCTTCCTACATTATTCTGCCTCCCTGATTAAACCCACACCAAGTCCCTTGCCTCACCATGTTGGAAGCAGTCAACCAACCAAAGCGATTTCACACCAGAGTGAAGAGTTGGCTCCATGCTCCTCTTTCCTGCAGAAAGATGTACAATGCTAAACTCAATATATCTATTCACTAGATATAAAGATGAACCATATAAGGCAATATTCTATGTAAACCTTTCTTGAGCTCTAAAACGAGAGCCTGGCTTTGTAAAAGGGCTAAGAAGTTATTGGTTTTTAAAAGATTTTTATTTATTTATTTATTTATTAGAGAGAGCGTGCGCACCAGCAAGAGCACGAGTGGGGGGGGGGCAGAAGGAGAAGCAGACTCCCTACTGAGCAGGGAGGCCAATGCCAGGCTCCATGAGGGACTCAGTCCCAGGACCCCAGGATCATGACCTGAGCCAAAGGCAGCCACTTAACTGACGGAGTCCCCCAGGTGCCCCCAGAAGTTATTAGTCTTTAATTGTCCTTTTGGATTTCAAAGATAGTTAAATAGAATGGGTATCAGTTTCCGGCAAATGCTGATGCCCCAATTTTACCTGTTAGTTCTCAGCAGTGCACAAAGAAAAAGGAAACTGGAAGCCATGGTGATTATGCTCTGTTTAAATGGTAAGAGTCCCATCTTTAGTCTTGAGCTGTGCACAGCAACAACACAGTCATCATAAATATTTTTCCACCTTCTGAAAGTATATTACACAAGAGATCTCCCAAACACTAAGACTTCCTTTATTATTCACATATTTCACCCTTTTACATGCCCCCAAGGGTCTCATCTCTGCCTCTGCCAAATGCAGCTTCTCCTGATTATCTCGTGAATTCCTCCATGAAGTGCTAGCTACTCTTGTCTGCCTCCTTGCTTTCTCTGCACTTTCTTAGGGGCCCAAGAGACAATCCTAAGCCTCAAATCCCTCATCTGTTGTAACTTGAGAATATTCTACCATGTGGTATTAAGTGTGGCAAGAGGACTCACACACAACATCACATACATTGCCAGGATGTCACACACACAAAGGAAAATGGCAAACAAAGGAAACCTGGTAAGTCACCAGAGAGGCATCTGCCCATGGTAGAGCTATGTGTGCTGTTCAGTGGACAAGATAAAGAGCTAGAATAAAAATGATACCAGTCAACAAGCAACAGGAAATCTGGGAGAACTGGGTTTTATGTAGTCCTGACTCTGCAGTCACTTGCTGGATGGCTGTGGGCAAATCACACACATCTGTTGGGGCAAAAAGTACTAATTACCCCAATATACATTTGTAATTGCATATAATTGGCAATGGCAATGTATCTGAGCACGTGACACCCAGGAATAAAGACTGCATTTCCCAGCCTTCTTTGCAGCTAGATGTAACCCTGTGACTAAGTTCTGGCCAATGGCATAGGAGGCAAGACTCCATGGAAGTTTCCGGAAATTTCCTTACAAGACAACAGAGGTACGCCTGGGTGGCTCAGTCGGTTAAGCATCTGCCTTCAGCTCAGGTCATGATCTCATGCTGGGATCCAGTCCCAGGGAGGAGAAGGAGAAGCGGGCTCCCTGCTCAGCAGGGAGCCTGATCTGGGACTCCATCCCAAGACCCTGGGGTCATGACCTGAGCTGAAGGCAGACGCTTAACCGACTGAGCCACCCAGGAGTCCCATTAAATAAAATCTTAAAAAAAAAAAAAAAAAAGACAACAAAGACATGTGCCCTTTGCTTTTTCCCCTATAGAATCCTGTGTTGGGCCATGACGTCAAGAGCCACACCCCAGTGACTGTGAAGTTGAAAGCTAAAGGTACCCTGGGTTGTCAATGACTGAGGAGCCCCCACACTAGACTTTTATGTTATAGAAAAATATCTCTATTGTTTAAGTGCCTGTTTTCCAGATCTCAGTTACAGTTACATCTAATCCTAACAAATATATATGTTGCTGTTTTTTCAATTGTATTTAGATGGCACTAAAATTAACAAGATAAATGTCCAATTGAAAGGTTATTACATTAGCAATACTTTGACAATATTTTTTATTCAGTTGAAACAACTGCTATTGCAACTTTTCTGGAGATTTTTTATTTAAAAAAAAAATCTTTATTCAAGGGGAGCCTGGGTGGCTCGGTTGGTTAAGCATCTGCCTTCAGCTCAGGTCATGATCCGGGGTCCTGGGATGGAGCCCCCACATGGGGCTCTCTGGTCTGTGGGGAGCCTGCTTCTCCCTCTCCCTCTGCAGCTCCCCCTGCTTGTGCTCTCTCTCTCTGTCAAATAAGTAAATAAAATCTTTAAAAATAAATAAAAAATAAGTAAATCTTTATTCTAAAAATATTGGGACACTCTGGGAGTTGGGCAGAAGTTGAAGTGAACGGAGGAAAGTAGAAAGCAGGAGTAAAAATAAGTCACAAGCTTGCCTTTTTCCACTTCACATATCCACCTGGTTTATCTCTTGGCATGATGGGAGAAAGAATACTAAAAGCAGATGTAGGAAAATAGCCTAAGGCTCCACCAAAGCTCAGCATCAACAACATTGCTGAGATCTGTCTGCAGGTGTCCCAAGCTGTTTGCTTAGCTGGGCCTCTTAACAACGTTTCTCTAGGACTCATGGTGTGAGCTATTCAAGTCTTCAGTGATGCAGGGTTATATGTTTTACATGTCCCTTTCCTCACCATCCTTTGTCACTCTATGTCTGCACATGAGCTAAAACCTTGACAGCGCTCTCTGCCCAGGTTCTCTCTAGAATATTGGTCCTTTTTTGGGCGCCTGGGTGGCTCAGTTGGTTAAGCGACTGCCTTCGGCTCAGGTCATGATCCTGGAGTCCTGGGATCGAGTCCCACATCGGGCTCCCTGCTCAGCGGGGGGTCTGCTTCCCCCTCTGCCCTCTTCCCTCTCGTGCTCTCTGTCTCTCATTCTCTCTCTCTCAAATAAATAAATAAAATCTTTAAAAAAAAAAAATAGAATATTGGTCCTTTTTTGTCTTCCCTTCTGTTTGTCCTCATTTCATCAATTTCAGCTCTCCCCAAGTGAAGGTCTCCTTTCTCCCATCAATCCTGGCTCTCTTGAAGATGCAAAATAAGCACATTTTATCAGGGGAACACCCACTGGTCAGTCATCTCTTCAAGTGTATTAACTTCATCTTGATCCCAGGTCAACTGAGAGGCAGAACGCAGATCCTTCACTGATTATCACAGGAACCCCATTACTCCAAGCCCTTTGACTTTGTTTCTCTGGTCTTTCCTGACGCTCTGTGGTTCACACAGAGAGGTCAAATGAAGCCGCAAATTAGATACTCCTGTTCTTCCAGAGGCCCTCTCTGGCCTTGCCCCCAGTAACATTATCAGGGCAGTTTTCTTTTCAAGAGGTCCTCAGATGACTCCCAGCCCTTCTGCCTCCCCTCCTTCATTCTCCCTCCCTACTTCCTACACCTTTTTCTATGCAGATCATTTAAGTTTTTCTCAGCTTTGAGCCCATTTTTACATAGCGCATCTCTGCAGATTCAAATTCTCCAGGGTGCTCAACCAAAGGCCTAGCAATTGACAGAAACCTTGTTTGGAAGCCAGTGTATCCATTCTCTCTTGTTGCCTGACTTTGCCCCTTGGGGCCTCTCCCTTCCCTCCCAGTTTATCATATGTATTACTTCCAGACAAAAACAATTTCCTTCTCAAGAAGAAATCTACCAGCAGCTAAGAGAATAAAATGTCTGTTTGCTTCTGCCTTATGCATTTCCCTGTAACCACTAACCTTCTCTCAAGTATATTTTCAATTACCTGTTCATTTCCTGGCTTGTTAATTTCATGGGTTCATAGGAAAAAAATGTGCTTATCCTTTTGCTTTTTTGTTTTCTTAAAATTAGTGTTTGTGATGAGCATGATCTAGAATGTTTCTGCATTTATACCTAAGGACAGGTTGGCATTGTCCCTCTAGGGAAGTACTTCCTCTTGGGTTTTAATATTTGCTGGTAAAGAAACTAAAGGGACATTTAGCAGAATGGACATTACAGACTTTATCTTGGGAAATTGAAAATAGAATCAAGTGAGTCTGACTCCTTAGCTCCTGCCCTTAAATTATACCTATCATTTCCAGCCGATCCCATTATCCTCTATAGCATAAGGAAAAAGACATAATTTTTTAGTAGGGCATGTAGGTTGGAAGACCATTTCTTTGCCCAGGACAGTTCTAGCATAATTATAAATAGAAATTCTTTCCATTCTCAGGATGCCTGGGTGGCTCAGTCAGTTAAGCGTCTGCCTTCGGCTCGGGTCATGATCCCAGGATTCTGGGATCGAGCCCCACATCGGGCTCCTTGCTCAGCGGGGAACCTACTTCTCCCTCTACCTGCCTCTCCCCCTGCTTATGTGCTCGCTTGCTCTCGCTCTCTTTCTCTCTGACAAATAAATAAAATCTTTAAAAAAAAAAGTTCTTTCCATTCTCAGAAATGTCCCATTTTGGGCAATACTGTGTATGGTCACCGGGGTGAGACCTTCGAGGTCTGGCTCTAACACGACTGGACTGTAGGTAGAGGCGGTGCGGGTAGGGCCCAAGAATACGGGCTCTCTGGTCCACCTGTCTGGATTCAAATTCTGGTTTCCCCTCCAGAGTGCCCAAATCAGTTCGGGTCCTCAGCTACAAGTGACAGAAACTGCCTCTGGCTGATTTAAGCAGAAAAGGAATTTATGAAAAGGAGGGGCGTGGCTCCTCCAGAAATTGCCAGGAAGGCTGGAGAACCGTGCTCGGTGGTGAGACATTTCGGGGCACTATCCAAAAATCACATTGCAGAAGTGGTCTGCTGATGGAAGCGCCCGCTGTGCCCTTGAGGGCTACGGTGCCTCCCCCCGCCCAGGCCCTGCACAGCAACCCTGCAGGCCTAGGACCGGACCCTGCTGCAGCCAGCGCTGGCCCCCAGCGCGCTCTCCGTGGCCCCTGCTTCTTTCCATTGCAGGAAAGCTACAAAGTAGAGCTCTGGGCTGACCCTTTCGCCAGGGCATTTTCTCACATCTCTTAACATTTTTCACTCTTACAGTGCTTCTCGGAAGCCTCTTCTACCATCCACATGGGAGCTCCTGGGTCCCTGATTTCACCACCCAGCAATACTCTATTCCAGTATTTGTATAAACATACAAGTTAATGAGCACAAAACAGGCTCTTTGGTGAGGCTCGAAACCATCACTACAGATAAAGAAGAAAAAGGCAATGTAAAAATCCTGTTTAATCTAAAAACATTAGAAGGATGTGTTCAGACTTTATTTTAAAAAGCAGCACATGCGGGCACCTGGGTGGCTCAGTTGGTTAAGCGACTGCCTTCGGCTCAGGTCATGATCCTGGAGTCCCGGGATCGAGTCCCGTATCGGGCTCCCTGCTCGGCAGGGAGTCTGCTTCTCCCTCTGACCCTCCCCCCTCTCATGTGCTCTCTCTCATTCTCTCTCAAATAAATAAATAAAATCTTTAAAAAAAAAAAAAAAAGGCAGCACATGCTGACAAAAAATCATTAATCTACTCCTAAATATATCCTCCACAGTGGACTCTGATATACCTTGGCTTTTTTATGCCTTATATTGAGCAATTTTTTATAGACCTTGCCGAGCTCCTCAGAATAATGCACAACCAGGGATTTACACACGAGCCAGTGACCTTGCTAATCAGTGGGTGGTTATCTGAGTCCTGTGCCTTTGAGATCTCTGGAGAAGTCATGGGCAGGGGAAACAGTCTCTGGGCCCATTCAGATTTACCCTACTGGTTTGGCAGAGATGCCCAGGCAGATGAATCCATGACAGGACCCAGCACAGAGTCAGCATTAAATGGTAGGCAGATGCTACTCAGGCTGGTCTCCCCAAAGCTGGCATTCCCATCCCCAGTGAGCAACCAAGATACCATCCGTGCTTGCCAAACTCCCGAATTAGAAAGCTAAGCCTGGGCTACTGTTGTCCAATGAATTTAATGGACAATGACAAGATTTGAAGGTGATTCAAATGTGCTCAGCACTCGATCATGTTCTTGGGAGAGAAGGTTCTCACTGTGGTAGATGGAATTTTCTCTGTTCCTTACGAATCACTAGTGAACTATATTTGAAATTTTGCAAATAATAAGCAAGTCCAGATCTCAATTTTCATTCCACAAGTGGATGCTGTGAAAAAAAAAAAAAGTGGTAATAATTGTTCCTTCCAGATTTTCGTATGTTGAGCCTGTGAGACACTTGTGAAACCAGAATGGAAGGGGAAGCAGGAAGCCAGCCAAAGTCTCCGATCTGGATTTTATTTCATCTGATACATAGTATAGGTTTGTTGGGCTTCCTGCCTCTGAACCTTGAAATTTTACAGAAAATATATTTTGCATTGATTATAAAAATGATGACAGTGAGGCTGTTTCTGCTAAAAGAAAGGCTAAGCCCATTTTATTTATTTATTTTTTAATTTATGTATTTGTCAGAGAGAGAGAGATTGCACAAGCAGGGGGAGCGGCAGGCAGAGGGAGAAGCAGGCTCCCCACTGAGCAGGGAGCCCGGACGCGGGACTCGATCCCAGGACCCTGAGATCATGACCTGAGCCGAAGGCAGATGCTTAACGACTGAGCCACCCAGGTGTCCCTAAGTCCATTTTAAAGAGCAAAACAGACTACCTAGTTTATATATGAATGCAAGTGCAAAATGAATTGTGGGAAAATCTGTTTAGTATAGCTAATGTCCATGAATAAATCAGAAACTGACCTCAGGAGACTTTAGCTGGCTTATAGGGAAACTTGTACAGGTTAGAAAAAGCCAGGCCGTTTTGGGTGGCTGAACCCTTGGGGAACAGGGCTGTGCATTGTGGCAAAACAAAAAAGCATGACCCAGGGTGAGGGTCCTGGTTGGACTTTAGTGCTCACCACCCCTGAGCTGGCTGCTGGGTTCATCCCATGGCCTGCACTAAAAGCAGAGAGTGGAGATATAAAGGCAATGGGACTAAATGAATTGAATTATGTCCCCCCAAAAGATGAAGAAGTACCCCCCAGTACCTGTGAATGTGACCTTATTTGGAAAAAAAAAGGGGGGTCTTTGCCAAAAATCAAGTTAATATGAGGTCATGAGAGTGAGCCCTAATCCAATATGACCATCCTCACAAAAAGGCAGAATTTGGACATGGAGACAGACACACAGAGAGAGAAGCCAATGTGAAGACACAGGGAAAAGATGGTCATCTGCAAGCCAAGAATGTCTGAGGCCACCAGAAGCTAGGAGGGAGGCCTGGAGCAGATCATTCTCACCTTCAGAGAGAACATGGCCCTACCGACATTGACTTTGAATTTCTGGCCAGCAGAATTGTGAGACAATACATTTCTGTTGTTTAACCTATATATTTGGTACTTTATTATGGCAGCACTAGCAAACTAATACAAGGAAAAACAGTAGGGTTGTACCAGAAGGCAAAGCCTGGGAGCAAGACCAGGACCAGGAGGTCAGGATTCCACAGAAGCCACAACTCAACCAAACTTCTCTTTCAGTGCTATAGAAACCACATAACAGAAGCAAAAAGTGATGCCCAGGGAAGGATTGAAAGCTGCAAACCTGTGGGGGAGGGATGGAGGCGAGCTCTGGAAGAAGGCAGAAGGTATGCAGAGGCCTGATCAGACTTCATGGGGCTACCGTCTCTCGGCCTGGGGAGAGAGCTGTCAGCAGACCTTGCCAACAGCACAAGTGTAAGACAAAGTGTAGGGCCTTGGTCCTGCAGAACAAAGGGGACAAGGTCTAAAGGGGAGGCGTTGGGGTTAAGGAAAGCACATGCAGAGCCAAGAGCCTTGACCCATTCAAAGACAGAGAAAGGTGTTCCTGACTCAAATCAAAGTAACTGAGCTGGAGGCAAACAGGAAGAAACAGTTCTTCAAAAATAAGATTGTGTTCACAATATGTCCGTTTTACCTTCATAAAAATAAACAAGGTAAAAAACAAAAATGTAAAAAAACCCAAAAATGTATATTAGTGCTCATTACTGGTGGTTCTAGTTTCTTTACTATGTACAGAAACCAACAGAACATTTGAAGCCGTTGGAGGATTTTCAACTCTGGCCAGAGAGGGATACCCCACGTCTGCATGATTACATCACACTAAGAATTTAATTGGCTCCTTTCGGCAAGATGTCAGAATGTTTTCTATTTCCTGCAGATAAACATCAAGCCATAAATCGCATTTTTGATCCAAGGGAAATACCAAGGCAGTTGTCAGTTCAGAAAAGATAAAGTCTGATGGCCTAGGAGTGAATTTACTGAGTCTCATGTTACATTTGCAAAACAACCAGAACAGAACTGAGCCTGCAAGTGAAATGGAAATCAGTGTTTCAGAACAAAAACAGAATAATGCATGAACTCTATCCGCTCTTGATCACATCTGAGCAGAGGCGGAGGCACTGGGTTTTCATTTCTGTTTGTCATTCTTGTCTTACCCACACAAAAATGAGCTAGCTAACTGATGTATAATCATAGTGCCCCAAATGGATCCATTTTCCTAGACAGTTTCAAACCCTCCCATAACCACATTCAGTTGCAATATGCTTTCCTTGTAACCCATGAAAGGAATGTTACATTCCTCTGCCACACAAAATATGAACAGTATCCACATTTCCAAACAAGCACAAGACTGCCCAGATGTTTGTTATTCTGAATCCTCCAGAAAAAAGAAAAAAAAAACCAACAACAACAACACACACACACACCAAAACAGGAATCTTTTTTCTTGTAAAGAAAACTGGCTCTGACTCTTACAAGGAAGTACCATAAATATATATTCACAACAAAAAATATCTATAAAATCTTTGGAAATACAAATAATGATGGAAATGCTCTTTTTTTTTTTTTTAGCTTTGTTTACCATAGCCACTGAGATTAACAGGTGTATCTGTGACATTTACCTTGTGTGATAGAAGCAAATTGCTTCCACATGGTGCCAAGTAAATAATCTCTGAAGATTGTTACCTGGAACTTTAATCTTATTATCTCCTAGAGATCCTTAAGGGAAGAGGTCAAAGTTGATTTGTTAAATACCAGTAGACACTGTTTGGCAGGGTTAAAAAGACCTTTACAAAACGTGCAATAACTAAATAGGGTCACAGAATCATCCAGTTGGGGGACATTTTAATTAGTAACTAGATTCAACCATGAATCAGTTTAATCTTGGTAACAGAAATGATCCAAAATATTTAATTGAGCATTTTTTAATCTGCTGTGTTCTATTGTGTGAAGACCCGGAGAGGAAGATACACACAACCCAATGAAAGAAGGGATTAGATTAGGACACTTCTACCCAACAAGAATTACAGTAATAAAGTGGCAACTGTCTGTTGAGGACCTGTTATATCCTGGGCGTGGTGCTCAGGCTTTAGGCGCACCATTTCCTTTATCCTCCCAACTCTTTGAGGCAGATATTATTATCTCCATTTTACAGTTAAGAAAACTAAGGTTTAGGGAGGTACTTGCCAAACATCTCACTGTCAAGAACTGAAGGGTCTGAGATTTTACCCTCCTTGTAAATTAATGAGCTAATCTGCCAATTTCATGCATGCTGGCAGAAGACATAAAACTCCTGGATCAGAGACCCCAAAAAATTATTTTCCTAGGGTGCCTGGGTGACTCAGTTGGTTAAACATCCAACTCTTGATTCCAGCTCATGTCATGATCTCAGGGTCATGAGATTGAGCCCCGTATTGAGCTCCACACTCAACGGGGAGTCTGCTTGAGATTCTCTCTTCCCTCTGCCCCTCCCCCCTGAATTAAATAAATTAATCTTTTTAAAAAATTATTTTCGTGGCACAGCAGACACCCTGAGCTTTGTGTACACATCAGTTTCCTACTTAGAGTGACCATCCATTCCAGTTTCCCTGGGACTGTTTCAGTTTCTGCACTGAAAGTCCCAGGCAGGGCGCCTGGGTGGTTCAGTCGGTTAAGTGTCTGCCTTTGGCTCAGGTCATGATCTCAGGGTCCTGGGATGGAGCCCCATGTTGGGCTCCTTGCTGGGGGAGGCTGCTTCTCCTTCTCCCTTTGCCCCTACCCTCCTTGGGCTTGCTCTCTCACTCTCTCTCTCTCAAATAAATAAATTTTTTT
>NC_138371.1:66061232-66082655 GCF_054177405.1 Leptonychotes weddellii | reverse complement strand
CTAAAACCCTGTTTGTTTCTCAGAGTCCATAGTCTCTCATGGTTCATCTTTCCCTCCAATCCCCACCCCCCCCGGGACTATTTTTTAAAATCCATATTTAGTTGTGGTCTTATAGGAAAGAAGGAATTGTTTTATCATTATCTACCTTGAAAAGGTTTTTCATTCAGAAATCAGACTATTGAGTAACGTAATCCCCAAAATTTATTAATGACATAATATAAAATGTTAACATATATATGTGTATCTTATTGTTTTAATCACCAACCAATGCTATTAAAGAGCATATTATTTTTGGACAGTGGGCATTTTCTCACTACTTCTCTTCAACCACAGCTGAAATCAGATCCTACAAGACCTGTCAGTGTCTTCAGATTGTCATTAATTTCTCAATTTCTAAAGTGCCTTAATCACCACACACACCCACAGCGCAGTCTCCAAGAGAACAGAACACATGTGCCTCCTCTCCAAGTGCGTCCACTCCCCAACCCACAACACACATCTTCAACTTGAAGACAGGTTATTGTCGTTTCTTTCAGACCCACAGGGAAGAGGAGGCCCAGAGTAGGGGCTTTGGTGGAAACCTTTCAAAGAAGAGACTTTGATTGCAATTGCACCAGTTTATCACTTCATGTTTCATAACAGGATTATCATGAGTTATGTTTAGGAAAGTCATTCTTTATGGTTAAAGTAGGATTAACTAATAGGATTGAGAGAATTTTAAAACCATTCAGAAAATAAGATTCTTCACAGTTGTATTTCTACTTACGTGAATAATAGGGAATGATCTCTTACCCAAGATGACCATGAAGTTCACTTCATCTAAATGTGTAAGCACTAGAAACATTGCAGACAGTGCAGAAAGCCTTTAGAGAAAGTCATTTTCCATTGAGAAACCATGTGGGCTACTTGTCTTTGAAGAAATACAGTTTTAATGTAGTACAAAGCAAAGACACTTGATTCCCTTTCCACACGTACTTCTTGAGGACCCATGGGTTGGTCCAAATCCGGGATACCATGAAACTTCATTTATTGACTGTACAAAGCATTATAACTGGGGAGATGGGGGTGATAGCAGGAGCATCTCATAGATGGTGGGGTCACGAAAGGCTGGGTTTCAGCCAGAGCAGATGGCGCAGTGAGAGAGGGAAGGGAAAGCTCGGAGACCCAAAGACACATAGAAACTGAGAGCCAGCACGGTCACAGTCGAGACGGCAGGTAGCAGGAGCTCCTGGAAAGCCATGTTCCGAGCTCTGAGACTTCCACTGACATTTTAGAGGCAGCTGGGAGAAGCATTTTAAAAAGCGAGATGTAATAAGCAAGATGAAGAAGTCAATGAAAAGGACAAATGAAAGGGACAAGGTAGAAAAATGTCTGAAATACAAATACATTTCGATACAATAAGCCAGCATATATGTCCCACAAATACCTGACTGTTAAGACGAAAAGGAACCTGGGTCTGCCTGGGGGGCTCAGTCACTTAAGCATCTGCCTTCGGCTCAGGTCATGATCCCAAGGTCCTGGGATCGAGCCCCACATCGGGCTCCCTGCTCGGCAGGAAGCCTGCTTCTCCCTCTCCCTCTCCCACTCCCCCTGCTTGTGTTCCCTCTCTCGCTGTGTCTCTCTCTGTCATATAAATAAATAAAATCTTAAAAAAAAAAAAAAGAAGAAGACTAACAGGAACCTGAACCAAAAGAACACAGTGTTATTCTGAGCTTTTACTGTGTTAAATATGAAAGCCAGCTCCCCACATTGCATATTCTCTCCTCCCAAAATGAAGTTGTGGGGGGTCTCTTCTCTGGCACTTCATTTTCTGTAGAGACAAGTTTTGTTTTCTGTATCTCATAGTGTACTTCAAAAACAGAATGTCAGCTAAACTCTCCGATCAAACTCAACAGAATACCCAGAGAGACAACCAGATTTGATGTGTCTCTTGACATAATTCAACAGGAAGTGCACACTAACACCCCTGAAGTATACTTGCCAAAAAAAAAAAAAAAAATCAAACTTGAATCAGATCAAGCCTCTAGTTCTAAACACCAATTTGCAGAAAATACAAGAGAACAGGAAAACATGTTAAAA
The DNA here is from genome assembly GCF_054177405.1 of Leptonychotes weddellii. Lineage (NCBI taxonomy): Eukaryota > Metazoa > Chordata > Mammalia > Carnivora > Phocidae > Leptonychotes > Leptonychotes weddellii. The sequence continues at coordinate 66,080,576 of NC_138371.1, read as the reverse complement.
AGCAATATGACAAATCTAACAAAATCTAGAATGTGGCAAGTTCTACAGGACTACAGACCCACCTTCTTAAACAATTGCAAGAAAAAAAAATAAGGGAGGGGAACCTATAGATTTAAAAGATTTAACATTATGCAGCCATCAAAAAAAATGAAATCTTGCCATTTGCAACGACAGGGATGGAACTAGAGGGTATTATGCTAAGCAAAATAAGTCAATCAGAGAAAGACAATTATATAATCTCACTGATATGAGGAATTTGAGAAACAAGGCAGAGGATCATAGGGGAAGAGAGGAAAAAATGAAACAAGACAAAACCAGAGAAGGAGACAAACCGTAAGAGACTCTTAATCTCAGGAAACAAACTGAGGGTTGCTGGAGGGGAGGCGTGTGGGGGATGGGGTGGCTGGGTGATGGACACTGGGGAGGGTATGTGTTGTGGTGAGTGCTGGGTGTTGTGTAAGACTGTTGAATCACAGATCTGTACCCCTGAAACAAATAATACATTATATGTTAATTTTAATTAAATAAATAAAATATTTAACAGATGCATCAACCCAATGTAAAGTGTACATTGGTTCAGATTCTGGTGTGAACAAACCATCTACAACAAAAAACTTAGGAGACAATCAGGCAAATTTGAATACTGATTAAATATTTGATGATACTAAAGAATGACAGTGAATTTCGCTTAGAAGACGTAAAAGTGATATTTTAAAACGATAGCAATCATTATGGCAAAATTATAGAATGGCAGGGATTTTGCATCTGAACAGTTCAAGAGACAGGGCAAGTTTTGTGGGAGGGTGGGGGTAGCAGGAGGAGGTTATGGATGAAATAAGACTGGCCACGTGCTGATGATTGCTGGAGCTGGGTACTAGGTGCGTGGAAATTTGTTATGCTGTTCTCTCTACTTCTGTGTATGTTTGAAAATATCAATAATGAAAGGTTTTAGTTTGGGACGCCTGGGTGGCTCAGTCAGTTAAGCCCCTGCCTTTAGCTCAGGTCATGATCTCGGGGTCCTGGAATCAAGCCCCACATCGGGCTCTGTGCTCAGCGTGGAGTCTGCTTCTCCCTCTCCCTCTGCCCCTCCCCTCCCGCCATGCTCTTGCTCTCTCTCTAGTAAATAAAATCTTAAAAAATTTTTTTTAATTTTTTTAAAAAGAAAGGTTTTTGTTTAATGAATATGTAATAGCATTAAAAATAACAATATTTCCTCTAGAGGAGACTTTTGATATATACATCAATAATTTATACATATTTTCTAATTTACACAAAAAAATTATCAAAGCATTGCTTGTTATGCTAACAGTATGTAAAGAGTTTCAAAAAAGCAATAATAAAGTAAACAAAACACCAACAAATCCATAGAAGAATCAACATAATTTATGAACAATTCACAACAAAAAAAATATGTGTCTTAAACATTAAAAATTTTTCAACTCCTCTTCATACTAAGAGAAATGTAAAGTAAAAATAAATACTATTTTTTCACCGATCAGCTTGACAAAGATCAAAAGTTGGCATATCAGCAAGACAATGGGGGAAAAGGCATTCATATATTTCTGGTGGGAATTGCCCTCCAAATTTATGGAAGGCAACTTGGCAGAGTCAGCCTTACAAATGCACCTACGTGTTGACACACCAATGTACTTCAAGGAATTTATCTTATAGATAAACTGGCACACACAGGCAAAGTTGCCTTTGTACAAGATTATTCACTGCAACATTTTTTGAAATAGTAAATGGTTGGAAACAACTTAAATCTTTATAGAGAGGTACTGGTAAAATAAATTCTGATCCATCCATAAAAGAGAAATCACTAAATAATAGTAAAGTTGTTATGTCTGATTAGGAAACTATCTTCAAGATATACTGTAACTGGAAAACATTAGGTACATAATAATGTATGTACGTATTACCGTATGTGTTATAAATAGGAAAAAACATATATGTATGAATTTCTTCTTAATATCTAAAATGCCTTAGGAAACTGATTACTTCAGTTGCCCTGGAAAGGGAACCTAGAGGTTGCTGGGGAAGCAATCAGAGGAAGAAGGGCACACAGATTCACTATATACCCTTTCGTATCTTTTGAGTTTTGAATTACATGAATATATTAACCGTTGAATAAATTAAAAATGTAACAATCTTCGGAGATGTTAAATTGACTAATTTGTAGGAGACTTAGGACAGGGTGTTGTTGGTACAGAGATACACAGTAAGTCCTTAAATGGGAGGGTTTTCCCAATAGAAGGATGGAACTTACAGAGGAAAAGGGGCCATCACATGACTACAGGGCTCAGGATCCACGCAAAAAGATTCTCAGGCTCAAAAAAATCCACTCCCTTGGGCGCCTGGGTGGCTCAGTTGGTTGAGCGACTGCCTTCGGCTCAGGTCATGATCCTGGAGTCCCGGGATCGAGTCCCGCATCGGGCTCCCCGCTCGGCAGGGAGTCTGCTTCTCCCTCTGGCCTTCCTCCCTCTCATGCTCTCTGTCTCTCATTCTCTCTCTCAAATAAATAAATAAAATCTTTAAAAAAAAAAAAAAAAAATCCACTCCCCTACACCGCGTGGCACTGCAAGGAGGCCCCCTGACAGGCAAATATGTCTTCGCCCTTTAAAGGCCAAATGATCATTTTCTTTGTAAACGTACCCCATGCCCCACACCCACCTAGAGCACATATAATAGGGAAACAGGAGAGAAAATAATGAAATCAAAGGGAAAAACAAAGCACTAAAATAAACTGATATAGACTAAAGAAAAAATTACAGCAAAAATGCCTGCTATGAATTTCCAGCTCTAGTTTCTCCTCCGACAGGAAAGGCAAGGGAGGGCCTTGGGCGGGAGGGGTGGGAAACCATCAGCAGAGCGGATCCGGTCAAACACTGACCCACAAAAGGCTGGTGGCTGGTAACCTGGCAAGGCCTCTCTTTCCCATGGCCAGTCTGGCTACAGCTGGAACTCCTTTCGGAACCTTTGGTACTTGAACCTTCCTAGCACACAGAAAAGACATCCCTGCCTGTGACATATGAACTAGGATGAGCATCTGCTGCCCACAGTGGGCTGCTCTTGGGCTGTTTTCTTGTTAGCAAGTGATACAGATCCCCAGTGTGACTTCTCAGACACCTCATGGGTCAAGCTCCTGGATGATTAAATAAAGATTGGGCCAAAGTGGCTCAATAGCCACTTCCAATCATCTCTCTGCCATTTTACAATGTGTAACAACTCATTTGCCTCTCTTTATCCCCTTTTATGGCCTTTTCCCACCTGTAAAATGGGGTCAATACATTTTCACTTTGTAGGAGGTGGGGAAGGTAGGGGTTTGCAGAAATTAGTGTTTTCACTAATCTTCTCAAGTACTTCTATAAACAAGTGACTATTACTATCTTCTAATGAAGATTCTGTCTCTTCGCCCTAAAACCCACCACTAAGCCTCCAAGGCCCAAGGCAAGAGAAAGTATACTCTTCAGGGTTTACCTTGTTATCAAGATCAACTAATATCGGGACGCCTGGGTGGCTCAGTTGGTTGGGCATCTGCCTTCGGCTCAGGTCATGATCCCAGAGTGCTGGGATCGAGTCCCGCATCGGGCTCCTTGCTCGGCGGGGAGCCTGCTTCTCCCTCTGCCTGCCTCTCTCCCTGCTTGTGCTCTCTCTCTGACAAATAAATAAAGTCTTTAAAAAAAAAAAAGATCAACTAATATCAAAGCTATGCTTATATGCCATCCTACACAAAGACTCCATACTTGTTTTGTTGCTGGGGTAGTCCCCTATCTGCAAAAGTGTCTGCCCACATGATAACCCAGAGGAAAGATCCCTACATACACCTCTGAATTAGTAATGGATTCTTTGTTTCAGGTCTGGCAAATAGAGAAGACAGCACAAAGTTTGCTGCTAAAGAATACTAGGAATTTAGGGGCACCTGGGTGGTTCAGTCAGCATCCAACTCTTGATTTCTGCTGAGTCATGAGTTCGAGCCCCAAATGGGGCTCCATGCTTAGCATGGAGTCTGCTTAAGATTCTCTCTCTCTCTGCCCCTCCCCCTGCCTCCGGCACATTCTCTCTCTCACATTTTCTCTCAAAAAAAAAAAAAAAAGTCCTGGAAGAAAGGAAAATCCAGTGTTTTGGAGAAAACAGGGGACAGGGCCCCTTGAAGGGGGCTTCCCTCAAAACCACCCCCACATGAGAGTGAGCCTGGTTAGCTTTCTTGCCGATGACAGCGTGACATATATTTCTCATACTTTCAAAACTGGGCATTAAATACTGTATATAACTAATGTTAAGAGAAAAAAAAGCAAGGGGCGCCTGGGTGGCTCAGTCGTTAAGCATCTGCCTTCGGCTCAGGTCGTGATCCCAGGGTCCTGGGATCAAGCCCCGCATCAGGCTCCCTGCTCGGCGGGAAGCCTGCTTCTCCCTCTCCCACTCCCCCTGCTCCTGCCCCTGCTCATGCTCTCTCTCACTCACTCTCTCTCAAATAAACAAATAAAATCTCTAAAAAAAAAGAGAGAGAGAGAAAGCAAACTATAAAAATGAAATGCACACCGCAAGCCTGTGATCATATGAAGAAGTTAATAATGGCTCCACACACACAGATTAAAAGAAGAAAGTACTGCGATGAAAGTGTGGTATGATTTTAAAACATTATTAATGTCTTTAATGTTAGATTGTCCTTTCACTTAAAAGACAAAAAGCTGTCTGGCAACTTCACCATCATGAGAAGCCATTTTATTAGGCTGTTAGCGTTACTAAGCACAGTTTCAAATACTTTGGTGCTAGCAGAACTACTCTCCCATTACGGTTAACTAGACCAATATCCCTCTTAAAATGAGGTTTGTAAGCCTATTTAATGGGTAATAACATGTTGCCTTTTTTTGGATGAGACTTTCATCCTGCTGGAGGCTCTAGTCCATCCTCAAAGTAAAGAATCCAGGCTATCCTCACCTCACAGCCTGCAAAATAGGCGTGGGCTTTTAATGACTTCCATAAGATCAAGCAAGGAAGGACCCCACCACCCCGAGGGGGCTGCCCCACAGGGGTGCGCCTGCACCGAGGGAGTCAGATTTGGGACTCCAGACCTCCTGTTCCTGTGGAAGCAGAGATGGTGGCAGAGTGGGGAGGAACATGCTGGAAGAGGCCCGGAGGGAAAAACACATGGGCCTCATTTTCGCTTTTCCCCTCTTCTTCTGTTTCCACAGTAAAACAGTTCGGTTGTCTCTTTGTAGGTTATGCCACTCCTTTACAAAACCCCATTTACAGTCCTATTAATAACTTGTGGATATTTTCCACTTGGGGTAGAAGGAAACAAAACAAAAGTTAACACACTACATATTTGCCTGTGAGGCGTATGTGACATATGTCAGGTTGGGAAGGATAGAAGAGAGAGGGGAGGCCCTGTGGAACCAGATGACTTACACCCTTCATATCTCCTTGGTTCTCCCTCCTTTGCCACCAGCTTCTGGACACCATCACTCCTGTCATCTCAGATCACAGTGGTCCTCCTTGGATTTCAAGAGCACAGAGTCTAAGAGTTTTTATTCAGGGCTGTGAGGACAGTGGTTTGCATAATGAAAATATTGCCTACAAACTCACCCTCCAGAAGGTCACGGCACACATCCACTGTAGAAAGCCTTGCTCGTGAATGAGGTGAAAGGAATTCTACTTAACATAACTTCATGGTTAAATAAGCATTTGCTCAGAAGAAGCCTTCCTTGCCTGGACATGCGTTATATTCTGGTCCAGTCAGGCTGCCCTCCGTGTGGCCTCTCCTGAGGGGTGGCTGCCCTTGGATGCCTTCCTGATCTTCTGGACCTTGCAGAAATCGAGGCCAATCAATGAGTTCTGGGCAACAATCACACATCTAGGTTTTATGCTCCAGACCCGTGTTATTCAATACAATAGCCATAAGCCACATGTAGCTATTTATATTAATATTTAAATTTTTATTAAAATTATGTAATTATTTAATTTTCATCAAATTGAAAATTTGATTTCTCCATTGCACCAGCCACATTTCAAGTGCCCAAATCAAATGTAGCTTGTGGCTCCCGTATTGGTCAGAGCAGATCCAGAACATTTCCATCATCACAGACATTTCTATTGTCAGCCACAGAAGGAATCCTCTTAACCTTCTTCTCATCTCATCTTCTTTTTTTTTTTAATTGTATTTTATTATGTTATGTTAATCACCATACATTACATCACTGCTTTTTGATGTAGTGTTCCATGATTCATTGTTTGTGTATAACACCCAGTGCTCCATTCAATACATGCCCTCCTTAATACCCATCACCACCCCCCATGAGACTGTAAGATTCTCTGAAAGCCGGGGTGGGGTTTTGTCACCTCTAAACCCTGGCTCCTAGTCCAGGGCTCTGCAGGGAAGGCACTCAAAAAATGTTTGCTAGATGATCTGGATAATCTCTTCTCTTGGCTCCCACAACATGCACCTACCTTGGTCACAACACTTTAACACCCTTTTCAACCAAAAAAGTTTTTATTGATTTTCACTAATTTTATAAGTAATACAGAAACGGGGCACCTGAGTGGCTCAGTCGGCTAAGCATCTGACTCTTGATCTCAGTTCAGGTCTTGATCTCAGGGTCGTGAGTTCAATCCCTGCGCTGGGCTCCACACTGGGTGTGGAGCCTACTTAAAAATAAAATAAAATCCTGGGGCGCCTGGATGGCTCAGTCGTAAAGCATTTGCCTTCGGCTCAGGTCGTGATCCCAGGGTCCTGGGATCGAGCCCTGCATCGGGCTCCCTGCTCAGCAGGGCACCTGCTTCTCCCTCTCCTTCTCTTGCTCCCCCTGCTTGTGCGCTCTTGCTCTCTCTGTCAAATAAATAAATAAAATCTTTAAATAAAATAAAATAAAATCCTAAGAAATAAATAAATAAATGTAATACAGAAGATAGTAAAAATCAACACATAATAGTCCCACCTATAGACAACAACTCTTAACATTTTGGGATATTTTCATTCATTTATTTAACAAGTAGATATTTTTGTTGTTTACTGAGGTATAATTTGCATACAGTAAAATTCACCACTTTTATATGATATGTGTATGATGTATGATGAATGTAATCGCCACCACATTTCTAACAGCCTCAAAATCCCCTCCTGTCCCTTTGTGGTTAAACACTCTCTCCACCCCCTCCTCTGGCAATCATATCTGATTTCTTGTCCTGTAGTTTTGACTTTTCACAAACGTCATACAAATGGAGTTGTACAGTAAGTGGCTTTTTAAGTCTTGCTTCTTTCATTTAGCATGCTTTTGACAGTCATCCATGTTGTTGGATGTAAATATCTATTTTTTATTATTGCTGAGTAATTTTTTTTTTTTTTGAGAGAGAACACGGGGTGTGGGGTGGGGCAGAGAGAGAGAGAGAGGGAGAGAGAGAATCTTAAGCAGGCTCCATTCTCAGTGTGGAGCCCAACATGGGGCTCGATCTCATGACCCTGAGATCATGACCTGAGCTGAAATCAGGAGTCAGACGCTTAACCAACTGAGCCACCCAGGCACCCCTTGCTGAGTAATGTTCTATTGTATGGATATGCCGTAATCTGTCTATCTATTCTACATCTTATGGACTCTTGGATTGTTTCTAATTTTTGTCCATTATGAATAGAGCTGTTAAAACATTCATACATAGATTTTTGTGCATACATGTGTTCTCATTTCTCTTGGGAAAATTCCTAGAAATTGGATTGTTAGTCATACAGTAAGCGTGTGATTAATGTTATAAGAAATTTTACAAAAAACTGTCATACCAACTTCCAAAGTTACCAATTTGCATTCCCACCAGCCACGGATGAGGGTTTCAGTTGCCCCACTCTTCATCAGGATGCTGTATTATCCTTTTTTTTTCTTTTTGGTTGAGCCATTCTGATACATATGTAGTATATTTCATTATGGTTTTAATTTGCATTTTCCTAATGATAATGATATTGAACATCTTTTTATGTGCTTATTTGTTGTCAATATCTCTACTTTGTGAAGTTTTTATTTTAATCTTTTGCCCATTTTTTTTAAATTGGGTTGTTTTCCCATTACTGAGTTGTTTCTTTATGTATTCTAGATGCCAGTACTTACCAGAAATGTGTTCTAGACATTTTTTTATTTTCCCCTCAGTTTGTGGCTGGTCTTCATTTCCTTAACAATACTTTCTGAAGAGCAGAAGGTTTTGTTTTGGGCGCGGGGTTTGTTGTTGTTTTTTTGAAGAGCAGAAGTTTTTCATTGTATTGAAGAACAAAGAAATATTTCTTAGTAACTGCCATATGCTCAACTTTGATCAGCACTGGAGATACGATAAAGCTTAAATCTGGACTTTTCTTTTTAACAAAATTGGCATCCATTGGCTTCTAGCCTACTTTTTCACTATCTGATCATGAAAGTTTCCACATCATTAAATATTATCTGAGAATATAATAGTAATGTGTGCATAGTATTCCCATGGCTATATCTTAACTATCCCTGTCTATTATGGGATGTTGATATTGATACCAATCAATCCTAAAAAATAAAGAAAAGAGAGAAATGCATGATTGCCATCCTTGAACAGAAGTCTCTGTGCACGTCCCCGATTCTCTTCTTAGTATGAATGCTTACAGTTCCAAAGGCTGGGGCAAAGACATCGCGCTTTGTTTTCTAGTTGTCTCTTCAGCAAGACTACAGATGTCTTGAAACAAAAATCTTGACCTCCTTGTGGTGCCTGTCACATTGTAGGTGCCCCATATGTACTTGATGGATGAATAGTTAAGAAGATAAAGGATTCCACTGAACTTCATCCTCTCCCCTTCCTCTGGCAAAAGAAAATAGGAGTGTCCCTCAGCTGTCTATCTTGCTTTCTGAGATAAAGGGATCAAGAAGAAAGTTTTCTCCTAAGAGAAAGCTTGCCAAGGAGAGGTGGGTTCCCGGAAACCTCGGTGACAAGCCCTGTTGCTGCTCAGCAATGCCCTTAGGGGGCCCCGCCCCCTGCGCATATAAAGCCAGGCTGCACCGGGGCAGCAGGTGCTGGTACTCAGCCTCCAGAGCATCGTCCTGGCCTTGGCACCAGCACTGGCTGCGCTATGGCAAATGCAGTGCAAGTCCTGCTCTCCCCGCTGAAAGGGGGGCATCCTCCTGCAGGTAGGCTACCCACCTGCCCTCTGCCATCCTGCAGAGCGCCCTGGTCTCCCTGCAGCCACTGCTCCTCTTTCCATCAATGCCTGCAACGGGGGCGCCCCAGCAGAGCCGGGGTTCTCAGCGTCCCCTGTTGCTTTAACTTCCCACCGCCTGATGGTCTCCTACGTCTTAGAACTCCCTGGGCTTGTGAATAAACCCCCTGAGGATTTGTCAAGCCCCATTTGAATTAAAGCCTCATCACAGAGGAAGGTATAAGGGATTCAGAGCTTGTGAAAAGGGATAGCTAAGGTTGGACCTTCCCTCCCGGGCTGTAGGTGAGCAGCGACACCCCCCCAGGAAGAAGATTTACTGCCATGGCAACCTTCTTCCCAAGAGGTGCCGGCTCAAAGACCCAGTCACCCCAAGTTGACTGTGCATCCTCTGACTTTGGACCCAGGCAAACCCGCTTCCGCACAGAGGACAGCAATTTTATTTTTCTCTTTCTTCTCGGGCTTTGGGGTTGGGCGGGGTTAATCCAGAATGTAGTTTGCCTTGTCATCAAGCGAAGGGGCGCTTTTTAATACGGACCCAGGCCCTGGAGGGGGCTGACTGGGAAAGGTAGCAATCAAGGTGTTTTGCAAAGTATCCACAGTTTTCTCTCACTCTTTTTTTTTTTAACTTATGCTCTCTGAAATATGGAAATTAGCTTTATTGTATTTAAGCATATGTTCATATAGATTGGCTGAGGCGTGCAGGACTATTTTTAGTCAGTTTTATGTTCTTGCAACTGCCTTCCTTCTTTTTTTCCTTAAGAAACATCTCAAAATCTCGACCACTTAGTCCTTGCCTTTCTCCATTGACAAAATTTATTTATTTATTTATTTTAAAGATTTTTTATTTATTTATCTGAGAGAGAGAATGGGAGACAGAGAGCATGAGAGGGGGAGGATCAGAGGGAGATGCAGACTCCCTGCTGAGCCGGGAGCCTGATGCGGGACTCGATCCTGGGACTCCAGGATCATGACCTGAGCCGAAGGCAGTCGCTTAACCAACTGAGCCACCCAGGCGCCCCGACAAAATTTATTTATTGGCATAATGCTTTGGCACCTCTAAGCTGAGGTTATTTCACTCATCTTTGCTGCAGAAGATGCTGGTAGCTATAACCTTCAGAAAGCTTCAAAAACTGACACAGAGTTTCGATGGCTTTCTGGTGGACTGCCCACCCGAAAAGAATCCGAATTTTGCTACTAATTCTGAGCTCCAAGTTCTAGGCACCATGCCCTGGTTTCTTGTGGCAGACTCCTGACATTTTATACTTATAATTGGATTTAGCAATGGTTAACATTATGTGTATCTAAGGTTAATGATGCTGGGGGCACCTGGGTGGCTCTGTCACTTGAGCGTCACATTCTTGATTTCGGCTCAGGTCATGATCTCAGGGTTGTGAGATCCAGCCCCACATCAGGCTCTGCACTGGGTGTGGAGTGTGCTTGGGATTCTCTCTCCCTCTGCCCCTACCCACCTCTCTAAAAAATTAATAAATAAAATAAAATAAATTTTAAAAAGTTAATGATGCTAACTAATGGTCAGGAAATATACATGCAAATTATCAGAAGAGACGTTCATAATAGAGAGAAAAAAAGAAAAAAGAACACATTGTCTTCCCGCCACTTCCACCCCAATCCTTCATGAAACGGGTAAGCTAAAACCTGATTTGCTAAATTACATTTATGCACAAAGAACACAGAGATAAGCTTAACCAAATGAAAGTTTGAATGAAACCACCAGGAACTTTCTGTCCCACCACTAATGATTGCTAATTACTCTGTGTACATAGCACACCATGACTCCATCAAGCATGTCACAATGCCCCTGGCATGACAATTAATTATTATGAACTGTGACACTACAGATAAGAGGTTTGGGATAATTAGAATGGAGATGAAGGCAGACTTTTGCCTCCCCACTGAGAGCAAGGGAACAAAGAAACCTCATCCTTCAGCTTGTCTTGCTACATATTTTAAGTCTGAACCAGTTTGCTATGGTGCAAAATTTTATTTATGGAACAAAAATAATTCATTGCCAAAACACCACTAAATCCTTCACCTGATTTTTATAAGCAATATAGAGATCCCCGAAAGTGGGCAGCAGGTGTGATATGGCGGGAAGGGTCTGACACTGCCTTTGGAATCGGGCAGAGCCTCTGCTTAACCTCTGCCTTCATTCCACACCGCTGGCCTCAGAATCCTCATCTTTAAAGCAGCGGCTAATAAATAGCATCGATATTATATGGTTGTTATGACAAAGGAGAAAACCCATGTAAAGCACCTGGCGCATGAATGTTAGTCCCCTTAAAATGCAGGTCTAGTGAAACACACGGCTGGCAGAAGGAATGATCCTCCCCGATCGATCGCAGGACGTCCTGATGTTCGAGGGCTGCATGAGGCCCGACCTAGGCAGTCAGAACAGAAGGGAACGGAAGGAAATGGACAAGATACATGTGCCTGCCTCATCATGGTTAAAAATGAAACCTCTCAGAAACCAACCAGCTGTAACTCTGTCCCACCTACGTGTGGAGTGCTTAGCCATGTTTCTTTCATGTATGTTAATACAGTATACATCTCAATTTGGTTAGCCCTGGTTATAATTTGTGCTGGGAAAAAAGACTATATTAAACATGAGGTGGTCAAGGCACTAGTCAGCTTAGCTTTGGATTTTCTGCTTTTTTGATTTGCCTCGCTCTCAGTTTTAGAAAAACCCCACTATATGAACGGCCAAAAATGTGTGAGCGGAAGGTGATAGGAGGAAGCCAAGTACATGAGGAACTAGAAAGGGCAGGAGTTCCTGAGTTTTTCTGTATTTCTTTTTTGTTTGTTTGTTTTTGGTTTTGTTTTTCTGTATTTCTTGCAGGTTGTAATTGGGTTTAAGTCAAATGAATCAGAGCCATCAGAGGGGTCACCATGGAACCCCCAGAGAGAATCAGTTTTCTGCCTCACTAATGAGAGAGGGAAGTTTGGAGACATGCCCTAGTGTGAATCTAATACAGAAAATGAGAGGGAAACCATAGCTACCTAAGGGCCAGGATCATTTAAAATAGAACAAACACCGAAGGCTTCCGTCTCTCAACTCCAGTCTGCTCAAGTCAACGTATGGGGGTTGATCTGTGAGGCTCGAGAAGAGGTTGTGAGACCCACTCCCCCACACATCACGGGGACAGGGGTTTGGATGACTGCAAGACAGCTGCTTTCCTAGACACGGTAGCAGCCCGATAGACAGCAATGCGCCATCATCCTTGTTTCACAGAAGAGCAAACTAAAAGTCAGCAAGGTTGAGGGACTTGCCCAAAGCCACACAGCTAGTGGGGGCCGTGGGGCTGAGATCTGAAAATAAAGTGGGCCCCATGCCAAAGCTCTCCTGCTCTAGAGCCCTCTCTCTTTACTTCACCACCTTTTCCTGACTTCCCTTTTGGGTCTTGACTGACATCTTAAAATGGGCTGACAAACTGACTATAAGTGCAAAGTGAATGTTTTGCAAACATCTAACCTTTTAGTTAAAATCTTCAAATATAACAGCTCAGTCACAAGGCAGAGTGTGCACAAACCTTTGTATTATTCAGCTTTTTCCCTCCATTTTCAACTGATTAGTGAAGGAAAAAAGGTTATTTTGCGGGGAGATGTGTCTTTCTTTATCTTGACTATCCTCTACCAAAAACTGTTGTCTGGAAAATCTTAACTGGAAAATTATCATATAGCATCCTTAACTCAAGGGCCTATTTTTGCAAAGTTATAAACTACAAAAGCAGCCACAAGAGTGTAATGATTACTCAGAGATAGGAAAGCAAAGGAATTTAGATTTTCTAATGAAACTATCCAGAAGGGCATCTCTCTCTTTTACATTTTTTATCTCTAGTTCATTTTGCTTAAAGTCTTATCCTTATGTATTTGTACTCAAAGAACTGTTAAAATGTTAAATCAGTTCATATTTTACCTTGCCCAATTCCGATTGGTCCTTCTACAGAAGTTCAAAAGGCAATATAGTCCCAAACATGGAATTGTGTAAATTATTACAACTTTAAGTAAGCTAAGTTAGATACAGTGAAACTTCGAAGAGTTCTCATGAGTCGGACCTCTCTGGTCTATCGAACATGGGCAAGTATCTGATTGTGTTGGATTGTAAGTATTTATTTACAATGGTTTATCTCGATTCTGGGAGACAAGTGTGACTAGTGTTCCCAGCAGAGCTTTGAAGATGACCCTCCACAAACTGGTTCCATCTAGTTCAGTCTCCAAGTAGTGAGAGCCTTAATCTATATCTTAGTATATCCATGTAGAGTATGGGGATATTCTCTTCTGTGTCTTTCTACTGTACATGGCTGACCAAGCACATTACCCACCAGAACAGAAGTTTGATACAAGAACTGTGCTCTGGAAATCCAAGGTGTGTGTGGTTTACTTATGCTTCCTAAATCACTGAGTTAGAGCACAGAGCCCCATCACAGAGAGGATTCAAAGACTCCTGGATGGAAGTCGGAATCTTCTAGGAGGATTTTTAATTTCCCTTCAAATGTCTCTGTTTTATTGTTCTTAAGAACATTCCTAAGAATGCATTCTTAAATTTCTTTTGGCATTTACTTCTCTTTTAGTGCCTTATATTCTTTCCAAAGGGAGGAAAGTGATTTTATTTTGGAGGCAAAGACTTAACGATAAAGATCACCTAGTTGAACTTCCGGCAAATTCCCCCAAATCCTTCTGAGATGTTCATGGCAGGTGGACTCCTTTCCTTTAACACACTGAGAGCCAAGGGACTTACTATTGTACTAGGTAACCTACTTCCCTTTGAATAATACAATCTAGCCAGGCTAGTAGCCAGGCTCTGCCTTTCTGGAACATTCATCCTTTGGTCTGCAGTCTCTCCTCTGGAACAACATCAAATAAATATGTGTAACAACAATTACTGTGAACCAAGTGCTGTGTCACCTCTATTGTCTAGAGCAACCTGAACAATTAGCATTATTGAAGGATGCAGAAACTGAGTCTTAGAGGGGTTTAAGTAACCCGCTCCAGGTCCCAGAGCTCAGTGGGGGTAGAGCTATCTGACCCCACATAAAATTTCCTCACCAGGAGGGGCACCTGGGGGACTCAGTCAGTTAAGCATTTGACGCTTGATCTCAGCTCAGGTCTTGATCTCAGGGTCTTGATCTCAGGGTGGGGAGTTTGAGCCCCACATTGGGCCCCACACCTGGAGCCTACTTTAAAAAAAAAATTTCCTCACTAGAAAATCATTCCTCCTTCACATGATAGCTCCTCAGATCTTTGAAGATGGCACCGATATTCTCTTGAGTCTATCTTCTTCAGAAGTGATCTTTCCAGACTCCCTCGTTCCTCCTGTGACATGGCTTCCTTCCTCACACTGGTCCCTCTCCTCTTGACTTCTCTAGGTTGTCAAGATCTTTGCAAACCAGCAGCATAGAACTCAACATTCCAAAGGCATCTCATTTTTAACTATTGCTTATTTTAACTATTAACAAGTTTGCTTCTATAGTTGGTGATAATAATCAGTCCAGGTAGAAGAAAATATGTAGAAACAATAGCATCAGGGATAACACAAGGAATATTAATAAGAAAATAATCACAGAACTCCGTATTTCAAAAGCACTTGTCACAAGGAGAAAGAAAAACACAGTTGGGAGGAGTACTGAAGGCCCAAGCTCTAGACCTCCTGTTTGGCTCCTCTCAGCACTAGAGAGACATCAGTGCTGTGAACACCAACCCCCTCACACAGAGGCACACCCTCCTCCGTCTTCCTGGGAAAGCCGTCCCTTGGTTTATTTCACATCTATATTCCATGGCTGTTCAGAAGATGTTTTCTCATCATTTGATTTCTGTTGCTGATTACTTTGTATGCCTTTTTCTCATATAATGTGTGTCTCTCTCTGTGTGTGCATGAATTTAAAGCAGACCATGTGTAAAAATAGCATTTTTTTCCTAGACTGCATCTAATAATACAAAATTCTAATGAGAAGCTTTTATAGTCAATGAAAAAACAACTTGGTGATTCAAAATGACCAAGTGGAGTTTATTCCATGAATGCAAGAATGGTTTGATAGTAAGATATCCATTAATCTATCTTTATAGATTAATATCTGTTAATACAAGTAACCACATGAAGGACAAAAAGCATGGATCATATGCATGAATGCTAAAAAGGCATTTGTAATTTTGAAGACCAATGAAATAGTAATAGAAGAACATTTCCTTAATATGAAAAAATATATAAATATATATATTTGCATATATATTTGTATGTGTGTATCCATCTAAGTACACATCATGCTTAATGGGAAAATACTAAAAGCAGTCTCTTAAAAATTAGTATAATGAAGATGTCAACCATCACAACTACTTAACATTATTCTACAAGAAGTAGTACTATTATTTTTTAAAGGTTATATAATTTTTTTACCTGAAAAACCTAAACGAATCAACCAAAAACTATTACAAACAATAAGAACTCAATAAGGTCTGGTTATAAAATCAGTGATATAAGAACAACAATCTGTCAGAGTTATAATTGAAGAATTGACCCCATTTACAATAGCAACAGCAACAAGCAAGATAAAATGCTTCAGGAATAAACCTAACAATAAATGTGTAAGATTTATGCGAACTAGTTACTGAGGGACCCAAAAGAAGATGTAAGCAATGGAAAAGCATACCATGTTCTTGAATAGAGAGTAACCAGGAATATAAACATGAATTTTCCCTTTAAATAAAAATCTATAAATTTAAAGCAAGGCCATTCAAAAAATACTAGCAGGACTTTTTGTGAAAGAATTGACAAACCGATTTTAAAGTTCATATGGAAAAATAAATTAGAATAGCTAGTAAAATTCTGCAAAGGAAACAGCAAAAAAGGACTAACTCTCTATCAAACATTGAAATGTAATGCTACATTGTGTGTTAACTATTCTTTAATAAATATATATACATATATATGTACATACTGCCACATTCATTAAAATAGAGTTGCTAGAGCATGTAAATGGACAGAGAGATTAATAGAACAGAGTAGAAGTCAAATAGAAAAAAAAATGGACAAAAAAACTGAGCAGTTCATAAAAAGAAAATAGAAATGGCTTCTAAAACACAGAAACAAGCTCAACCTTTAGTAAAATAGAAGATATGCAAATTAAAACAAGTTATATTTCTTTTTTAACTTACTGGTCGAGAAAACCAAACATTTTCCAGCTCGCACTGTTGCCAAAAGTAGGGGGAAACAATCACTGTCATCATTATTCGTGAGGTTGTAACTGGTACAGCCTCTGGGAAAGGCAATTTGGCAAGATGTAACAAAATTCCAAATGCGCATACCCTTAAGAACTAACAAGATCACTTGTAGGAATTTATCCCACGGGTATACTTGCACTTGTGCAAAATTATGCATATAAAAGGATATTTGTTGCAGCATTGTTTGTGACATCAATGAATTAGAAACATCTGAAATGTCCAACCTTTGGGAATTGGTTAAGTAAATACAGAACGTTAACATAATGAAATTTTAAAGCAGACGTGAAAAAGAACAACACACTTCTCTATTTATAGATAGATAGGGAATTTACTCCAAAATTTATGATTGAATGAAAAATATAAACAAGCAAGATGTAGAACAATGTGTATCTTATGCTGCCATTTAAACAAGAGTAATATGTAGAGTATCTGTGGACGAACACATAGGACACATCTAACATTAGCAGTATCTAGGGAGGTGAACTAGGGACTGGAAATAATGGTGGGAGGGAGACTGCAGACCCTTTCATGCTTTTTTGAATTATGTGCTTTATGCATGTTTCACAAAATCAACAAACTACATAATAATTTTTAAAGAACAATGATAAAGTCAAATTCCTAAGCGCATCAAGAAATAGGTTTTCCTTACTTTTCATTTTATTGGAGCTAGTTTTAGAATTTGCCAATTTGACATTTCCATAAAAAGAATTAACAGGTTCAAACAAATCAATGTCCATTTAGCTTTTTCTCATTTGACCTTGTCAGATTTTAGATGTGCAGATTTCCTGGGAACAGAAAGAAGTATTTGCTTTGACTTGCAATCTGAAATGGGTTGTTCCTTTTCAAAAGTTGATTTCATCTGACACTGTTAAACACTTGAATTGCTGTTAGGTCATCTGTAGCCTAATTAACACTAATTGATCTCCTGAATGGCAGGATTATTAATGTAGTTTAATTACTCATTAGAACATCTGAGCTTGGCCAACGTCCGGAGGTTTGGGGTCTGGGATGGAAGGTGGGGTTCTGGTGGGATCAGAGGCATCGCTCTTGAATTAAATGCTTGTTACCACTGCATGCCCTGACTTTTGGCTCATCTCTTGGAATCTGCTTTTGAATGCTTTAGTTGAAAAGAAAAAAAAAATGCAAGCCTTGCACAAACTTTAATCTTGTGGGAAAACAAGAGGGTCACATTGTGATTGTCTGTTGCTATCATAAAGAGCATAATTGGTTTGATAACAAGAAAAAATGTTTTTCAGTGAAATGTCTAAGGGAGTATGTTGCTATTCTCCTCCCAAACCAAAGGTGTAAACCTCTGCTACTCTTTTTAGCCTCAGTTCCTGCTCTCTGAACATAAACAAGCAGACCTCAGCCCTTCTCCCCTTTCCCACCTTGTCTGCCTGAGACAGTATTTTTTTTCTTCTATTCAGTTCAAGGTAACGTTTTATTGTGTTGTTTTAGATAAAAGTTTAGGTCTTCAAAAAGTAAGTTCTAAAATTCTTTTCAAATCTAAATTCATACCTTGAATAACAAAAGCAAACCTACTCTTTTTATTCTAACCACTACTCCTGTGTTGATGCTTATTTGTTTATAGTAAAGGCTGGAGGAATGCGAATTTCCAAAAAACAAGAAATTGGTGTCCTGGAGAGACATACCAAAAAAACAGGATTAGAGAAAACAAGGTAAGAAATACTTAATTTCTTCTCCTTCATCACCTCAAGGAGTTTTGAGTGACTCTGCTTCCGGAAGTCAGAGGCCTCCCTGCATTTTAGGACAAACCAAGGCTCCTTAGGCCTTTGCTGAGCAGGGTTAGAGGCAGCCAGCTGAGGAGCGGTGACAGGGGCTAAAGATGAAAGACACATTCAGGTGAAAGGTGGCTACCTTCTAGAAGACTCTCTCTGGGCCCCCTCACTGCCCACATCCTCCTCTTCTCTGCAGCCAGCCCAGCTGCCTTGTACTTAAAAAGCACAATCCTGAGTGCATTCAAACCTGACTCATGTTCCTTGATCCTATTTTCACATTAGCCTTTAAAATAATGTCCCTAGGCTGGCCCTGTTTTCATAATATGCTTTCTGCTATCACAAATCTTCTTATTAAAAATAAATGTTTTTTGGGGGGGGGTTATTTTAAATCCATCACTCAATTATTTAGAAAATAATGGCCACTATATTTGGCATAGCCAGAAGGCATAGAGATACTGAAGTTCGTTTCTCCCTGCTCCTTCCACTATAACCTTGACAAAACGCACCATTCCCCAAGCTCAGCAGAGAACTGTGGGCTGGGCAGGTGCACAAATGGCCCAACCACTGGACTGTGGTTAAGGAAAACGACTGTGTTCAAAGAGAAAGAAACGTGCAAAACTGGCTCCTCCAAGGAGGTAATGGGGGCGCTTCAGAGACCATTTTCAACATGGTTTCCACAGATGAGTTGAGGAGGGATGCAAACGGAGTCAATTAGAGGACGTTCAGGGATGCATCCTTAAGAGGTATAAGAGCAGTCTCAGAACAGATGTTGGCGGGGATGTGGAGAAAGGGGAACCCTCCTACACTGTTGGTGGGAAGGCGAGCTGGTGCAGCCACTCTGGAAAACAGTATGGAGGTTCCTCAAAAAGTTGAAAATAGAGCTACCCTATGACCCAGCAATAGGACTACTGGGTATTTACCTCAAAGATACAAATGTAGGTATCCGAAGGGGTATGTGCACCCCAATGTTTATAGCAGCAATGTCCACAATAGCCAAACTATGGAAAGAGCCAAGATGTCCAGCAACAGATGAATGGATAAAGAAGATGTGGTGTATATATACAATGGAATATTATGCAGCCATCAAAAGGAATGGGATCTTGCCATTTGCAATGACGTGGATGGAACTGGAGGGTATTATGCTGAGCGAAATAAGTCAAACAGAGAAAGATGTATCATATGACCTCACTGATATGAGGAATTCTTAACCTCAGGAAA
>NC_138371.1:65965975-66060732 GCF_054177405.1 Leptonychotes weddellii | reverse complement strand
AAGAAGAAGAAGAAGATAGCAGAAGGGGAAGAATGAAGGGGGGGAAATCGGAGGGGGGAGACGAACCATGAGAGACGATGGACTCTGATAATCAAACTGAGGGTTCTAGAGGGGAGGGGAATGGAGGGATGGGTTAGCCAGGTGATGGGTATTAAGGAGGGCACATTCTGCATGGAGCACTGGGTGTTATGCACAAACAATGAATCACGGAACACTACATCAAAAACTAATGATGTAATGTATGGTGATTAACATAACAATAAAAAAATTTTTAAAGAAAGAGTAGTCTCAGAAATGGAATGCAGAGGGAAATAGACTATGGAATTTCTCTGGCTCTTTCACATGAAATTATATCAAAATCTCTTTTAAAGTTTTCTTCCCAGTTTCTGGGAAGGGAATTTTCTGAGGATTTGTTCCACTTTAAAATGAAATGCTCATTTGCCCCATTACCAGTACGTTTTTGTTTCTTCTGATATCAGAAAATAACTGTCACATAATGAAAGCTAAGTCTTTAAATCCTCAACGGCAGGGGTCACATATCATTTATCTTCTGACCCAGCCTCTGGGACAGTTCTTAGAATAGAGAAAGCACTTGAAATGACACCAGACTGTTGTTGAATTGCAGGCTGGTTTTATGCTGTTACTAAAACCTGACCAAGCCTAAGCCCTGTTTATGGTGACCCTGGTTAATAGGGGCTTAGGAACTAAAAAGTCTTGGCTTGGAAATGACATCCAGTTGGCAGCCAGTGGACACGGCATTCATTGCTCTGCACCTCAGGAAACGGGGACTTAACTATGAATTCTGATGTCAGCCGAACGCTGTAGGAAGAGTTGACCAGAGAGTAATAAAGTGGAGATTGGAACCCTCTTTAAAAACTCAATTGTTTTCTAATAGTTATTAGAAAATGAGAAGGGGGTCCCTGGGTGGCTCAGTTGGTTAAGCTACTGTCTTCGGCTCAGGTCACGATACTGGAGTCCCAGGATTTGAGTCCCGCATCGGGCTCCCTGCTCAGCGGGGAGTCTGCTTCTCCCTCTGACCCTCTCCCCTCTCATGCTCTCTCTCTCTCAAATAAATAGATAAAATCTTAAACGAGAATGGGACCACTGAGGAACATAAACAGCAAGAAATAACTCCCTCTCTCTCTTGCCCTATTCACCAGCAACAGTTATAGGTTTTGGGGGCCTGATGTGTGTAGGATGTGGGGGCCACTTTTTTTTTTCTTAAGATTTTATTTACTTGACAGAGAGAGCGCGCGCAAGAGCAGGAACACAAGCAGGGGGAGTGGGAGAGGGAGAAGCAGGCTTCCCACTGAGCAGGGAGCCCGATGCGGGGCTCGATCCCAGCACCCTGGGATCATGACCTGAGCCGAAGGCAGACGCTTAACAACTGAGCCACCCAGGCGCCCCATGGGGGCCACTTTAAAGAAAAATAGTAAAACATTACAGATATGAAAGGTCTGGGCACTGGCCTGACTGGGAAGGAGCTGGTGCAGGGGGAGGGCCCTGAAGCTGAAACTTCATTCGCTCCACCCTCAATTCACCTCAGCTGTTGACACTCCTCTGCTTGAGGAATGCAGATATGCAGATATGAGGGCCTCATTTTCATGGACAAACATCCCTCCTGACATCTTCTTGGAGAATGGCTTTTGCAAAATGTATCAGAGAAAATAAATTTCTAAGTATCATCAGTCTACGTTCATTTCCTAATAACTTCTACTCGCCAACGCCAACCATCCAGAAAAAAAAAAAAATGCCAAGAGCAAAGTTTCCATCAAGAAATTGTACAAGCAGGCTCAGCCCTGATTGATGCTCTCCTACAAAATACATTGACCTGAGAAAAAGAAGCCAGACACAAAAAAGTCCATGCTTTGTGATTCATTTTATGAAGTACAGAAACAGTCAAAACTAATCTGCGGGGCTCTAAGTCAGGGTAGTGGTTATCCTTGGGGGCGGCTGATTTGACTAGTTATGAAGAGTCACCAAGCTATATACTCCAATGAAAAGATGAAATGAAAATACACCAGTAATAATAATCTGGCCTACAAAGATTTTTGTAGCACATGGGCACACAGAAGCAGAATGTTTTTTTCTTCTGGATACTGCCAAGCAGAGTAAAAGCTTAAAGGCCAAGTAGATAGTCCGTTGTATCAATCATTTAGCCTCCTTAGTGGGAGAGTTTTCCGGTCCTATATGAAATTTTGTTTCATCTTTACAGTTCAATTGCAAGTGTTGCCAAACTCCAGGCTATGGATGCTCTGAATGACACACTGGAGAAGGTGAGCGGGGGTGTGGGTGAGGCCCCTCACGGGACGCTCCCAGTCAGCATTTATCCAACGAGTCAGGCTGCATGGGTGAAGGAGCACTGAGCACTGAGCTTTTACCCAGCTCAGAGATTTGCCGTCCTGTGAAAGACTCTGCTCTCAGTCCAAGGACACAAAGAGGTTTTGGTGAGAAGAGCTCTTTCTCCCAAATTCCTAGTGTCTATTTAATAAGTCATTTCAAAAATAAGATAGAAAACAAGGCAAGAATCCTGACACCAAACTGGCAGAGTTGTACTTTGCCTTCCCAAATATTCCTCAGAAACACTGGCATGTTTTTTATAAAAAAGCAGCCTGTGTATTGGGAATTCGGCAGTGTGGGGCCTCTCTCACCACCACTGCGTACCCACAAGGCAATATTTGATTTGAGGTGAAGGTGGGGGGTGGAGGGTTGCACAGGTTAGGGCTGGAGGAGCTCTAGGTACTGGCTGAGTTTATCCAGGAAAATCTGTTTATGAGGGTGGCTGGCCGTTGCTATTTTTATTTCTATATCTTGTATTTCTTCTGAGTAGCTCCAGAAACTCAGAAAACTCTTACCAGATCGACAGTGGTTCGGTTTTGGATTTACTAGTTTGTTTTTAAATTTTGTCGGTAAACTAAGTGAGGGTCCTTATTCTATTTCTAGGGGGCAGATAATCTGCATTGAAAGCAACGAATAACCACTCTTTCTGTTGCTCTCACGTTAATTGAAGGGACAGGACTGTGCATAATTTATAGAAGGAAGACTAGCTGTCACTGCCAAAATCAGGGGTCTGGAAAAGATGGGAGCAGAAACTGAGCAGCTAGACCTCTAGGGGCCTCCATGTGGTAGTGGCTTCTCCACTTACTATTGGTATGACCCTGAGCAAATTACTTCTATTGTGCCTTAGAGAAGTTATTTGTAAAATGGAGGTAAGGAAGGGCGCCTGGCTGGCTTAGTCGGTTAAGTGTCTGACTCTTGATCTAAGCTCAGGTCTTGATCTCAGGGTCTTGATCTCAGGGTCATGAGTTCAAGCCCTGTGTTGGGCTGCATGTCCAGCATGGAGCCTACTTTATTTTATTTTTTTTAATTTTATTATTTATTTGACACAGAGAGATACAGCGAGAGAGGGAACACAAGCAGGGGGAGTGGGAGAGGGAGAAGCAGGCTTCCCGCGGGGCAGGGAGCCCGATGTGGAGCTCGATCCCAGGACCCTGGGATCATGACCGGAGCCGAAGGCAGACACTTAATGACTGAGCCACCCAGGCGCCCCCATGGAGCCTACTTTAAAAAAAAAAAAAAAGGAGCTAAGGAAGAGTATATACTTTCAGGGTTGTTGTGTGGGATGAGTGAGTTTGTACATATGAAGCTCGTAGAACAGTGCCTGGCACAGAGTAACCTGTTTGCACTCTGGTTGGTAGCAGTGAAATAAGCAGGCGTGTCCAAAGTCCATGGGATGTAACCAGGCAGATGGTACTAGGCAGATTTTTTTTTTTTTTTTTTTTAAGTCATCTCCCTGTGCAACATGCAGCTGAAACTCACCACCTCGAGATCAAGAGTCGCATGCCTTGTTGACTGAGCCAGCCAGGTGCCCCAGTACAAGGCAAGATCTTGATTATAGGCTACAGCTACAAAGCCTTCTAATGGGGGGGGCTTGGTTCTCCCACAAATGGATTTGAGCTGAGGTCATAAACAACTCTTTGCCTTCCTGGCTTTAGAAGAAGGGCTGGGATGAATGTGCCAGAGCAACACAGCCTGCCGGCTTCTGCAGCCCACGTCCTCTCACACCTGCCCACAAAACGCCACTTCTGCGGGGGCCACAGACTGTGCACAGTTGTAAATGGAACTGGAGGGATTAGACACATTCCTCTAGGATATATGCTAGCCCAAAATAAAATGTTTAAAGAAAGTGGTCAGTAGAGGTCGATTATGCTATACATTAGTTACCGTGCCAGAGTCTACATTGTTTTTTATAGACATTTATGCTTATGTCTTGACATAGAGTTTTTTTCCATTCAGTTAAAAATTTCACTTCCTTATTTCACAGATTAAAAGAAAAACCAACAACAATAACAACAAATTGTATTCGTAAACCATAAGAAAACATTGAGATGGTGTGTTGTTACAAATATTTTTAACAGCAACTGTACCTATTTAAAAAAACAAACAACTTTAACACTTAGCTCAAAGTGTACTGCAGTAGGACTGTGGCTAAGAGTGCACAGTTTACTGGTTAGAACAGGGCTGGTATCAGACATCAGTTGTGTCTCCTGCTGGCTCTGCCACTGAGATCTCTTCCCTTTTCTATGCCTCTGTTTCCTCATCTGTACATGGGAATGTGGTTAACAGTATTCACTTCACAAAAATGTGAGAATAAAACAAAGTTATATAATATACACAAAGTACTTAGCTGAGCCAGGTACAATTAGCCCTCATGAGTGTTAGCTTCTATTCCCAGGTGGGTATCCTATAGGACAACACTCAGAATCCCAGGCAAAGGATAAGAGGCCAGCAACAAAATCAAGTCCCAAGATCACCATGTATGACTCTCTTGAATATGGTAATTAGTGGGAATCCATGTGTTTTCTTACCACTAAGAAAAATCGTCCCTGAATTCATAGTTCAACCTGAAGCATAATAAGATTTTTTTTTAAGAGAGAGAGCGCACAGTGTGGGAGGGAAGGAGGGAGGTACAGAAGGAGAGAGAATCTTAAGCAGATTCCGTGCTAAACTAGGGCTTAATCTCTCAACCCTGAAATCAAGAGTCGGACGCTTAACCCACTGAGCCACCCAGGAGCCTCTAAGATTTTATAGTAAAGGTCAACTTGGGGTGGAAAGACCAATGCCTTTAAAAAAAATAGATCTGTTGAGATCCGTGGTTGTCAGGAGCTGGGGGTGAGAGGAGGGGTTAACCACAAAGGGACAGGAGGGAATTTGGGGGGTTGAGGGTTCTGTCTTTTGATTCTGGTCACAAACTGTATGTATTTGTGAAAACTCATGGAACTGTACACTAAAAAGGGTATGTTTTGCTGTAGATAAATTATACCATAATTTTTTAAGTGAAAAAATGCATAAACTATACTGCCTCATACAAAAAAATTAAGATATATAAAAGATAGAGAAATGTAAATATAGATATCTGCTGATGGATTTTCACCAGCATAACCATTGCCCCCACGATATATATTGTCATGAAGACCTAACAATATACAATTGGCCAGAAGAAATACAGTAGCAGAAATGAGGTTTATATCCTCTGCATTTAGTAACATTCATTGATGCCCTCAGCTAGAATTATGTCTGGTTCCAAGAACCCATGTTAATTCTCATACCAATGCAAGAACTTAAGAGTCTAAGGCAGTGGGGTGCCTGGGTGGCTCAGTGAGTTAAGTGTCCAACTCTTGATTTCAGCTCAGGTTATGATCTCAGGGTTGTGAGATCGAGACCTGTATCACCTCTGCGCTGAGCATGGAGCCTGCTTGGGATTCTCTCTCTCCCTCTCCCTCTGCCCCCCACCCCACGCATATGTGTGCACTCTCTGTCTCTCTCTCTAAAAAAAAAAAAGTCGAAGGCAGTAAGAGGACAGTCCTATTCATAGGATCTCATCAACCACTTAAACATGGCAAGACATTTCTATCCATATGTTACTCCTCTCTGGATACCTTACTTTATTTTTTTGTAAAAGATTTTATTTATTTGTCAGAGAGAGAGAGCACAAGCAGGGGGAGCGGCAGGCAGAGGGAGAAGCAGGCTCCCTGCTGAGCAGGGAGCCCGATGCGGGGCTTGATCCTAGAACCCTGGGATCATGACCTGAGCCTAAGGCAGCCGCTTAACTGACTGAGCCACACAGGCACCCCTGGATACCCTACTTTAAAATCAACCTAGGGTTTGAGATTTGGGAGATTGAAAAACAATCTCCCAAAGCTTGTAATTGTATGAGTCTAAGTGGGAAGCAGCCTGAAATTTTCCCTTCCCACTATTTCCCCCAACTCCTCCATGCACAAAGAACTCTCTCCCACTACCTTTCTCCTTCCCTCCTTACCTCTCCAGTCAGCCCTTCCTGCCTCTCCCAGCCCTGCTTAATGAGAGAAGTCATGTTGCCTGGTGGCTGGCCATAAAACCTGGTATTCCTGCAGAAAAAGGCTTATGTAACCCCAAAATTCCCTCGGCTGAAAATCTGGGAGAACCGGTCTCAGACCAAGTTCCACCAACTCCTTCAAGGCTGTTTGACCTTTTAGAAGTCACGTAGCTCCTCTGAGATTTACGGTCGTTCATTTAATCTTTTTTTTTTTTTTAAAGGCAGGGAGTGAGAGAGGATAATACTGCCAAATATAATTCTTTAGACAGTTATGGAAGTTAAATTTGGCAATAATTGTGAAGCCACTCTGAACATGAAAGTATCCAGTTGAAGCATTAGTAACAAGGTTGGGTTATGGTGTGGAGGGGGGTGGACCATTGAAGCCTAGTTAAAGTTGGGGCACTTTTCAAGTTGGCAAATGTGTCACCCCTGCAGAGTTAGTGAGATGTATGGGAAATGGGATCCTGAGGGAGCGGAAACTCTCAAAGGCATCTGCACATCTAAAAAGGTTTCTCTTGTTCTGTAGAAGAACATCACTGTAGGAGTATCCTTGAATTTCATGGACTCAAGCTGAATGTTTTGTTTTAAGCATTTTGCTTAATGGGGTGTGGAAATCTAAGTGCCAACATTCAAGTTGGAAGTTAACACCCTGGAAAGATGAATGGAAGAGCTCCCAGTCTGAGAATACTACCTCACTTCGGGCTCTAAACCAAAACCTGCCACTGATTTCCTTGCATCTAGAATTTCTTTCCCAGCTCCAATCATAACGAGTTTTATTATACTTCTTTTGCTTTTTGCTCTGAAACGAAAACTATAGGTTCTGCGGTCACAGCTACCCAAGATGAAGGTAGATTCTCCACGTGGGAGTTTCTGTTGATCTGCTTTTCAAGTTCAATATGTGGCCCCTTATGTGATGGAGTCACAGCAAGACAGAAATCCTTATACACACACTGGCCTTGAATTCTTTCTCTTATGGGGTTACCTGAGATTCTCTTAACCTAATGAATCAGACAAGAAACACCTTTCTTTTTTACAAACCCGGTCATTTTATAAAGACTAATGATGAAAAATCCAAAGCTTCACCAAAGCTCAGATGCCGGCCTGAAGCCTGGTTGGAGGTTGTACTCTGGAAAGCTATTCCTACCTATTTCTAGTTCCAGCTTGAAAATACAATCTTCCTATCACCATTGATACAAAGTCTACAGCAAAGAATTAGGGCATTTCGAGGTTGACCATTTTACTGATAGTTTCTTTTTTTTTAAGATTTTATTTATTTATTTGACAGAGAGAAACACAGTGAGAGAGGGAACACAAGCAGGGGGAGTGGGAGAGGGAGAAGCAGGCTTCCCGCCCAGCAGGGAACCTGATGCGGGGCTCGATCCCAGGACCCTGAGATCATGACCTGAGCCGAAGGCAGATGCTTAACGACTGAGCCACTCAGGAGCCCCTACTGACAGTTTCAATTCTGATGGAAGACTCTTTATAGACTCTCCACCCACAACCCCCAAGTTCTACATTCAGGTGTTCCCCATTGAAGGATTGGAGCATATGAGAACGAGGACTTGATTCTTTTGTATATTCAAGAGTTGCTGGACAGCCCTGCTATGGGCTCCCTAAAACCTGACATTTGTAATTTAATAATTATGGGCTGTTTCCCTAAGGCTGTTATCTTTGCCAGAATTATTTCTACTTCCTTCTCACTCGTGTTGATTTTTTTTTCCCCCTTAAACTTTCCCAGTTCAGTTCACAGATGGCCAACAGGCCCCACAGACAGCCTCCCATTCCTTCTGATCTCCAACAGTCCCCTCCTGAAAAGCAGTTGAGCAGAACTTTTAGGACCTCTGTTAAATGCCTTAGTAAAAATGTAGCCCCTAACCCTTGTGCATTACTGGTGGGAATGTAAAATGGTACAGCCACTATAAAAAACAATATAGCGGGGCGCCTGGGTGGTTCAGTCGTTAAGCGTCTGCCTTTGGCTCAGGTCCAAAGGGTCCCAGGGTCCTGGGATCGAGCCCCGCATCGGGCTCCTTGCTCCGCGGGAAGCCTGCTAAGCCTGCTTCTCCCTCTCCCACTCCCCCTGCTTGTGTTCCCTCTCTCGCTTTGTCTCTCTCTGTCAAATAAATAAATAAAATTAAAAAAATATATAGCAGTTCCTCAAAAAATTAAACATAGAATTCTATGATCCAGCAATTCTACTTTTGGGTGTATACCCAAAAGAACTGAAAGCAGGGATTTGAACAGATGTTTATACACCAGTGTTTATAGCAGCATTATTCACAATAGTCAAAAGGTGGAAGCAACCCAAATGTCCATCATCATATCATCCATATGAATGGATAACAAAATGCAGTATATACACAGTCAGGGGGATATTATTCAGCCTTAAAAAGGAAGGGAATTCTCACACATACTACAACATGGGTAAGCCTTGAAGACATGATGCTAAACGAAAGAAGCCAGACACATAAGGACAAATCCCACTGGAGTTTATATGCAATACCTGGAGTAGTCAGCATTCATAGAGAAAGAAGGTAGAATGTGGTTGCCAGAGGCTGGAACGTGGGAGGGGGGAGTGAGGAGTTATTGTTTAAAGGGTACAGAGCTTCAGTTTGACGTGATGAAGAAGTTCTGGAGATGAATGGTAGAGATGGTGGCAAAACAGTGTAAATGCATTTAATGCCACCAAACTGTACACTTAAAAATGGTTGAAATGGTAAATTTTGTCCTGTGGATTTTACCACAATTTTTTAAGAGATCAAAAAAAAATCGTAGCCTCTGAAGTGCGGAGATAAGCCTAGAGATGGTCAGGTCATGAGTCAGTGCCTCCGCCCCTCCCCTCCCACCCCCACCGTGGTCACTCTCACGGCCACTCTGTGGCTTTGTCTCCTCAGTGACGACTTGTCATCTTGCCCCGTCTCACCTCGGCTACTTGCCCACATTCTGTTATGTCCAAATTACTTGTTTCCTTTCTCACTCCCTTCACCTTGTGCTTGACTTGAAGTAAACTGGCAGGCATCCCTCCCACCTGTAATCACTTGTATGTGGTTTAGAGCCAACCTGAAAGAATCCATCTGTTCTAGTTGACAGTAAAGACACCAGTCTGGAAGAAAACTACTGAAGTTAGTAGCCTCTTAAATTTCCTTTTGGTTCTAATGTTAAAAGAAAAACATAACACTCTGCCCTTACCACACTCTAAAATGTCCTGTGGCCCAATGATAATTGATTTGACAAAAAAAAAAGTCACTGGCTCTTTTTTTAGATTCTAAAGCAACATTTATGACCAATACCTCAATTGTGTTTCTCCCTTCCTCCTAGAACACCAGCAGAGACCATCCTTGGGTTTCATTGTGATATGACTTCTGCCTGCTCATTGTAAAAGAAAAATTTTTAGAAAAATACTGACAGGCAAAGTAAAGAAGAAGATGGGGAATTGCCATAAACCCTCAGAGATAACCACTGTTAAAACTTCAGTGTATACTCTTCTAGTGTCTTTAATTGTTTAAGACCAAGAAGAAAGGACTTTCTGGAGTCAAGTTTCACATGAAAGGGAACGCTGTGTGCCCAGAACTCAGGGGCATTTGAGAAGAGATATAAGGCACATATGTTTTCCCTGGCTCAGAAGAGCCCAAACAAATCATGAACAATGTGATGCTTGGGGTCATGAGCAGTTTATCTCCCCCTTTATTTAACTTGAGTGTCAGGGCAAGAGCATCTAAGTTCTACAGTGATAAGTTAAATTCCTCGTGAGCTGAAGCATCCCTTCCTTGCTGGCTAAGATAGGTGTCCTTAGGTATTTGTATCGATCGGCTTAGAAACCAAGAACTGGAATGGACCCAAAAGGTCACTGGGTCCAAATTCTTCTCCTAGGAATACTACATCTGAATTGCTTACAGCATTGAGCATCTTTTCCATCTGAAGCTGTCCTTAGTGTAAATTCCATAAGATCTCTCGATTCCTTATGAAATTCCTCTTATTGTCAAAATCTCCGTCTGTGTTCATTGAAAGCCACTTGAGCTGTTTTCCTCACAGATATCTTCCATGGGGTGACTAATAAGATCTCTTGTTACCTGAAGCTACGAATCACTCCTCAGCTTTCTTTTTACCGGGCTGTTGAGACTGAACCATATGAAATCGCCAATACTGGACCATTGTTTACCTACAAAAACAACCATTTCACACGCTTCAGCATACTAACTGACCCTAACTCTCCCCAACATCTTTCAGAGGTTCTTTATTTCTGATCTGTTGACAATGGAGGTGTTCCTCCCCTGTGGGATCTTCTCTGGTGTCCCCTACAGCCTCCTTAGAATATATGCACAATCTGCATATATGCACCAGAATACTTGTTAATCTTGGAAGACTGATGAGATATAATTAAGCATTTCTATCTTTAAAAATGTCCCTTCAAATCGTACATATAAATGCATATGTATATTCTGCATCTTATCTTGTGTATAATATAGTTTATGGTTTTCAAAATCGGAAGCAAGCTAATGAGAGAAACCTGGATGAATGCATACACATGTGAGTCCAGAGTTGGAGACGGTATGGGAAAAAGACATATGAAAGAAGTAACCGGAACTGTGAAGTTCTCCCGCCCAGCTGTGTTGCTTTCTGCTGCTGTGATACTGCATGACCAAAAAGTTCCAATACGCTTATTTTTTCTTTCTTTCTCACCTTTAGCTCAGCCATAAATTTCCAGCAGTAATGCACATGGCACATCAAAAACCCAGACCTGCCCTGGAGAAGGTCTCTCCGCTGAAAAGGATCTACATTATTCAGCAGCCTCGAAAATGTTAAGCTGGAATGTAAAACACAGCCATCTGGCCAACTGCCACAAACATCGGACAGCTTAGCGAAAAGGACCCAAATTTTCCATAGGCCCAGTGCACTTGCTTGGTAAATAAAACAGCTTTTGTATCTTCTCTTTTGACTTTAGATAATAAAGCATCCAAATTTATAAATCCAGTGCCTTCTTGGGCCTTATTTTGGTCCAGGTCAGGATCCCACTGATATTTACATAGGTAATCCTGTGGAAGAAGTGGATGGTGTGGAAGAATCCAGAATACTTGAGTATTCCACTCCACCTCCCAGGATAAGCCCTCTCCTTGATGCTGACCCTGAGCTGTTCCACCCACAGTGAGTTCTTTCAGAAGGACAGAGGTGGGAGAGGAATACTCTGAGCTGTGCAAAGGTCAATACTCTATGCAAACGTGAGGAGTGATTCTTCTTGGTATGTTTGTCCTCAGATGCTCCAGCTTTCACTTGAGGTGAAAGGTCATTTCCGGCTCCCCACATAAATACATAAGTTTGTTTTGAAAGTTTGGTGAGGGAAAATGAAAAACTTGTATTTGTTACATACATATTCTCTTCTTTAAAGCAATCGAGGATGAAAGGTAGAATTATAGTTGCAGCAGGAGATTGGCTCAGGGCCTCCCACAAAGTTCGTGCTCAAGAACCTAGGGAGGTCATGATGCTGTAGGGCATTGTGGTTAGGGTATAGATGTTGATTTTATTTTTTTAATAAAAATTTTTATTTATTTGTCAGAGAGAGAGAGCAGAAGCAGGGGGAGTGGCTGACAGAGGGAGAAGCAGGCTTCCCACAGAGCAGGGAGCCCGATGCAGGGCTCGATCCCAGGACCCTGGGATCATGACCTGAGCTGAAGGCAGACGCTCAACGACTGAGCCACCCAGGCATCCCTAGATGTTGATTTTAATTGGAGGTGGGGATAGGAGGGAAAGTGTTGCCAAGCTGAACCTGCTCTAGCTCTCCTACCCTTCACCATACACACACACACACTCTCTCTCTCTCTCTCTCTTCATATACTCACACGTGAATAGCCAAGGGGATCTTCAGGTGATAGTAGGGGACAACCACATCATTTTTCTACAAAGCTTAGCTGTCACTTATAGTTCCACCATCTGCACATCTCATTAATAATGTTATCCAACAATCAGCACTTGTCTTGACCCAAAAAAAGTGGTCAGTCCTCTAGGCCATCAAGTTACAGGTTGATAACCCTTGGAGTGTGACCTGGTGCCATGCCTGTCTCTGGTTCCTGGAACTCCAAAAGTGCTCGGCTAAAGTCCAGTGGTCATGCTGATGCATCTTGCCTCCTCCCCTGCACTGTTTGGCTCTTTTTCAGAAATAAGAAAATTGTTGGAGACAATATTGAGACTTCAGTCAGTGCCAGCATGAATCAATAAGACAGTGAGTCCTAACCACACCACTTTGGCTTAGCTCAGTTCCAGTCCTCTGGACCATTGTCAGAAATATTCCAGAAAGGTAAGTGTTGCAAGGCACACTTGTTCTTGTCAATGCACAGAAGTTCAAGGTCAGCCACGACTCCCCAGGGAACAATAGCAAACTACAAAGAGGATGGTGGATACTAGCTGGGACACTGGACTGAGATTAGGAGACTAAGTTTCTACTTCTGACCTTTACTAGTTCTTTTTTTAAAGATTTTATTTGTTTACCTGAGAGAGAGAGAGCAAGAGTGGGGATAGTGGCAGAGGGAGAAGGAGAAGCAGGCTTCCCGCAGAGCAGGGAGCCCGACACAGGGCTGGATCCCAGGACCCTGGGATCATGACCTAAAACCAAAGGCAGACGCTTAACTGACTGAGCCACTCAGGCGCCCCTGACTTTTACTAGTTCTTAAACCTTAAACAAGCCACTCAGCCTTCTGATTCTTGTCAAATGGGCATAATAACACCTGACCCACCCACCCCCAGTTTAACCTTCCCAGTGCACACTAGGAAGAAGGCAAAAGAGACACTGAGATTTGTACTAAGCCATTTCAAGAGTAGTGAGAACACTGATAGTACCAGGATGACTGTTGTAGAAGCTGCCAGAACTATAGTAGCAGGAAAACTATAAGAGATGGTATAAAATGAGCCTAGAATAGGAATTAAGAGGAAAGCTGAAGATTGGGGCCAGATGGCAGCGGAGAGTAAACGGGGGAGGGTGATAAGGGAATTGGGAAGCTAGGATGGTGGCACTGCTAGATTTACCTCTTGTGGGGGTGACAGGAGGGCCAACAACCCAAAGGATGGAAGAAGAGAAGGACGCCATTCTCTTCTCTAGGTTGGAAGATGTATTGCAAGGGAAGAGAGGCGGCTCAAAGTGGGACTCTGTAGCCAGGAGCCCAGCATGAATTTAGGCTCACAATTGCAGTCACTCAAAGTAAGAAGTTTCATGTGAACTTCAGATCCGAAAGGAATTGGAATTATCCCAGGGAATGTGTAAGAGAAAAAGGACCGGCCAGTAAAAGCGCTTGGTGGTGATATGGCTGCTTATGTAGAAAGCCAAAAGGGCTGTTCCGTCATCTGCCGAGGAGTAAGCCCTGCATGGATGTGCTGTGGTTCCACTCAGTTGGCAACCCCTGTGATACATTCACAGGCCCAGCAAAAACCGTGACAGTGATGAGGGGCTGTGTCAGGAGGTGCAAGGCTGGGGATTTGTGGGCGGACGCTTTTCTTCAGCTCAGTTCAGTTCAGTTCAGCACACTCTTTGTTAGGCCCGGGGACACAGAGATGAGTAAGAAGTTACCCCTGCCTTCCACAAGATCCTAAACCGAAGGGAAGTAAGCCTGCTAGCAAATCCACATGAAAAGAGAGCTTAGAAATGGCTTGCTGAGAATGGGGGGCATGCTGGGGAGGAGGTCATGTACAGTGAAACAAAAAATGTGTTGGCTGTGGAGCTCACTAACCCACATGCAGATCTTTAATAAACAGTCTTTAGTTAAGGTTTTTATTATGGAGATTGTCAAATATATGCAAAAGTTGAGTGAATATTATACTGAACTCTCAGGTACTCATCACAGAGCTTCAACAATATGGTCAATCTTGTTGAGCCTATAGCATCCAGCCCTCAACTTCTCCCTCTGCCTCTCTCCTTCTGGATTCCTTTAGAGCAAATCCCAAGCATAATTTCATCTAGAAATACTTCAGTATGTTATCTCCAATAGATAAACACTCAGGTGTACACACACCTTCTCTCTCTCTCTCTGTAAACTAGATTTTGCAAATATTGTGAAGCAAAAGGGAGTATTAAATAAACAATCCAAGAATCTTTCACAACAAAAGCAAGGCTGACATTGCTATGCGAGCCACAAGAGCAGGAAGCAAGTATTCACGCACACGCACACACACAAATATGCACACACAGCTGAGCAGGTAGTGTCCACAGAAATTTGGGAAGTCGGTGAGAGGAGGAACTTGAGAAAGGGAGGTCGAAAATGAAGATGGTTTTCAGGTTGAAGAAAAGAAACAGGTAAACATAAAGTCGGTGGGAGTAAATGAGTAAACAAGAGGTATGGGAAGAAACCACGAGGCAAAATTAGTTCTCATGAGTAAAAGAATATAGAAAACACTTAAAAATAGCTAGTTCTGAGGTTACTCAGAGGAATAATGGGGTGATAGGTTTTCTTTAGATGGAACCGAAGTCCGAGGAGGATATAGCTGGCTTTGGGTACATATTATGTTTTCGAGTGAATGTCTGCATGTCACTGGAGTCGCCATCCCCTTCACATAGATCAGACGAGCTCAAACCCCCATCCTTCCCTAGTGGGTGTTCAAAGTCCTTCCACACTGTCTGTGAATCTCTGGGGGGTTATTGTGGTCACCTCTGACTTCCAATGGATTTTGCTGTCGCTGAATCCCACCATCTTGATCTCATCTTGGCACTCAGCCCTTTTCCACGATTTCCCCGAAAGCCTACTCCGGCGGGTGATTCACTTACCAAAGATTTAGCAGAGTCTATATCACAGCAACCAGACAAGCTGCAATAGATTATTAGATACCCCAGATTTTATGTGTATGACCTTCTACTACCTCCCACTCCCTCCAACCCACGATTTTGTTCACTGCTCAGTGTAGCCCTGGCAGGCTCCTATTCCTCCCACCATCTTGCTGATGGCTTCCCCTCTCCCACCCGCCCCCCCTTTCCTCACTTTCCTACTCTTCCCTTCCTCCTGATTTCTGTTCAGTTCCACATCGGCAATTAGTGTTTTTCATGTTGTCTTGACTCCTGGAAAACATGTCCTCTGGGAGTCACCTTACCCCCAAATAATCTCCCTGCTCCCAGCAAATCTGACATCAACTGTCAGGATGTCAACATTTTCATCCAAATACGAAAGAATGGATGAGTAATCAATTGATTAATTAATTAATCAGGAAGATTGAAGTGACTGAGAAGTTGAGCCAAGAAAAATGAGCCAAAGGAAAAAGTGGAGAACTTCCAAAGGAGATGTTGAAGGACGGAAAGAAAAACACATGAAATTAGGGTGAGCAGAGCTTCAACTAAAAATATAGAATACAGATAGAATTTTGAACCTGCTTTTGCATACGGTATTTCATGAAATCACAAGAATCACGACATGGTAGCTATCATTATCCCACTTTGCAGATGACAAACATGAGCCTCAGAGAAGTTAAGAGATTCCAAATTTTTGTAGTTTAAGTGGAGGAATTTCTCTGGGAATCTCTTAATCCCAAATCTAGAGCTGTCTCCATGACCCCATGAGAACACAGGCTGGAGCTGAAGCCTAGAAGTCTCCAAAGATAGAGGATCTGGATGTAATTTTGACTTAAAAAATAGAGCTGCATTTGAAGAGAGAAATCTGTGTGAAAGGACTGATTTAGGACCAATCAAATCCCTCAACAGGGGAAGAGCCATTTGAGTTCAGATTTTCAGGTTTTTGTTTAAAAGATACAATATGGAAATTTGAAAGATCATGGAAGTGAACTGGTTGGGAGAAAATAAATAATTTACAGATATGAACCCCCAAAAGAAAAAAGAAAGCCAAAAACGGAAAATGTGCACAGGACACCTCCCCAGGGCACAGCAAAGGCATGAGGCTGGGGGAAATGCCACATGTGACTTGGGAAAGGTGCTAGGGCAGTGGACAAACAAAAGGTGACCTCTGTATGAAGTATTTATTATTAGCCTGTGAGACACAGTAACAGAGATGTCAATGTTTTCTACAAGGGCTTTCCAAATCAAGCTAAATAATTGTGAAAGCAGTGGCCTGAGCCTGAGTCCTGGCCTCTCATCTTACTCCCCGAACAGCATGAGCTTCACCACCCACTTCCCCTTCTCCTCCAACTATCGGTCCCTGGGCTCCATGCAGTCACCCAGCCACTGGGTCTGGCTGGTCAGCATCTAGGCAGGCGCCAAAGGCTCAAGCTCCCAGATCTCTCCATATCCCACTCCACCAGCTTCTGGGGGCCTGGCCACCAGGATAGTTGGGAGTCTGGCAGGCATAGGGGGCATCCAGGGTGAGAATGAGACCATGCAAGACCTGAATGACTCTCTGGCCTCCTATTTGGAGAGAGTGAGGAGCCTGGAGGTTGATAACCAGAGACAGGAGATCAAAATCCGAGAACACTTAGAGAAGGTCAGAGACTGGGGCATTACTTCAAGACAGTCAAGAGCTAAGGGCTCAGATCTTCGCAAATTCTGTGGCCAATACCCAGCTTGCTGCCGATGATGATGACTTCAGAGTCAAGTATGAAACAGAACTGGCCATGTGCCAGTCTGTGAATGACATCCATCAGCTCTGCAAGGTCATTGATGATAGCAATGTCACTTGGCTGCAGGTGGAGACAGAGATCGAGGCTCTCAAGGAGGAGCCACTTTTCATGAAGAACCACAAGGAGGAAGTAAAGGGTCTACAAAACCAAAGTGCCACCTCTGGGTTGACCATGGAGTTGGATGCCCCAAAACCTCAGGACCTCAAGATCATGGCAGACATCCTGGCCCAGTATGACGAGCTGGCTCAGAAGAACCAAGAAAAGCTGGACAAGTACTGGTCCCAGCAGATTGAGGAGAGCACCAGAGTGGTCACCTTGCAGACCGCTGAGATAGGAGCAGCTGAGATAACTCTCACAGAGCTGAGACATGCGGCCCAATCTTTGGAGATCAACCGGGACTTGATGAGAAACCTGAAGGCCAACTTGGAGAACAGCCTGAGGGAGGTGGAGGCCTGCTACACGAAGCAGATGGAGCAGCTCAACGGGTCCTGCTGCACGTGGAGTCGGAGCTGTCCCAGACCCGGAAAGAGGTGCAGTGCCAGATCCAGGAGCACCAGGCCTTGCTCAAGGTCAGGCTGAGATCGCCCCTACCATTGCCTGCTGGCAAACAGGGAACACTTCTGCCTTGGTGACGCTCTGGATAGCAGCAACTCCTTCAAACCATCCAGAAGACCACCACCTGCAGGATTGAGGATGGCAGCGTGGTGTCTGAGACCAATGACACCATAGTTCTGAGGCCTTGAGGCAGCAGAAGCAGGGTATGCTTTGGGGAGCAGGAAGCCAATAAAAGGTTCAGAGGGAAAGAAGAAAAAGAGAAAGAAAGAAAGGGAGAAAGAAAGAACGAAAGAACGAAAGAAAGAAAGAAAAGGAAAGAAAGGAAGGAAGAAAGAAAGAAAGAAGGAAAGAAAGAAGAAAGAAAAAGAGAAAGAAGGGGGAAGGAAGGAAGGAAGAAGAAAGAAAAAGAAAGAAAGAAGAAAGAAAAACAAAACCATGTTTTGAACGACCTGTAGGCCCACCTCATGAGCAGGCATACCACAGGCTTCGGGCCCATGTTTGCTCTGGTAGTTTTCAACCCCACTGGGGTCAGTCATACCACTGCTATAATTATCAAAGACCTGTGAGAAAAGAAAAGAGGAAGATGGCACATAAATGTTCCTCATGAACAAAAGTTTCAGGGTAGTTTGGAGAAAAAGTGCAAGAGAATTGAGTCACCATAGGCTTGCTGAAATCAATACACTGTCCAAATTAGCCAGAACCATATCTGTATTAAAACAACAATTTATGGGCGCCTGGGTGGCTCAGTCGTTAAGCATCTGCCTTCGCTCGGGTCATGATCCCAGGTTCCTGGGATCAAGCCCCGCATCGGGCTCCCTGCTCTGTGGGAAGCCTGCTTCTCCCTCTCCTACTCCCGCTGCTTGTGTTCCCTCTCTGGCTGTGTCTTTCTGGCAAATAAAATAAAATAAAATAAAATAACAATTTATTATAAATAAAATTATTAGGTCACTGGTATGGGTCCAGAAGACTTTTTTCTTTTTTTTAAAGGTCCATCAATTACTCAAATTTAAATGTCATTACATTGGAGAGAAGGATATTTGCTGCCAATGCTAGCCATTTGAATATAGTAGGATTGAGAGTATCGTAAGAAAAATGTCAGAGATCATAAAATGCAGAGTGAAAGATTTTATTATTTCTATTCATGCGATGGCAGAGATTGAAATTAATTTCTTAAAATGCAGAGAATTAGGTAAAGGGGTGAGGAACCGAAGTCATGCTCTCCTTTAAAGATTTCAGAATGATGGAACTTTTTTTTCACTGACACAGAGAGGGCTTTCTAAAGGAATATAGCCAAAGGCCTCCAAGAATAAAATAGATCTTGCCACAGAAGCATTTAAGGAAGAACACAGACAGATAAAACCAAGGTGAAGACACCAGGGCCGAAACAGTGAAATCAAAGAACAGATGAAGCAGAATGGGGGTATTAAGAGCAGAAGCAGGTCATACAAGAACAAAAACACTCCCTTCAAAAATCAAAGGTCTATGAGAAGAGAGAGGATTGTTGCAAGATGAAAATGGCCAGAATATGGTACCCAAAGAGAGCCTGGAAATAATGGAAGGGTTCAACCAGATGGATCAAGTGCAAGGAAAGACTGATCCACACACTTGGCCATGGCTGCCGAAGAAATGAGTGGCCCGACAGTGGGCATGATGGGTCAAGTGGTTCTAAGTGAGCCAGATCTGGAAGCAAGAAAGCCCTCCCAGCTCGGGCAGACACGTGGTCCAGCTCCGCCAGGCTTTTAAAAACTGAGCAAACTGCTGGTTTCAATGGCAGACACTTAAGGGGAAGGGGAAGTGAATCCACCAGGGAGACAAGGAGCTCGTGGTACTTTACAGAGGAAAGAGGGTAGACGTTGAGGACAAGATGCCACTATCTTTAGAAGCGCGGAGCAGGAGACTTTGGTAGGAAAATTTCCACCCCATAACAGGATGCTCAACAAAGTGGAAAAAGAAAGCCTAGACTGGTGTGAAATCACAAAACATGCCAGGGGGCTTAGAGTGGATAAATGACAATGGGGAAGAAGCGGGAGAGAAGAGATGGTGCCGGGTCACAGAAGACACTGGCAGATGGTGGTCTTTTCTGTGCCTCCCAGATGCGAGGGATGTGAGAGTAGGGCCAGCAGTGGGGGTGCAGACAGGAGTCAGCAAGCAGGAGAAGTCAGCTGGAGCTCGATGCGAGGATGAAAAGGAACAGCTTACTCTGGGCAGAGCCCGGCTTCCTTCTGCAGGCAGTATCAGTCTGGCAGTTACCAAAGGCTTATGCTGGGACTGACAAAATAAAATACGAGGTCATAAAAATGAAAAACCAAGGAAATCTGATACTATTGACA
Source organism: Leptonychotes weddellii (assembly GCF_054177405.1). Lineage (NCBI taxonomy): Eukaryota > Metazoa > Chordata > Mammalia > Carnivora > Phocidae > Leptonychotes > Leptonychotes weddellii. Next base: position 66,040,959 of record NC_138371.1, on the reverse strand, counting down.
GGATGGACTGATGAAGAGGCTAGGCCCATGAGGATTTTTACCTCCAGGTTTGGCGGATGTGGAATAGTAGCTATCATGTTTTGAGGATTTACTGTGTACCAAGGACCTTCTGTTATATCCAACCTCTAATTTTTACAACAACCCATTTTACAGATGCCAAATGCGTTGTTCAGAGAGGTTAAGCCCCAAACACCCCTGGATCTATATTCTTTTCCTTTGACGTGGACATTTTTCCTTATTCTTTTTCCAAGATATGCATTACAACATTATTCATATTAAAAAACAACAAATGTCCAAGTAATTCCACTTCTAGGTATATACCCAAGAAATAAACACGTCCACACAAAAAGTTGCATACAAATGTTCATAGCAGCATTATTTGTAATTGCAAAAAACTGAAAAGAACCCAAATGTCCATCAACAGATGGCTGAGTAAACAAGCTGTAGTATATCCATACCCCGGGATAGTATTTGTCAAATGAAGTATAGGTACCTGCTGTAGCGTGGATGAATCCCGAAAACGTTGTGCTAAGTGAAAGAAGCCAGTCACAACGGACCACATATTGTAGAATTCCATTTATATGAAATGTCCAGAACAGGCAAATCTATAGACACAGAAAGTAGATTAGGGGTTGCCTCGGGCTGGGGGAAGGGGGGGATGCAGAAGTTTGGTGGTGGCAGCTAAAGGTTATGGGGTTTCTTTTTGGAGTAATGAAGATATTCTAAAATTGATTGCACTTATGCTATACACCTCTGGAAATACTAAACACCATTGAATTATACACTTAAGTAGGTGAATTATAGGCTATATACATTACCTCAAAAAAACTGTTATTGGGGCGCCAGTTAAGCACCTGCCTCTTGGTTTCAGCTCAGGTCATGATCTCCAGGTCATGAGATCAAGCCCCATATGGGGCTCCTCACTCAGCATGGAGTCTGCTTAAGAGTCTCTCTCCCTCTGCCCCTCCCACTTGCGCTCTCTCTCTCTAAAATAAATAAATAAATCTTAAAAAAAAAAAACAAAACAACTACTACCAAAAAACAAATAAATAACAGAAAACCTGGTTTTGAAACCGCAGTCATGTGTCATCACACACATAAGGTAATAAAGGGTGGCACTGTTTTAGTATTCTAGCTCCCTCCCGCGGCCCATCCTCAGGCTCACTGTCCACAGTATTGGTGCCTGGCTCTGCCCCCGGCCTCAGACCAGACAAGGCAGCTGAAAGGCTGTTCTTGGGGCTTGGACTGGAGCTAGAAGTAAGAGGGCGAGTATCTCATTTATTTCCAGGACAGCCCTGTGAGAAGGGTATTATTATCATTCCCCTTGAAGGGAAAAGGAAATATTTAGCAAGATTGTATCATTTATGAAAGAGCAAAGCTAGTATGTTGCAGAAGTAGGGTGTGAACCCAGACAGTCTGATGTCTCAGCAGAGACTTTTAACTACAAGCTTCCAGAGACCAGGTGGATCCTAAGAGTAAGACACCACATTTTCATACACTGTTAGTAGGACTGTAAATTGTGGCACAATTTCTGGGGAACAATTTGGCAGGAGGTATCAAAAGTCAAAAATAGAAGCACACTTTTTGATCCAGCAACCGCACTTTCAGAAATTTATTCTACAGAAAATATCAAACAAGTGAACAAAGCTATATACTAACAGAAGGATTTTCAAGTTGTTGTAAACATAGTAACAGGCCAAAAAAATTTTTTTAAAGAAAAATCCATGTTTCCATCTACAAAAGATTGATTACATTATAGCATAACATGTCCCTCTGCCCCAGTGGCCCAGGAAGGTGGGGTTCTGTGGATAGCAACTGGAGAGCACAGAGGTGGTGAAGCAATCGGGGAGTAGGAGGGAAGAAGCCTCTCCAAAACCAAGTCACAAACCCCAGCCTAGGCTGACATGTGTCCCACCCAGGAAGGTCACCTCCTTACCACTTTCCATGTCTTCACAAGGATTGTATTAATGACAGAATAATTCTTCAATATCATTTACCTGAAACATGACATCTAACATTAAGATGTTTATGGAATGCTTCTGAAATTAAAAAAACAAACAAATAAAACCTAGATCTTGGGTTGCAAAATATTATTCCTATGTAGACTTAAATAGCTGTATGGGACTCTAGGTCTTCAACTTAGTCCTAGGGGGCAAGGCCAGCCTCCCTTCCGTCTGTGGACCTCTTGGGCTTACCTGCACATCCAAATTTCTCCTTTTTCCAACAGGGGCAAGCTCAGCAACAAAGTCAGAGACAAAAAAGGCAAGTCCAGAACCTGACCACATTTACCACTGTTGCAGATGGAAGCAAACAATTGGATTTTAAACAGGTGATATTTATACTTTTAAAATTCCTTTTAAACAATGTAAAATTGAGGAATCCTATTCCAAGCCCATTACTGAGCTATAATGGGAGAATGCAGAATTTTTATATTGGGACACTGGGGAAGCTGCAGGCTTTTAGAAATGAATGGCTTGATTCACACAAACAAGAGAAGGAAAGGCAGATCTGAGACTGACTGGGACACTATTTGAAGTGTTTGATGAGCTCCTCACCTATAACAGTAGATTGCCCAAAGTCCATTTTGTACAATATAAAGTTAAGATGGGCCTTATGTTTAGGAGACATCTGTTTCCACAAGAAGACTCTCCGGTTCACATCATATCACTGCCAATTCATGAAGCTGATAACTGTACAGTGGTTATACTCTATAGAAATACATGCTGAAATATTTAGAGGTAGAGGATCATGAACTTCAGATGGTTTGGACACAAAATTAGAAGTAGATAATAGAGTGCACTCATATGGGATTAAATGCTAATGATAGGTTAATCTGGTAAAGGACACACAGATCTTCTTTGTGCTATTTTTATTTTATAATTTTTTTAAAAATTTGAAATTATGTCTAAATCAAGTGTTAAAAATAAAAGAAGACTCTAGGCTAGAAACTAAGAATACACTATTGCTTCTCAAATGGTAACATATCATCTTGGGAATGTTACTGGCCTATGTCTAATATTACTGTATTTTTTTTACAATTATTTTAAACAGATTTTACATTTATATGATTGAAAAATCTGCACACTGGGGTGCCCAGGTAGCTCAGTTGATTGGGTGTCTGCCTTTGGCTCAGGTCATGGTCTTGGGGTCCTGGGATTGAGCCCCACATCAGCTCCCTGCCCAGTGAGAAGCCTGCTTCTCTCTGCCCCTCTCCCCACACTCGTGCTCTCTCTCAAATAAATCTTTTTTTAAAAATCTGAACACTATGAAAAGGTAGATCTTGCGAAATGTCACTCCCGCCCCATCCCCATCCACTTAGCTACCTCACATTTGCAGATAACTACATTTATTAGTTTCTGATTTATCTTTCCAGTGATTATTTATGGCAGAATATATTATTCCTCCCTTCCTTACAGAAAATGGGCTGTGCTGTACACACCATTCCATGCTTTCGTCCCCTAGCAGTAGATCATGTAGATCTCTCCATTCTATCACTTTAGGACATTCTCTTTGTTTATAAAGAAAGAGCTGTAATAGCTGCTTCCTTTATTTACACAGAATGAGTGCCCAACCCTAATACATGCCTGTGGGTTAAATTATATGTGCTTTGCATTTACATTTCACAGGTGACTAGAAAAGTCAACTTCTAGGCTTGTCAAAGGTCAAATCCAAAATACCTAGACATTTTCTTAAGTGTTCTGACCAGTTTTGAACATCAAGGAACAATAAAATTTCAAATATGTTTCTTGAAAGAACACTGAAAAGATGGGCTGATCACAGAGTGCACTTATATTTTCATTGTTCCTTTTTTAAATGCCTCACTCTGGGAATTTTCAGACAATGTTTGTTTTGTGTTTTTGCTTTTTGCTCTACGTGGCTGTAGCCCAGAACTGTCAGAAGAGATTAAGTTTATAAAATAAAACTTTCTAAATTTTTGAAATATTATGAGCAAATGAGATACTTTTTTTCCCCTGCCTGTAGTGCAGTTCAACTCAGTTCAACAGACATTTACTAGGCCTCGTACAAACTACTGAGCTTTATTTAAAAGATGGATAAGACATTGGTCCTGGCTTCAAGATGCATACAAAGAACGTCCCTTTCATGTGGAAACTGTGCTGTGGCAGGCACACACAAAATGCTACAGGAGAACAAGGGAAGGACACTCAGCCCTGCCTCATTTGGGGAAAATGAGCTCAGTTATAAAGACAAGTAAACGCTGACCAGAGAAAGAAGGCTGGGACAGCAGAGAGGCAGGTCATAAAGCTTCATGAAGACACCAGAGTACCCAGTACCAATGGGGAAATGGCAAAAGGCTCAGTGTCACTGGAGTTCAAGGTCTTAACAGATGTGGCTAGAAAGGGGAGGGTCTTGTATGGTCTGCCCGGGAGCTGGGGCTTGACTCTGGGCAGTTGTTAAAGGATGGAGCTTGGGCAGGTTTGCCTTTTAGAAGGCTTGTCTTGGCTTTGGCATGGAGAATGGGTTTGAGGAGGGGATCAATCCAATTTATAGGGATGGAGAAGAGGGGGCATATTTGAAAAAACCCTACAGGGCTTGATGACTAGAGGAGGCCAGGAAGACCCTTTGGTTCTGGCTTGTGTGACTCCGGGAGCAGTGGTTCCATTAAATGAAACAGGGAAAGCTAGGTGGAGGAGGGAGGCGATGATAAGTTCTGGTTAGGTCTGGTTAAATTTGAGGATAGCAGGCAGATGCAGCTACGTCTCTATGATCAGAAGAGAGTTCAGGTAGTAGAGATATAGATTGGGGCGTTGTGTTCTTTTCCTGAGGTTGCTGTAACAAATTACCACAAACTTAGTGTCTTAAAACAATATGGATTTATTCTCTTACCGTTCTAAATGTGGAAGGTCTAAAATCCATCTCACTGGGCTAGTTCCACCACTCGAAAGGTGTCAGCAAGGCTAGTTCCTTCTGGAGACTCTAGGAGAGAATTTTCCCTACCTTTTCCTGCTTCTAGAAGCCAACTACATTCCTTAGCTTGTGGCCCTTCTTTCATCCTCAAAGCCAGCATTGTAGAATCTTGCTTGCTTCTTCTATAGTCAAGTCTCCCTCTGTGTCCCTTTTATAAGGACACTTGTGATTACAATCTCCCCATCTTAAGAGCCTTAACTTACTCACATCTACAAAACCCCTTTTGTCAAATAAGGTAACATTCACAGTCTCCAAAGATCAGGACCTGGATATAGTCAGGGGACATTATTCAGCCTACGTGTGTGGTTGGCATTAAGTTAATGAGAGTACATACATACAATCCATGGGGTAGACCTGTGTATGGAAAGAAGAGCATTGGATCAAGAACAGAACAGTGGGAACACCAAAGTTAAGAGAGTGAGCCTTGGTAGAAGGAACTCAAAGGAGATGGAGAAAGAAGTCTGACCAAGAGGGTGAGTAGCAGGAAAGAGCTGGTGTCATGGAGACAGAAATTGGCGAGTAACAGGGAGGAGGGAGTGAAATTGGGAAAACCACCTGGAAGCCCCTGGGTCTCTTTTCTACGGCAGTGTCAGTGGAGTACAAGGGGTGGAAAACAGATGGCAGTGGGCAGTACGAACGGACGATGAGGAAAGGTGGACCACCCTGTCAACAAGTTGGCTTAGAAGAAAAGAGATATAGGGCGCCTGGGTGGCTCAGTCATTAAGCGTCTGCCTTGAGCTCAGGTCATGATCCCAGGGTCCTGGGATCGAGTCCCGCATCGGGCTCCCTGCTCGGTGGGAAGCCTGCTTCTCCCTCTCCCACTCCCCTGCTTGTGTTCCCTCTTTCCCTGTGTCTTTCTGTCAAATAAAATAAAATATTTTAGAAAAAGAAGAAAAGAGATATGATGGTCACTAGAAAAAAAAAACTCCACAAACTCAAAAGAAGTTATTTTATTTTGCTTTGTTTCTAGGAAAGTGTGAGTCCAGAGCATACTTGTAGGTTGAAAGGAAGGAGCCCATAGATTGAGGGACGCTAAAGATTTATGTAAAACACAGAATACCTGGGATGGAACAAGGTCCCAAAATAGTCTGATGGATGTGGATTCCAAGAGCACAGATAAATATAATTTGAAATAAACCTAACCTTTGATCCAGCTTCTAGAAATTTATCTTACAAAAAGAAATCTTACCAAAAAACTTATAAACATGCTCACATAGGAGGAAAAAATATACAAGATCACAAGATTCTTCAAAGGCAAAGATATATGTACAACGGTGTTCAAGACAGTGTTGCTTATAATAGGGAATTTGAAACAATTTACATGTCTATCAGGAAAGAATTAGTAAGCTCTGGAGTTGAGAATAGCTTTAAAATCCTGGGGTGGAAAGATTTCCCTATATATGATATGATCCAGACATCATAAAGAAAGGTGTTACATAATTGATAACAAAATAAACAGCTTCTATAAACCCCATAAACAAGTAGATTAGAAAAAACATTTCTAGTCTACCTAATATATAAAGAATTCCTTCAAATTCTCTCTCTCTCTTTTTTTTTTTTTTAGAGAGACAGAGCGAGTGAGCGAGGAGGGGGTAGGGAGGGCAGAGAGAGAGGGAGACAGAGAATCTTACATAGGCTCCATGCCCAGTGCAGAGCCCTACACAGGGCTTGATCTCACAATCCTGAAATCATGACATGAGCTGAAATCAAGAGTCAGACACTTAACTGATTGAGCCACCCAGGCACCCCATTTCAGTTAGGCATCGGACTCTTGGTTTTGACTCAGGTCATGATCTCAGGATTGTGAGATGGAGCCTTGGGTTGGGCTCCACACTCAACAGGGAGTCTGCTTGAGATTCTCTCTCTCTCCCTCTCTCTGTCCCCCTCTGTCCCTCCCCCCACTGGCTCTGTCTCTAAAAAAATAAATAAATCTTTTTAATAAATAAATAAAATAAAAATGACAACCTAATAGAAAAATGGACAAAAGTGATAAACTGGCATTTCATAGAAGACAAAGTCAAATAGTTAATAAATGTATATTTAATGATCTATCTCATTAGGGATGAGAGATAGGCAGTAATACCATCATTTTGCCAATATGAGCAACAAAAATTAGAAGGGTTAATATCTGTTGTTGACGAGGTTATGGGGAAAAAGATACTCCCAAACAGGGCTGATGGAATTTAAATATATACAATAGTTTGAGAGAGCAATTTGGAAGTATCTATTAAAATTTTAAATGTACCTGACTTTTGACTTAACAGTTCCACTTCTAAAAATCTATCTTACAGAAATACCTCTATACATACACAAGAAATTATGAGTAAGTATGCATTTTACTGGTACATATTTTTATACTTGCCTGAAATGGTGAAAATTTGGATGTGACCTGATTGTCCGTTGAGAGAAGAACAGGGAAATACATTACGTAGCAAATATATGATGGAGTACTGGGAAGCTATGAGAAAGGAAGAGTTAGTTCTAGGTTTAATAAATTATGTGAGGTTGGGTTATAACATTTAAGTAAAACAAACAAAAAATATATATATACATTTATGTTTATATATGTATATGTATATATCTAAGTTCTAGGTATAGCATGATCCATTTTTGGAAACAAAAACTGTTTCTATGTACTAGACAAAATAAGGGTTCGAGAACACATCAACATGGGTGAATCTCAGATGCATTATGCTAAGCGAAAGAAGCCACACTCAAAAGGCTGCATGCAGTGTAATTCCATTTATATGGCCCTCTTGAAAAAACAAAACTGTAGGAAGAGAAAACAGACCAGTGGTTGCCAGGGCTGGAGGTGGGGAAGGAGGTCACTGTAAAGGGACAGAAGAGAAATATTTGTTGTGATGGAAACGTTCCATAACTCAGTTGTGGTATTGGTTCTACAACCACGTGCATTTATACACTACAGAGGGTAAACTTTACTGCATATGAATTACACTTCAATACAGCTGACTTTAAAAAAAAAGTCTGTAAAGATTCCCAGTAAACTGCTAATGATAATTACCTCTGGGAGAATGGGTATGGAGGAATATGGGACGGGAAGAATCTTGCACTTTTTACATGTCTGTATAATTTGGATCATTTTTAGTAAGCATGCACTGCTTCTGTAATTTTTGAAAAGGTTTTAATAAATATGGCATGCTCAAACAATGGAACACTGTGCAGCCCTAGAGGTTGTGTTACATGCACTAACACATAAAGCCATTCACAATCACTGTTAAGTAGAAAAAAAACAAATTGTATGACAATACACAATCACAGGGTTGGAAAAACGCAATAGAATTATGTGTGTACATGTATGTTTAGCTTTATATGTGGTTGTATCTGTGTGTGTGTATGAGTATGTGCATATCGGAAGGATACCTGCCATATATTTAACACTAATTTAACAATATTTACTTTGGGGGCATAGTATCGTTGTGGGTTTGTGGAGGGGATTACTTTTATTTTTAACTTTGGTTGAATAGTTACTAGGGTATGTCATTTCTATAATTATAAGAAACATTATGGTTTTTATTTGGGGTTTTTTTGCCTGTTTTTTTTTTTTTAAAGATTTATTTATTTATTTGAGAGAAAGAGAACACGAGCAGGAGGGGCAGAGGGAGAAGGAGAGAGAATCTCAAGCAGACTCCATGTTGAGTGTGGAGCCCAATGCTGGGCACAATCCCAATACCCTGAGATCAGGACCTGTGCAGAAACCAAGAGTTGGACACTTAACCCACTGTGCCACCCAAGCACCCCTCCAGCTTTTTTTGCGGGGGGGACTTTTTTTTATTTTAAGCAGTCTCCACTTCCAACGTGGGGCTTGAACTCACAACCCCAAGATTAAGAGTTGCATGTTCTACCAAATGAGTCAGCCAGGCACCCCAACATTATGGTTTTGAAAGATTTTATTTATTTATTTTGAGAGAAAGAGCATGCGAGCAGGGAGAGGGGTAGAGGGAGAGAGAGAGCATCTCAAGCAAACTCCATGCAGAGTGCGGAGCCTGACTCGGGGCTCAATCTCATGACCCTGAGATCATGACCTAAGTGGAAGTCAAGAGCCAGACACTCAACCAACTGAGCCACCTAGGACCCCCCAACATTATGGTTTTTAAATAGCGTCATTGGAGAGGTTGCTTTGACCAAGAGAAGGACTGTCCATCCTGAGGGTGGAGGCAAGACCAGGACGAATGTAGAAAAATTTGTAGGTTGGACAGTAGATAGAAAAGTCAGTAATTTTGGCCTCAATTTTCTCAATAGAATATGTCATCCGGTAAGAGTGCAGGGGAATGGGTTTGGGAGAGAGTAAGGAGTTTGAGGAAGGTACAAAGGTCTGGAATAACGTAAGAGGTACGACAAGAAGGTTTGAGGCTAACTGAAAAGCGCTGCTGAGGGCAGAGGTTACAAATGCCCTCTAGAGCTGGGGCCCTGGGCTCAGCAAACCCTGAAACTCGTCAAGCCCTGGGGGGTGATGGGGTCTTCAGCAAACTGGGGCAGGCAGGGTTATCCCCTGGGGCAGCCCAGTCCTGGTGACTGCTACAGCCCAGTGTTGCCATGACTCCAAGAGAAGGCAGAAATAGAGCTTTTTTATTTATTTTTATTTTTTTAAGGTATTTATCTATTTGACAGAGAGAGCACAAGCAGCGGGGAGCAGCAGGCAGAGGAAGAAGCAGGCTCCCCACTGAGCAGGGAGCCCCATGCGGGACTCAATCCCAGAACCCTGGGATCATGACCTGAGCCGAAGGCAGATGCTTAACCAACTGAGCCACCCGGATGCCCCAAAATACAGCTTTTTAGATGAAATCATCCAACTGAAAATACTGACAAGTAGTTAAATGTTTCAAACGCTGTCCAGGCCAAAACAAAATGTAACAGCCCATGGCTGTGGGGGGTGTATGTGTGCATTTATTTTGTCCTAATATTACCCGAAGTATTTTTTTATTCCCCTATTTCTTTACAGCCCAACACCATTTAACTCGCTGAAGCTTGTTTCAGTGGGAGGTGAGATCCAGTTCAGAATAACAACGAAATCATTGCTCAGTTGAGATGTTCAGTACATGCCTTTTAAAAGAACCCAGCAGAAACAATAGTTTTGAAATTCAGGCTTTCAGAGCCGAGAGCTGATACCCTTTTGAGAGAGAGAAGTGTTTCTGTATTTTAAAAACTCCCTCTTAGGTATCTAGAGCGGGAGCCTGGCTTTCACAGAGCCCATAGGAGAAGGAATTATGAGACGCAGGAGCTGTTTTCCCTCAAGGAAAGAGTTTGATCATTTGGTTGGCAGGAGCAGGGAGGACAGAAAGAGTATCAGATCAGAGAATGAGTCCTAAATGCCCAGATAGGTCTGAAGTGGGGGTGTGGGCAGCAGTCACTCATGTCCCGCTTCCCTCTGGAACCCCTGGGAGGAGGTGTCTTCCAAGCCAGCATTGGGCAGCTGTAGTCGGGTAGCAACTTTAGTAGGACAAGTTGAGACAGACAGAGGGACCAAGTTAGTCTCTCCTTTGACAAGCCCCCCTGACTCTAAGAGGCTGGGATGGTACCAGAATTTCCCTCAGGCCTCAGAGGAGATGGAGAAATGAGCAGAGAGGGCTGCCTGCAAGCCACGGAGTCACCGAGGTGAGGGATGAGCCGACCCTGTAGCTAACGGCTTCGGGGTGAGCTGTCCCGGTCAGAACAGACCTCCGGGAGGTCGGCACGGCCAGTGGGAGCTGAGGTGGGCAGCAAGCAGTAAGAGTATGCATCTCAGGAGATTCTAAGGCATGCTCAAGTGAGAGCACAGGGAGCTAGCCTTGGCTGTTGCCTGGCTGGGTAGTGGGGGGGCAGTGTGCAGAATGGATGAGAATACTTGGGAAATGATTCTAATTAACCAGTGAGCAGACTAAAATCATTCTTGAAGTAGTGACAATGCAGGGACACCCAGAAATGAAAAAAAAATTTTTTTTTTCTAAGAATATTCTCCTCTTGGGGCACCTCGGTGGCTCATTCAGTTGAGCATCCAACTCTTGGTTTCAGCTCAGGTCATGATCTCAGGGTCGTAAGCTTGAGCCCTGTGTCAGGCTCCATGCTCATCGCAGAGTCTGCTTGAAATTCTCTCTCCCTCTCCCTCTGCCCCCCCCCCCACTCATGTACGGACTCTCTCTCTCTCTCAAATACATACATACATACATAAAATCTTTAAAAAAAAAAAATACTCCCCTCCCTTTCTACCTCTTCAAAACAAACACTAAAGCAGTCACTATGAGAAACAAATCAGAAATTGGACTTCCTTCTGCTTTTGAATTACATCTAGGACAAGGGCACCATAACTTTTTCAGTGCCTAGGGCACTAACGTGGCTCTGATTTTCAGGGGAGTACCTGAGCGATCTTATCTGGATGAGCTAACTACGGAAGGTGCTCACAACGAGAAGAACAAGGAGGTCTTAGGTTAAAGAGGTCTCCCTAAGGTCAGAGAGCTGGTGAGGTAGGGGAGAGGCTGTAAGGGTGTGGTCAGAGCCCCTGCATGCAGGCCTTGGGCTGTGGCCATGAAGGTGGGTGACTAAATGGAGCTAGAGAAGGGGTCAGGTTGCTGACAAGGACCCCAGGATAAAGAGGTGGTGGGATGGAGGAGTCAGGTGCCAGACTTCAGTGAAAGCCAGAGAATCTCCTAACGCTAAACAGATGCCAGATGCCCCCGGTTTCCATAATTGGACCTTCATCTGATGTAGCCCATAGGCGTGTTATACTGAGTAGTAAGTTTACATGGAATACTAACATAATTACACACTGATTAATAACATTATTTTTCTCATGTTTGTCAGACTTTAGCGAAATTAGGATCCATATGTGCAATATTAACTCTACCGTGCTTCCTTTTTTTTTTTTATTAAACACACATATAAACTTGTCCTTTCCAAGATTTCAGTTGACAAAAGGAAACATATTATCATTTGAAAGTTTTGTTTTTAGGCAGTTAAAGGTGGACCTGAGCTCTCCGGGGCGCCGGTCTGTGCATTTTCCTTTGACATCCACAGTGAAGTTGCAGAGACAGTTTTTAGTTCGCATTAATGCCTCTTTTCTTTTTTAAGTCTCCAGAGAAAATTACTACCCAGGAAAGATTTCTTTAAGACTTGTTTTCATTTTCCCTGTGCCAGACTAAGTATTCCTGAGAGAAAACAGACCTACTCAGGGAATCCATACTCAGTGCACGATATCCAGTTCTGAGTGAATTAATATTTTTCCTACCAAAATGAGTGAAACGCAGGCCATAAGGCAAATCTGTGTTGACTCCTGGTTAATCTTTAGTTTTGCGACACATTAGCCTGGTCTTTTCTCCTTAATGATTCAAATATCTGACGCTAAGCTTTCCTTGTCAAATAAGCTAAAAGTCTGGCTGTATTCTATCTTCAAGTTTACAGCTAAAGATTTGCCTATGGTCTAAAGAAAGAGGGAAAACTCAAGTTGGTTGTAGTAGAATGTTGGAAATGGTGATGTAATGACTGCCATTTTAGTAACAAACTACAGAAATGATCCCTGAAAGTATAGTCAATGTGCTCTGCTCTGCTGAGTAAAGGAGGTTCTTTTTGTTTCTGCAACAATGTCCTCCTAATTTTCTCTAATTTTTTTAAAGATCTATTTATTTGAGAGAGAGAGAGAGCATGCACATGGGGGAAGGGGCAGAGGGAGAGGGAGAGACAGTCTTAAGCAGACTCGGCTCTGAATGCAGAGCCCCATGCGGGGCTCAATCTCATGACCCTGAGATCATGACCTGAGCCGAAATCAAGAGTCCGACACTTAACTGACTGCACCATCCAGGTGACCTTTATTTTCTCTTTTATTTCACCTTGCTAATTGAGATTTCCACAAGACCTGAGGCTGCACTGGATCTAGCCCAGGAATCGGTGAGGGAAGTCCTCGTGAAAATCAACGCAGTTTGATATCCCCGATGCAATGGGCTACATTTTCAACTATCCATGTAGAGAATGAGAAATTTTAGTGACGAAAACTGCAGATAATATGGAAATCCTGGGGTGCCTGGGTGGCTCAGTCGCTAGGCGTCTGCCTTCGGCTCAGGTCATGATCCCAGGGTCCTGGGATCGAGCCCCGCATCGGGCTCCCTGCTGGGCAGGAAGCCTGCTTCTCCTCTCCCACTCCCCCTGCTTGTGTTCCCTCTCTCGCTGTGTCTCTGTCAAATAAATAAAATCTTAAAAAAAAAATATAGAAATCCTTTTTATTTACTTTGGACACTTGTCCCAATGCACACACATTTCTATCACATTGGCAATGTGACATGACTGCAAATGTCCACAGGGTCCGGCGGGAGATACCGACCGGCTTTTGTATCTCCTTGGGATCTTCGAAAATCGTAGGGAGAGGTATGTCGTGGGGTGGAGACTCTTCAGGAAAAACTCAGATCTACAGGTCTCCTGAGTAGGAAGATTTCTACTACACTTTAAACCAGCTGCATGGTTTTCCTACCGCAGCTGTAACAAATTACCACAAATTTAGTGGCTTTAAAAACAACAACATAGGGCACCTGGGAGGCCCAGTTGGTTGAGCGTCCCACTCTTGGTTTCGGCTCGGGTTGTGGTCTTGGGGTTCTGGGACTGAGCCTCACGTTGGGCTCTGCACTCAGCAGAGAGTCTGCTTGGGATTCTCTCTCCCTCCCCGCTCATGCTCTCTCTCTCTCAAATAAATAAATAAATCTTTAAAACAACAACAACCAAAACCCCACAGGTCAACTACCTTACAGTCCTGGAGATCAGTTCAAAATGGGTCTCATGGGTCAAAATCAAGGTGTTGTCATGGCTGTGCTCCTTTCTGGAGGCTCCAGATTAAAATTCATCTCCTTGCCTCTTCCAGTTTTGAGAGGCCACCTGCAACCCTCCATCTTTTCCTTCTGTTGTCACATCACCTTTCTCTGATGCTGATCTCCTTGCCTCCCTTTTATAAGAACCGTTGTGAATACGCTGTCCCCACCCAATAATCTGGGTTAACCTCCACGTCTCAAGATCTCACAATAATTGCCTCAGCAACGTCCCCTTTGCCTTGCCGGGTAGCATATTCACAGGTCTCGGGGATTAGGTCGTGGACTTTGTTCCGCCTACCACACCGGGGCTGGCCACACGTCCTCAAACCCAGGACTACCCCTAGTCTTCAGTTACCACAGCAGGTTTAATCTGGGCTGGGGATCCTTCACCTACTCCATGATCTGCAGCCAAGCAGCCAGCACAGAGCTGAGCAGCCATGGAGAAGAGCTCTCGGGTCATTGCAAAGAGCCCATAAAATCATTTCAACCCAAGTGAAATGGATATGGCGAAGAAGCATGAATTATGACTTATGATATAATCAAAATATGCTTTAATTTTTGTCTTCCACTGTCTTTTTAAAAATTTGCTCAGGGAAGGGGTGCTCCTGTCCTAGCTTCTGTGAGTGTCTCAGTGGGGACACTCAGCATTACAAGGAGGACAATTTTCAGGATTTTTAGCATCCCAGGCTCTAGCCCTCTAAATGCCAGTAGTACTCTCTTCCCTAATTATTGTGACAATCCAAACACACTCCCACACACATCCTAGTGATCCTTCAGGAGGTGGGCCTGCCCAAAACTCAGGCAGGCCGGTGGCTTACTGATTCACTCTCAGGTCTTCAGGGACTAATTTTTTTGTGGTCCCTTTAGGTCACATATACAGTTTCTATTCAGTGATTAGGATGCCTGATCAATGTAAAAACCAAAACTCTGATGGACTTAGGGCTGCTAACAGGGAAAATCTCCAGTAGGGGAAGGGATTGTGGTCAACTTCCCCCGTATTGCACTCCGGGCCCCAGCTTGCTAACGTGAGTGGGAAAGTTTCCAGGTTTCTTGATGAAGGCTTAATCACAACTGACTTTTCCTTTTGGGGGGCTTTTGGGGGCTTTTCAAAGATTCCCATCCAGGAATCGCTTGAACAACTCTCAGGAAGTATGGAATGCATTCCATTCTCAAGGCCACCCCCCCCCCATCCCTGCCCTGGTAAGAGACCCTGGGGCTCACCTCCTTCTGGGGTAATGGGGCAAGAGTCTTCAAACTGCTTCTTCATTCTATTTATGGTTAAAGGGCCTCCCTTGGAGTGTCACATCTATGGCATTTTAGTATCTAGTTGAAATTTCCATTTCAACATTTTATTGTGATCAGGAATTAAGAGGATAATTTAAAAACAAATGACTTAGAGCCAATTCCTCAATGCCTGAGAACCTCTTGAGGCTGAGATTCTACAACACGGTTAAGTACATACAATTTATTTTCATAACCCAATACCTTGTCAAGCTGTATTTTGAAGATAGTACTCGAAATGTCCTTTTGTCTGGAAGGATGTTTGGGCATTTTTCCCCCTCCCATTAAAATGCTGTTCTTCTTTTTTCTACTAACTCTTTTTTTTTTTTTTTAAGATTTTATTTATTTATTTGACGGAGAGAGACGCAGCGAGAGCGGGAACACAAGCAGAGAGAGTGGGAGAGGGAGAAGCAGGCTTCCCGCCGAGCAGGGAGCCCGATGCGGGGCTCAATCCCAGGACCCTGGGATCATGACCTGAGCTGAAGGCAGATGCTTAACGACTGAGCCACCCAGGCGCCCCTCTACTAACTCTTAAAGCTCTTAACTCTTAAAGCTCTTAACACTGATAGTTTCTATTTTAGTCCCTTCAAAATGGAGGTTTGGGGACCTACAGATAACTTCTCATGCATGTTCTGCTTTGACTTTAAGGACTATCTTGAAGCCAAAGGAGTGACTGACTCAAATACGATGAAAACATAATGACCTGTTTCACAATAACTACCACGTGTGGCCCTTCACAGCTTACAAAGCATCTGCACATAGATTTTTCTCCTTTGATCCTTATGAGGCAAGTCCTATTTTATAGGTGAAGTAAGTGAGGCCCAGACAGAAAAGGAAGGAGAACTAACATTTAATAAGTGCTATTATATGCTGGGTGGCTTTTTATATATTCGTCACTTCATTTAATGTCCGTAATAAATATAGAAGACAGGTATTATTATCATCCCAAGAGACTGAGCCTCAGGAAGATTAAGTAATTTACCCAAAGTCACACAGCCAAGAAGGATGCCTTTTTGCTGTACCGTACATTTAGTCTCCTCTCTTGAACTCGAACTTGTTCAGTTACCCAGAAAATGCTTTGACATTCAATGGATACTAGGAAAAAAGGTTTAGGGGTGTTTTTGTCTGGTTTATATGATTGGACTTTAAGGCCAGCAGAAAGTCAGATAGCCAAAAAGAGTAGCCTTTTATGGTTCCCAATTTGGGCATGTAAGAGTGAGCAAAAAGGAACATAAATTTGAGGAAATAGCAAGACCAGGCATTGCACATCTTTGTAAAGCCATTACTTTGAGACAAATCAAGCCAAGATGAACACCGAATCATTTTAGGGGAGAGCAACCCAATCCCATCTGTACATCGCTCCTGAGGAGCCCAGAGCACAACACCTAGGAGACTGGCGGTGGAGGGTTAAACTCTGGAGCCCTCCCACAACATGTCCAGGACCTCCTTTGTCCTTTGTCAACTGCACCTTGAACAGCTTCTTGAGCGCAGGGGGCCCCTTCCTTGCAGGCCTCCCACCACGCAGAGCCTCCACCCTTGATTTTACTCTTTACCTGTCATTGTAGGAAAGCCCCGTCTGTTCCCTTTGTTGCAGGTTTTTGCTGCCCGGAGGACACAGGCCTTCCCAAGCCCCTTGTCCCCTGAGGACTTACGGCTCTTGTCAATTCCTCTCCCTCTCCCACCACTCGCAGCGCTCGGGATTCCTTGTTGTCGTTATTACATTCAAGGATTACTGTGACCCAGCCTCTTGAAGTCATTGAGTTGTAGCAAAGAGCTGTGTCATGCAAGTTCAGATAATGATGTTTTACTGGATGCAGGTGATTCTTCAGATAACAAAGAACGTAAATATTTAACAGTGGTGATGGGGCTATCCACACAATACCACCCAAAGTGAGAGAGACTGACCAGCAAGGTTTGGGGGACCAATCTAAGAGGTGGTTGCTAGATGTAAATAACATGTGTAAATAATGAAGGAGAATTAAGAAAGGGACAAGGCAAACCCCAAACCTGAGCGACTCCCCAGAAAGAAACCTCTCTTCTATACACTCTGTAACCTCACTTCAAAGCAGTTTTATGGTGCCAATAATTATGATCAGTATGGCCACAATGAACTTCTTGTCTGTTGAATAACTGATGGAGTAAAGCACTCTGGGATCATGGTAAGAACTCATCCTCAGAGACTGCTTACCATCTAAGTGGAGAAAGCAGCAATTTTGAGTTTGCACTGTCTAGGGATGGGGTTCACACTGCCTGGGGGAGGCTCTTTCAGCTTGTCAGGAATAAAGGGCTCAGGTGTGCTGCCTTCAATGATGGGAGCTTATGATGAACACAAAAGGGTAAAAACCCAAAGGCTGGTATGAAGCTAAAACCTCAGGCTCTGGAATTGGGCTGATTCAAATATTGACTCTCCCATCCCTAAATTGGGTGGAAATTACTTACCCTCATTCAGTCTTCATTTTTTTTTCATCTGTAAAATGGGAAGATTATTATCTAACTTAGAAAAATTTTGAGACTTAGTAAAACAATGCTAGTAAAGCATTTAAGACAGTGGCTGGTACTCAAAACAATGTTAGCCCTTTCATCAAAAAATGCAAGACAATTAATAGGTAAGCCACAGACTGGAAAAAATATGTACAGAATAATTTATCTAAAAAAGTGTTCATATCCAGAATATATAAAGAACTATAAATCAACAAGGAATAGATGAGCAACCCATATTTTTTAAAATGGGCAAAAAACTTGGACAGATACTTCATGAAAGAAGATGGATATCAGCACATGAAAATGTGCTCAACCTCATTGATCCTCAGAGAAATGCATATTTTCTTAAGTTTTATTTATTTAAGTAATGCCTACACCCAACATGGGGCTCAAACTCATGACCCCAAGATCAAGAGTCACATGCTCTACCAACTGAGCCAGCCAGGTGCCCCGAGAAATGCATACTAAAGCCACAATGAGATGCCATTTTACATCCAATAGAGGAGCTAAAATCAAAAAGACTGACGACACGAAATGTTGGCAATGATGCGGAGAAATCAGCACTCTTGTAGGTGGCTAGTAGGGGCGCAAAATTGTACAATCATTTTGGAAAACAGTCTGGCAGTTTTTCATAAATGTAAGCATGCATCAACCCTATGACCCCAAAATTACACTTCTTGGTACTTATCCAATAAAATTAAAACATATATCCCCAAAAAGACTTGAACATGAATGTTTGCAGCAGCCTTAAACTTAATGGCCTCAAACTGGAAATAAGCCAAATGCCCATCAACAGGAGAAAAGATAAATTATAGCATATCCCTCTGATGGAATACTACTTAGTCATTAAAAAAACCAACTCTTGATATTTGCAGCAACATGGAATACTCTTCATGCTCTTATGTTAAGCAAAAGAAGTGAGATATAGAAAGGACGTTGTATGTGAAGCACAAGAATAGGAACATCAATCTATTGAACTTCTGGTATAAAATGGATTGACTGGACAAGAGCACAAGAGAACTTTCTGGGGTGATGAAAATGTTCTATCATGTTTTGGTTGGTGGTGACATGCGTATATACAATTTCCAAGGTTCGTAGAACTAAACGTTTAAGATCTGTGCACATTATCGTGTTCAATTGTGTATCAGCAGAAAATAGAATAAAAGAATATTACTATTGTTATTGTTACAACAGAACATCTCGGCAGCCACACCACAGGCCTGGTGGAGAACGGGGACATGATTTGCAGCTATCCAGGATACACCAGCAACTCTGTGACTCTGGCGGTCCCATCAGCATGGAGCAGCTGGGGTTCCCTCGGACCTCTGCACTCTCGTGACTCAGAGTCTCTCTCAACAACCCCGTCATTCCTACTGCGGCTCTCTTTACTTCTCTTGGTTTCTACTGTAATTTCCTCTCTCGCCCCCAGAGGGAATAAGACTGGGTGGGTTAGCATTCTATTTGGGCATTTTTTCTGGTCTAATTGCTCATCTTTAGCTACTTCAGAAACCTCTGCTCTCTTGACTTGGGACATATAGAGTTGCCTTGGTCAGAACCCTATTTCTGGTTCAATCTGAATGGCCGGGTTGATAGGGTCTCATGATATACTTCGAGGTAACCTGGACGCAAGGCAGGAACTCAAGGGGCTGTGGATGGTTGAGCACTTGGAGGTCCCTGAGCCAGAAGTTGGAATGACTGTGTTCTACCACAGGGAAGCAGTCCCCCTGGGCTCCCCAGGTCATAGGACTAAGGCTGTAGTTTGGGAGCACAGATCATGGCAGCTGGAGGCTCTGCAGGCCTGTGTTTTACACCCACAAGACTGCTCTAAGCTGGGGTCATCTTCCTGGTAAGGTCACAATGTTACCACATCGATATAGTTAAATAAATAAATATAGTTAAATATATAGTTAAATAAATCTGTTAATCCCAGAAAAGCCTATGGATATTCATTACCTTGTAGGGCAAAATATTTTCAGGTTTTCGGGACCTGGGTGGAATGATTTTTTTAGGCAGGACTTGCAAGGTGAGGAGCGGGTTGGAATTAAGCAGAGTTTATGACTCAATGGCTTTGCATACATGGGCTCAGTGAGGCAAGGGTCTTGAGGAGCATTCTGGATGCACAAGCTGTTATTCTTGATCGGGAAGCTGTTTAGTGGCTCCTCCTTTTATCTTGCAGGCGTAGGAACGTCCTGGAGCAGGCAGCTAACTTATTTTTGCTTTACCCCAGCATCAGTTAACACAAGAACAGAGAATTCTGTTTTTCAGTTCTCATCAATTTACTTATAATTTTTTTAAATTTTGTTTTATTATGTTATGTTAATCACCATACATCACATCATTAGTTTCTGATGTAGTGTTCTGTGATTCATTGTTTGCGTATAACACCCAGTGCTCCATTCAATACAAAGGCAATTCCTCGTGTATTCTACTCTAATCTCCTGCCTTCCAATCCAGTAATCACAAAACACCGTTACAGCTGCTGGAGACCTTGGGCAACCAGAGCAGGCTGTCATAGGGTGGCTGTTGTTTCTTAAATCCTTCTGAGACAGTCAGATACTTCTCATATTGCATCCGTTGTTTTCATCTTAAGTGTATGATCCAAGGCACTCCTCCATTTCCTCATTTACAAAACAGGGAGAACAAACGGGTCTACTTCGTGGAATTGTTGTGAGGTTTAAATGGGTTACATACATGTGAAGAACTTGAAAATGATTTTTAGTATTGTTTCCTCTTTTCTCCAGCTTGGATTCTGCAGCAATCTTTATGCCATGAGCATATCTATAGCACCTGTCCCAGGTCTTCTGCCTGCTTCCCACTCCCCCTCCGTAACCAGGGGCACCTGGATGGCCACAGCTATTAAAAATATTGAGAACTTCCAGGGCGCTTGGGTGGCTGAGTCGGTTAACCGTCCCACTCTTGATTTTGGCTCAGGTTACAATCTCAGGGTCGTGGGATCGAGCCAGGCGTTGGGCTCCACGCTCAGCAGGGAATCTGCTTGAGATTCTCTCTTTCCCTCTCCCTCTGCCCCTCTTTGCATGTGCACACTCACTCTCTCTAAAATAAATACATTTTTAAGAAATAATTAAGGGGCGCCTGGGTGGCTCGTCGGTTAAGCAGCTGCCTTCGGCTCAGGTCATGATCCCAGGGTCCTGGGATGGAGCCCCGCATCGGGCTCCCTGCTCCGCGGGAAGCCTGCTTCTCCCTCTCGCACTCCCCCTGCCTGTGTTCTCTCGCTGTCTCTCTCTCTGTTAAAAAATAAATGAAATTTAAAAAAAAAACAAAGTTGCTACAAGCTGCCCTGGGGCTATATTCAGGTATACACAGTTATAAGAATCTCAGGTTAATCACTTGAGTTTGATTCCATTTAAGAATCATTTAACTGAAAAGGGCATTATGCTGAGCTGGGGGTTACCAGACAAGGAACTCTTCTCAAATCCTCAGCTAAAAGGTGTCCTCAGCTGGGAAGGCTATGGGAGCCCAACAGCTGAGGGTCCAGCAGGTCCTCTCATCCTCTGGAGCTCAGCCGAATCCGAGGCCACAGGCCCCTGCCTATTCCTGCAGAAATTGGCAGCAACCTCAGGGCTGACTCTAACATGGGTTCTCCCGGTATCCAGCTGCTGTCAAATTAAAGCTTTTCCCTTCCCCGGCTTTGAACCCGGATGCCCGGTTTCTCCTGAATTTCTTGGAATCCAAGGCAGCTTGTTTCCCCAGAAGGGATAAGGAGACGTTCCTTCTCTGTCTACTTATGCTAGAGGTGTGCACTGCATGTGAAGCCATAAACATCATCCCGCACATCCAGACCCTCCCTCAGGGTGGGAGTTGGGGTGGGGGCGGTACTCACCACACACCTCCCTTTTCCTGAGCCTTCCCCACTGTTCTGAATGTCAATGGCGGAAGTTCTATGGGCTCAAGAGTGGGAGGGGGCACAGTCTGCGTGTGAGGGAAGAGATGGCTGCAGTGGGGTGGAGGCCGAGCCGCTCTCCACTGCCCCGCCCGCCCTGTCTGGCAAGTTCACCGACATAGCACAGCCTGGGTATTGCAAGAACCACCTCCCTAGCCTCCCCAGCTCTGCGGTCTCCCACTGCCATTCGTCCTCCACTGAAGGCAGTGTTCTCTTCTTCAACAAGGAATCCGGTCACATTCTGCTCAACAGCCTTTGTTGACTTCGTGGGCTACAGGATAAAACGCCTGGGGCGCCTGGGTAGCTCAGATGGTTAAGCGTCTGACTTCAGCTCAGGTCATGATCCCAGAGTTCCAGGATCGAGCCCCGCATCGACTCCTGGCTCAGCGGGGAGTCTACTTCTCCCTCTCCCTCTGCCTCTCCCCCCTGTTCATGCTCTCTCTCTGTATCTCGCTGTCTCAAATGAATAAATAAAATCTTTAAGTAAAATAAAATGCCAGCTCCTTAGCTCGGCTTGGGTCACCTCCCATGTTCTGCTAATCACAAAATGCTCCTGGTCACATGACCCTTCAGTTGTTCCCAAAGTGATTATCCATGTCACCACGCTCGCCAGACTGCCTGGGGACCCAGGTTATTCCTTCCCACCAGAATTCCTAGGACCTTCCCACCTGCCAAACTCCTGTTCACCCTTCAAGACCCTTCTCCAATATCCCTTCCTCTGGAAAACTTTCCAAAGCCTCTGGGAAGACAGTGGTTCCCTCCTCAAGATCCCCTTAGCACTGGACTCATACATCTAACACCGCATGTTCCAGGTTTGTTATAATTCATCTATTTGCATATCTCCCCCACTGGGCTATAAGATCCTCAAGTACATAATCTCTCTCATAAGCTGATGTTTAATATATTTAGTGAATAAGTTAATGAAAAGTCTAATACACATTGCTTATCGTTTCTTCTTGAGCTTTAATACGCTTCCAATAGTATGGATATTCTTGTGCCGCCCCCTTCCCTCCCCATTTAGTCTTCCTGGGGCTTAGGGTTATAGGAAAAGGGAAATTATTATGACTGTGAAGTGGGGCAACCCTGTCTCTGGAATATTCTACCTGCTCTTCTCTGATGCCCTCTTCCCCCTTTGAGAGCCCTCTCCTCCTCCAGATGCCCAGAGGGAGAGCAAAGCCAAATACCACAATTAGTGTGCAAGCCTGGGTGAGTCCTCTAACATTCAAGACTGCATCTGCGAAATGAGAGATTTGAACCAGGTGATGTGTAAGGTTATTTGTTGTTCTAACAACCTGTAAGTCCTAAAGCAAGTAACTGGAATTTTATGCATTCCCAAATAATAGCAAAATTATTTCTGTGCGGAGGGCCTTTCAGTGTTTCCAGGTAATGTCACTTTGCGAGTAAGGCCAACCCTTGTGACTGCTTCTTCCTTTCGTGGCTCATCACCTCCTGCCACTTCTCAGAGCCGCCTCCCGAGTTGCCAGCTGGACACTTGGGGAAACTTCATGTTTGGCTTATTTACTTTGACGCAACAGCGTTTTCAACTGCTACAACTTGAATAGTCCAAACTCTTCCTACCAAACATTTGTGTTTCTCATCTCCTGAAGGTGACAAAAGCCACCACTCACACCCTGGACCATTCTCAGAGGCGGAGAGTTCTGGGCCCCTGCATTTTGAGAAGCTGTCTGTCAGGGACTCTAACTGATGCAGGCAGCACATTGCACAACTCTAGGGGGCACCCTTCACACTGAGATCACCGTAGAATTGTACATGCATTAGAATAATCTCCTGGCAGATGGCAGCAAGTTGTCAGCAAGTTGAAAGGAAAAGCTTTCTTTTCTTACTCGTACAGAGGAACTCTGAGGGTTGGCTGCTGTGGTGCCCTCCCCCTTTTTAAAAAAAAAAAAGCTTTGCTAAAATAAGGTTATTCAAATCTTGGTGGCTCATCCATGTTTCCATGTAACAAATTAATACTGTTTCAATTGCAATAAAATATATAGAACATAAAATTTACCATCTTTACCATTTTGAAGTGTGTAAGTCCATAATGTCAAATACATTCACATTGTTGTGCAAGCAATCTCCAGAACTCTTTTCTTCTTGCAAAACTGAAATTTGATACCCATCAAACAACAATCCTCACGTCTCCCTCCCCGAGCCTCTGGCAATCACCCTTCTACTTCCTGTCCCTACAAATCGGGCTACTCTAGTTACCTCATATAACTGGAATCATATAGTATTTGTCTTTCTGTGACTTATTTCACTTACTGTCATGTCCTCCGGGTTCATCCACGTTGCAGCATGTGACAGAACTTCTTCCTTTTTAAGGCTGAATCATATTCCATCGTATTGTGTACCACATTTTGTTTAACTTTCGTCTGTTCACAGACTGGGTTGTTTTTACTTTTTGGCTAGTGTGAATAATACTGGTATGAACATGATGTATGAATTAATGTTTTATTTGTTTTTTTAATTTCATCTTATTTAAATTCAATTAATTAACATATAGTGTATTATTAGTTTCAGAGGTAGAGTTCAGTGATTTATCAGTTGCATATAACACCCAGTGCTCATCACATCACATGCCCTCCTTAATGCCCATCACCCAGTTACCCCATCCTCCCACACCCCTCCCCTCCAGCAACCCTCAGTTTGTTTCCTATGATTAAGAGTCTCTTATGGTTTGTCTCCCTCTTTGATTTTGTCTTTCCCTTCCTTCCCCTATGATCCCATTTTGCTTCTTAAATTCCACGTATCAGTGAGATCATATGATAATTGGCATTCTCTGACTTATTTCGCTTAGCATAATACCTTCTAGTTCCATTCACGTCATTGTAAATGGCAAGATTTTATTGTTTTTAATGACTGAGTAATACTCCATTGTGTGTGTGTGTGTGCGTGTGTGTGTGTATATATATATATACATATACCATATCTTTTTTTATCCATTCATCAGTCGATGGACATCTTGGCTCTTTCCACAGTTTGGCTATTGTGGACATTGCTGCTATAAACATTGGGGTGCAGGTGCCCCTTTGGGTCACTACATTTCTATCTTTTGGGTAAATACCTAGTAGTGCAATTGCTGGGTTGTAGGGTAGCTCTATTTTCAACTTTTTGAGGACCCTCCATACTGTTTTCCAGAGTAACTGCACCAGCTTGCATTCCCACCAGCAGTGTAAGAGGGTTCCCCCTTCTCCATGTCCAATTTAATGTTTTAAACACACCAAAAAAAGTTGCATGAATAACTCCTTTGGGCCTTTTGGAGTACCTCTGGGATTACTTGTATAAACTATTTCCGTTCATGGGTATTAGGCCAGGACCCTACTGCTCCCATGCCACATTGCTATAGGCTCTTTTTACATAATCCCCTCTAGCAGACCTCCCTTGCATAACTGGCAACCAGAATAGATCATTTTTAATACCCCTCCCCTAAACAACCAAATTTCAGATATAATCATGAAATGAAAGGAGCAATAATGATAGCCAGAAAAGAAATGCAAACAGGGGTGCCTGGGTGGCTCAGTCGTTGGGCGTCTACCTGCAGCTCAGGTCATGGTCTCAGGGTCCTGGGATCGAGCCCCGCATCCGGCTCCCTGCTCCGCGGGAAGCCTGCTACTCCCTCTCCCACTCCCCCTGCTTGTGTTCCCTCTCTCGCTGTGTCTCTCTCTGTCAAATAAATAAAATCTTAAAAAAAAAAAAAAGAAATGCAAACAGTATGAACTTTATTTTATTGAACTTCTTTATTGCATTTATTGCACACATTGAGAACCGACAGTCTGCAATCACACAACTTACTGTCTGCAGTAGTATGATTTTCCTTTTCCAGAAAATTCTTGATGAGGAAGATAAAGTTGAATTTCCTGAGAAATCGATTAATCCAAACAATAGCTGCCCTTAGTGGAGTGTCTTAGTTTAGGCTGCTATAACAAAATACTCTATACTGTGTGGTTTGAACCACAGACATTGATTTCTCAGTTCAAGATACAGGTGACACCAGGTTCTTGGTGAGGGTCCTCTTCCTGGTGTGTAGACAGCTGCTTCTCACAGGACCTTGCCCTCAGTACACATGTGTGGACAAAGGGAACTCTGGTGTCTCATCCTCTTCTCATAAAGACACTAATCCCATTTGGGGGGCCCTACTCTGATGACCTCACTTAAACCGAATTACCTCCCAAAACCCCACCTCCAAATACCATCACACTGGGGATTAGGACTCGAACGTGAATTTGGGGAAAACACAAACATTCAATCCAAAACTTTGGGTAAATTTCTCCTTCTCAAAGCCATAGTTAGTTCAACTGTCCTTAACAAATGATTACTTACTTTTTAAAGGCTCACTTCAAAATCCTAACTTAACTGTCTTAACCAATTCTTAACCATTATATCATCAACTTTGTCCAGTCCCCATCAGGCCTGACATGGAAAGACCCACCTTAAATCAGACCCCAGAAACCTCACAAGTAATCCCTCCTCTGATCTCCCTCTTCAGAGACACTACTAAGACTTGGTCAAAGTAGTTACCCCCACAGGGCATCGGCAGTCATCAGTATAATCATCAGTAAAAACATTTTAATACAAAAAATCAAAATAAATACTACAGGACGCAAATGGGAATGTGCAATGCTTTAAAAACACATTACTTTTGGGGCGCCTGGTGGTACAGTCAGTTAAGCATCCGACTTTTGGGTTTGGCTTAGGTCATGATCTCACAGTCGTGAGGTCGAACCCTGTGTTGGGCTTCACATTCAGCAGAGAGTCTACTTAGGTTTCTCTCTCTGCCACTTCCCACCGTGTACACATGCTCTCTCTAAAATAAATAAATAAATCTTAAAAAATAATAAAAATATATAAAAATACGTTAGTTTTTCAAAACACTTTTTTTACTTTTTAAAATAAAAATAATTTTCTTAATTTTTAAAATTAAAATATATAACTTGTTTAGGCCCAACGTGGGGCTTGAACTCACAACCCCAAGATCTAGAGTTGCATGCTCTGCTAACTGAGCCAGCCAGGCACCCCTAAAATATGTAATTTTTTTAAGGGGGGCAAAAACTTATACCTACATTTGGTCTATTGCAGTAATGAGTTAGTACCACAGTTTCTATTTTCAAGCTTTTACTTTTTCAAATTTGCCAATGATTGTCAAAACCAACCTCCACATGTTTAATAGACAGCATAGCTCTCTCCACTCATATTAAACAAAGGGCACTTTGAATTATTTTAATTTTTAAAGTATTTCAAATGAAGCAATAAATATACAAATAGTTAAGAAAAAAAACTTAACCATAGGATGAAATTGGCAGGTTCATAATAATCCCATTTAATAAATCCCAGAGATTGTAATACTGTCCATGTCTTTGTTTCTTCTAGATGAATTATAGCAGTTTTCAAAAGTCTTTGCAGTCAAAAAAATCCCCAAAAACATCTTCACAAAAAAATTTATCATAAATTTCTAATGTATTTTGTTAAAATTTCCCCAATTTTTCTTTTATATAAGTCAGAAAGTGGTTGATAGTAAACATTGATTGTATTTGATCCTTTACTTTAGAGGGAGGGCTAGTTCATGGTGAAAATGATTGAAGCATGCAAATATTGTCCTTTTGATTTCTTCTGTCAATGTGCAAGACCAGTATCTTTTGTTGACAAGACATTCTTGTCATTCTTCTTTGAAATATCCATTTCCTTATGCTTTGTTTTTGCAGAGCTGGTGGTGTCCACCACAGTTTCTCTGTGCCAGTCTTAAATGAACAATTTAAAGCTTGTCATTTTGGGGCACCTGGGTGGCTCAGTTGGTTGGACATCTGCCTTCAGCTCAGGTCATGATCCAGGAGTCCTGAGATCTAGCCCAGCGTTGGGCTCTCTGCTCCGTGGGGAGTCTGCTTCTCCCTCTGCCTCTCCCCCACTTGTGTTTTCTCTCTCTCAAATAAATACATAAAATATTTTTTAAAAATAAGCTTATCATTTCCCTGTACATCGTTCTAGGTTGATTCTGATGGTTTGCCAATATGTTTGCATGGTCACATATGGACAGAATTAAAGTTGCTCTAGTTCTGTTTCTTGGTCTTTACAATCACTGGGTTATCATTGATTAGTTCAGATCTACAGTTTAGACTCAGGAGTATATGATCAACTGTGCCCAAATTGAGGTCTAAATGATTCCAACTGATCATGAACTTGTTCCTAAAACAAATGCTTGTAGCTGAGTCTGCACATGTCCTAGGCCAACTGATAACTAGACATTCTCCCAGTGAATTTCATGACAAAGAACACAATGTTTATGAAAGGATGAGTAATAAAAATGTGTTAATTGGAAACATATATATATTTATAAAAACTAAATAGAAACCACAGTAGTTGTTTAGAATTTAAACCAGAAAAAAAAATTTCAGGGAGAATTATTTTGTCACTGTCATTTTTTTTTTAGAATTGCATGCTGATGGTGATAATAAAAAGCAGGCCACTTTTAGTTGGTTTTATTGTTGTTTTTAAATTCCCTTTAGACAATGCACTCCACACTGCCTGCCTGAGGATTGTTCCTACCACCCTCTCAGCTCCAGGCCTCCAACTCCTCAAGTCAGCCAGGGATGCAGATTAGGGGGCAAGAGAGACTTAAGTAAGAGTGCTATGTATCCTGTAGTAGGACTTCTTCCTGGTAAACAGAAAATCAATTTTCTTTAGGTCTCTGCCTCTCAGGGAAGGGGACCCTATGCTCAATTCAGGAGAACATACTGATTATTCTAAGATGTTGTGTTCATTCAATTCCCCTTGTCTGTGATTGGTTTCGGTATGGGTATTTGTTGAAGTTCCAGCCAAAGAGCCTTGAAGGAAAGTCTGTTGTGAGGGCTTTCAAATCCATCAATGCACCCCAGCATAGTCTAGAGCTAAGACTTATAAATAAATCATACACACACACAAACACACACCTATCTATGTATCTGTGCATCTATATAGATATACATGTATGTGTGTATGTATGTGTACATTTACATATACATTGAGAACAAGATAATACATACATGTCATCTTGTTTTCAATCTATATGCATACTATTGAGATGAATAAAAATGCATCCGCATAAAAGAGATACTAAATTCATAGCAGCTCCTTGACTTTATATATTTTTCTCAGTCAAAAGATACTAAAAGCACAAATACTATCAATACAGGTTCATAACTTTATGGTTAAGGAGTCTTCTTAATGAACAACATTCCTTTGTCATCAAATAGGCGTAGCATCAGAATTTCCTGCCAACCACTAGAGGGCAGTATACACCAGCAAAAAGCCCAGCCATCCTGTCAGCAGCCGCCTAGTCCTGAGAACGACCGAGTGGTGGTAAACAGCCGCTTCATCAGAATGGCCAACTTAGGCAAAACCATGCAGGTCCCATTTTTCTTTAACACAGAATGAAAATACCTTTACTAACTCTCATGAGAAATATGAATATTTTAACTGGTTCGACAACCTTAGACGTGTAGTGTTCAGAGTCTAGGGTCACAATGACTGGGTTTATATCTCACCTCCACCCTTAATAGCAGTGTGACCTTGGGAAAGTTTTTCTACCTGTTTCTTTACCTGAAAAGTGATAGTAATAACAGTACACGCATGCTCCGTAAGTGCTAGCTCTCAATAAAGCTTCAAGAACTGAGGCTCTGCAGTTACAGTGCCTAGCTTCAAATACTGGTTCGACTAAGCTAAATAAATAGCTTAGTAACTATGGACATACTTTTCTTAACCTTGCTGTTCTCGTCTGTAAAATGGGGCTAATAATGCCAACCCGATGATGACTGCTTAAAGATTAAATGTACAGCAGCACCTAACACAGAGCCTAGAACATAGTAAAATGTAATATATGCTTATCACTGGCATTATTTTTAATATTCCTTTTATAATTACTAATGATATTATTATTATACTTGGAATGAAAAACTTGCCACAGGTATTTGTGCCATTTATTGTTTGCCTTAAGGCACATTTGAGAAATAGCAGCCCGAAGTACATTTTCTGATTCTTCCCAAACCTAGACAGTCCCCTGTCCGCAGACAGCTCCCCGCTATTCTATAGCTTTCTCTGTACCGGAAAACCAAATGGAAAGTCATGCCATTAAGTGGAGAATTTTATTTTTGTCCACAGACAATGCGTGGAATTTGTGCCCCTTTAAAACTTGCTTTCTTTTTGGAAGGAGATCTTTTATTTGGATCATTCAAAAACTTTTGAGTTTCTGCTGTAAGACTTGCACCAGGTGTCATCCCTTGTTTCTTTCTCGATAGACCTTTACAGATCCCAGTGAGTGCCTGCTTTCTCCCTCAGCAGGTGTCAGCTCAGCCTTCCTTGTCATGGAGCAAGGATGGTGGCTTTTGCAGCCCACCTTACATCCTCCTATCTCCATGGAGAAGCTTTCCTTTAAAAAAAAAAAATCAGACTTCAAAATGATATAAAAACATCATCAGTCATTCTGAGTGTTTTATTATAACTGCCAGAAGATATAATAATTTGACGGTGTTGGACTGTTGCTTAGCATTGTAGTCTCTTTTAGTAATAAAAAAATTATTTTTAATGTTGGCAACAAAAATGAATTGATTTCATGACCTGACCGATAGTGTTGGGGGATTTAGAATTTGCCAAAATGAACCAAGAGGGCCAATTGCTTATAAACCCCATAGCTGCTAGCCAGTCTGGTCAACACTCAGCAACGGATTGACTTCCCTGTCAGCTCTGCTCAGTCTCACCTCCAAACTTCCTATTCTACTGGACACCATTGTTGCTTGGATCAACCCCAGTATGGCCAGAGCTCCAGTGGTGGTATCACGGAAAGATGGAGAAAATGGCTGGGTCGGACCACCATAAGCCGTGGATCATTTCCAGAAGAGAGCTTCCCCATGGGAGCCAATGAATCTGTTTTTACCAAGAGTTCAAAAGTCTTATCCAAAAAGTCCAGAGCTTCTATGGTTGGACAACTGGTGTTCCAGTGTGATCACGTCTGCCCTTTCAATGGAAGAACTGAAGCACTTTGTAAAACCTGAAAACAGTTTAAGACATTAAAAAGACGCACCCCCTTCCAAAAAAAAGGAATTTTCATGCACTGTAGAAACCATTCAGAGGCAAAACATCACATCCTAGTGAATATAATGGGGTCTTGCTTCCCCCTCTTATTTGAACACAACTCTCATTGACTTAAAAGTGACATTTCCAAACCGGCTGCAAGAATGATTTGTCCTCTAAACAAAGCAGGCTGCATTTGTTCTGGTAGAATGGCTTCTCTTCTTTGTCTCCGGATAATTTGATACAGCATTCATTCATTTAAGTGTGACTCTCATTTGAAAAATTTCTCAATGAGACCATTTAAAAAGTATTTTTTAATCTGGAGCTTTCATGACTTCTCTAAGGCTTCTTTCAGCCTTGTCCTTGTCTGCTTAATAGAAATGGCAAAAATTGATCTTTTGAAATAAAATTGTTCCCAGTAAATTTCAACCTAAAAGCAATCATTTTTCCCTAAAACTTTGTTTGGACTATGCATGGGCAGTTTGTGTCTACAATTTTAAGATGAGGGATTTTCTAATTGCTTCAAGGATTGTTCACACCCCCACCCCCCCCACCCCCCCCTACCCCCGATAAAATGACAAGCTTCCAGCCTTCGGACTTGGAAAGGAAGGGAAGTTACTTAAATCTAGTGTCTTCCATATGCCTGGGGCTATTTCAAGAATAGCAAATCTCCAGAGTGTTTAAAAACAGTGCTGTGGAAATTAGAGCTTCAGGTAATACTATTTTCTCTTCTGGGAGATGCACCCCATCCGGGGCCAGTCTCCACGCTTCCCACCTTCTCCAGTCTCAGGCACTTCCTGGCCTCTGAGGTCAGAATTCCCATAAATTTCAAGGCCTGCCATTTTCTCAGGGCAGAGGTGAGACCCAGGGAAGGAGAGACCCCACAGTCACATCTTCATAAACTCACAAAGCAGACTTGCAGGGTTTACATTTTAAGCCTATGAATCTTCTTCGTGATGGTTCCCATGTCTCTTGAAATAAACAATGTGGGAAGAAAAATATTATGGTCTCTATTTGCAGCATTTTGTTCTGAAAATAACTTGGACAGGAGAGGTGAATCAGTGGCATGTGCTCAGGCAAAGCTTTCTGACTTCACTGCACGGTCGTCTCCTCCTCATGAACAACCAGCACCCAGTTACCACAATACCCAGCGTACAGAGGAAAGACAGAATTAAAAGGTCTCTTTAATACTCACGGTAAGATTCAAGTTAGATTTAGGGCTAACGAGAAGGCAGTGTGGTTAGTGATTGTGTTTTGCCTTCAGCTTCTGTTTTTAGCATGTGAATAAGGTTTAAAAGAATAATGGGCATTTAAAGTTGGTGTGGTCCTTTAAGACATAAATAACTGAGACCATCAATGAGATTGTTAGGTATCAAAGAGGTTACTACTACAGCTTAAATTTCCCCTTGAGTGAGAAGTGAATGATCAAATTCAGAAACACTTCATTTGATAAACCTAAATGCTATCCTTCTTGCTAATCCCCTCCCGAGATTTTGCTCTTCACTTGAGCAAATTAACTGAGGGTGAACGATGATCAAAAGAAAAACTTATGAAGAGCAAACTCCGTAAATCGCTAGTGAGACTGAAATACACATCAGAAAAAAATCTTTCTTTAGTCAAGAGATCAGAAGCAAAAGACACAGATAGAAGCATGAGATATCTGCTATAGAATAAATAGAACACAGACACAAGTCTGGAGCAGGGTTTAAGAATATCACTCTATCACAGAAGAACTTTGTGGGGCCGGGCACTTCCTCTTCCTACACCTTTCTTGGCAAGTAGAGTCTGAATTATGAGGAGCTGACAGTCTATAACCTCCTTATGCCCACCCCATTCCCACACACACACCAGTTTTCTTTTTTATAAAGAGTTTACACAAGACCCTTGAGCTGAGTTGAAATGAACAGAGGAAACTTATGTAGACGTGAAGATAGCCATGCTTGAAGAAACAGTAGTCTGAAAATTACTTTTGGAATATAGCCTACGGATATAACTGCGTGCATACCAAAGAACCTGTGTAGAAGGTTATTCATTGTATGTAGTGCTATTTGTAAAGAAGTAATTGGAAACAAACATCCATCAATTGAGACCTAGCTAAATAAGTCTTCTCCCCACAGTAGAATCACATGTAATTATAAAAACACACTTTCTGAGAATGTTTTCCAGAGTATACTGATGCTGAATGGTCTACACAGTATGTTATTTCCGGTGTAAGACTGGAGAGGAGATAGGAATACATATTTGTATTTACATAAAGAAACTCTGGAAGGAAACATAAATTAATGAGAATGTTTTCTAAAGCTGCATAGTCAGAGGTTAAAAGGGGACAGAGTTGGGCACTTCCCCATGAATGACTTTTTTGAACATTTTTGGGTTTTCTGACTCTGTGAATGTATTATCTATTTGGGATTTTTTATTTAAAATAATAATACAACTAAATAACAAAACAACCCAATTTTCTTTTTTAGATAAGCGGCAAATTTGGACACTTCACCAAAGAAAATACGTGGGGAGCAACTAAGCACATGAAAAGATGCTCAAGTCATTAAGGAAATGCAGATTAAAACCAGAATGGCTCAAATGAACAAACCTGACAATTCCAAGTGCTCGGGAGGATGGGGAGACACTGGAATTCATACACTGCTGGTGGGAATGCAAAATGGTATGGCCACTTTGGAAAGCAGAGTATCAGTTTCTTATAACATTTAACATGCATTTACCATACTGCCCAGAAATCCTACTCCTATGTATTTAACCAAGAGAAATGGATCCATTAAGTCTCTCCACCCAAAAAATCCAACATACTTGAACACAAACGTTTGTAGTAGCTTTCATTATAGTCCCCCAAACCTGGCAATAACCCAAATGTCTACCAACTGATGATGGATAACCAGTTATATTGCTGGAATACCAGTTAGCAATAAAAAAAAAGACCTGACACATGCAGCTAATGAATGAATTTCAAATGCTTTCTGCTAAGTGAAAGAAACCAGACTCAAAAGGCTACATATAGTGTGATTCCATTTCTGTAACGTTGTGGAAAAGGTACTAGTCTAAAGACAGAAAACAGATCAGTGGCCAGGGGCTGTAGGTTGAGGAAGGTTTGATACAGAGAGGCTCAAGGGAATTTGGGGGGGGGGGCAGTGGAATTTTTCTATATTGTGGATGTGGTGTACATTTGTTAAACTTCATGAAATTGTATACCTTAAAGGGATGAATTTTACTGTTATGTAAAGTATACCTCAACAAACCTGACTTTAAACATTTTTAATGGTAAATACGAGGGAGACATAATCAGACTTGTGCCTTGGAAAGGTCACTCTGGTTGCTATGTGGTAAAAACCCCGGAGTAAGCAGGAATAAAATTGCACATGTTACAACAGTT
This sequence comes from Leptonychotes weddellii, assembly GCF_054177405.1. Taxonomy (NCBI): domain Eukaryota; kingdom Metazoa; phylum Chordata; class Mammalia; order Carnivora; family Phocidae; genus Leptonychotes; species Leptonychotes weddellii. The sequence goes on along the minus strand of NC_138371.1, from coordinate 66,007,160 downwards.
CTGTGGGACGACTCCCCTGAGAGCCAGGACCAAGACGGTGGTGAGACTGCACAGAGGCAGGCCCGTTAGAAGCGTTGGGAAGATTTGCTAATGGACCGGCTGTGGGTCAGGAGAGACCTAGAGTTGTCAAAGGGGACTCCAAAGATTCTTTTATTTCCCGTGTGTCTTCGTCCATTCGGGCTGCTTTAACAAAAATACCAACAACCGGGTGGCTGAAGCAACAAATACTTATTTCTCACATTTCTGGAGGCTGGAAAGTCCAAAATCAAGGCGCTGGAAGATTTGATGTCTGGTGAGGACATAGATGGCCATCTCCCAACTGTGTCTTCACATGGCAGAAGGGGCCAGGGAGCTCCCTGGGTTCTCTTTTATAAGGGCACTAATCCCATTTGTGAAGGCTCCACTCTCACAACCTAATGATCTCCCAAAGGCCCCACTTCCAAATACCACCACACTGGGGTTAGGTTTCAACATACGAAGTAGAGAACATACACACATTCAGTCTGTAGCACTATGCCCCATGAGACGGGCATAGAGCAAAGATTATCACACAGTTCTAGTCCCAATGCCACCATGAATTACTTGCAGAACCTCTGGTAGAGTCTCTAAAATGTATGCTAAGGACTGGAATAATAATATGAAAACTGAGAACATGAGACCGAGAATCCTTTAGTTGTTTGTCCTAGAAATTACAGAGAAAAGAACCAAGTCCAGGTCTTCTCAGCTAAGAAGGGCTACTATGGGGGTGCCTGGCTGGCTCAATGGGAAGAACTTGGACTCTTGATCTCAGGGTCATGGGTTTGAGCCCACATTGGGTATAGAGATTACTTAAAAAAAATAAGTAAAGTTTAAAAAAAAAAAAAAAGGGTGACTGTGGAAGAACATGCTCCCCCTCCAGAAGGGCGAAAACAAAAAGATGAAACTCTGTCACTTCTATTTTCTGGTCAACATAAAATGGCCTGACAAGAAAAGAAGAGAAAAATAATTGGCTGAAATAGATTTTGTTTCTTAATTAATAATAATTTATTTGTGTGTGTGTGTGTGTGTTTTTTTTTTTAGTGTGTAAAGTTCATTTCCTGGGCTTGCACAGGTATTTGCTGTGGCTGTGGACTGACAAGTGACTGCCCATTAGCCTCGCTTGGACGTTCCTCGCCACACCATTAACATGCTGACCCCAATTTGGATCTAACAATTCAGAGCAGGGAAGTTGCCTTTGGTCACCTCAGTTCAGAGTCATTTGGTCAAAATAGCTAAATCATATCTTAGAATGCCATGTGAAGTTCAACAGGAAATCCTTCCAGGTTTGTGCTCATGAAACACTTTTGTGATAAAGGTGAAGACCATAAAGAACAGCAATAATAGAGCCCAAACCTACTATGTACCACCTCTTGTTTTATTTTACATATATATGTGTATATATATATATATACTTATACACAGACTTATACACAGATATATTCTGATTGTAAAGATAACACACAAAGGCTATCAAACATTTTAGAAAACCTCCCCCAATGTCACTTACTAGATATTCACTGTTAGCTTTTTGTTATATATTCCTCCGGATTGTTTTCTGCACAACTACATTTATTTTAAGAGTATTACTTATACAAAGATAATTTAAAGACATTCAAGACAAGACTTTGATACTGGATATTAATACTTCTACACTGATTAGAGGAAGGAAATTAAATGAGAGGATATATCTAAATATCTCTAAAGGATATATCTAAATAATTCATTAACTTTTAAAGTATTAATCTAGGGTTGTTTCCTTTGATGGTTATTAAGAGAACATGATAGAAAATTCATGTAAAAGAGTAAAATAAAATTACAGAATTATCTGATTCTATATAAAGCTTCTTAGCAACAATAATTTAAAGAGAGTTAATACATTTAACTCATGATGGTGACAGGGTTCAGAATACACTACTCCCAAATATGGCACCTTGGCATATATTTTAAGCTAAAGGAATTTGGGAAATGGCAGGTGCTATGATCTTCCCTTCTGCCCTGCATTAGGTCATAAAACCCTCATATGAGGGCACCTAGGTGGGTTAGTCGGGTAAGAGTCTGCCTTTAGCTCAGGTCATGATCCCAGGGTCCTGGGATGGAGCCCCATGTCAGGCTCCCTGCTCAGTGGGGAGTCTATGTCTCCCTCTCCCTCTGCCCCTCCCCCCTGCTCGTGTTCATGCTCTTGCTCTCTCAAATAAATAATCTTTAAAAAAAACAAAAACAAAAGACCCTCATATGAGAAGCCCTATACCCACAGAAAAGGAGCATCCTTTCCTTCAAAGACAGAGGAAGAGGCACCTGGGTGGCTCAGTCAAATGTCTGACTCTTGATTTCAGCTCAGTCATGATCTCAGGGCTGTGAGATTAAAGCTGGCATTGGGCTCTGTGCTGGGTGTGGAGCCTGCTTAAGATTCTCTCTCTCCCTCTGCTCCTCCTGCCCCCACTCCAGTCTAAAAAAAAAAAAAAAAAAAAAGACAAAGGGACTCTGAGAGGAATCCAAACAGGTATTGCTAAGTTTCCCCCAGTTTAGTACACTCAACTTGTACACTTTCACCCTCCCACATTTTTCCAGACTTTCCACTCTTCCTCAAACTCAGAATAAAACCACTCAGGTTTAGTGATTTCTTGGGATCCTCATTTCCTTATGAAGGCTCCTGCATTACATAATATTAAGATTAAATAAATGTGTATGCTTTTCTCTTCCTAATCTGTGTTTTAGGGTTGAAGAAAAGGATTTTTTTTCCTACCCTACAATAGAAAATTTTTACTTTGATAGAAATGTTTTCTAAATAATACAATAAAGTATATATCCTAATGTATTTAGCTATTTGAATTAGGAAAATAGTGATTAACAACTAGTAGATAATTAGTATCAAGTTGTCTTGTTTGTCTAGACTCGACCTATTCCAGAAAGCTTAAGAAAACCTTTAACACAAATATGCTTTGTATCACCTTGTACACAATTTCTTTTGGTTATAAAAATATTTCGGGCAACAAAAAGATACCCAGATGTGTTTTGGAAGATCAACTAATACCACCAAATTTATAATAACAAACAGCAACAACAAAAAAACAGTAGTTGTCCCCAGAATTAGATTCCCCCAAAGGCAGAGGCAACATTTAATTCAATACCTGTTTCTCCTCTTATACTTTACTCCTTAGTTTTAATAATAACTTTATGCTGCTATACACTATTAAACAATTTTAGACATTATGTACTCACTTCACACTACGGAAGATAAGGATAATATCCTTTTACCACTCCTACACACACATACACACACACACACACGCATGCTCTTCTCCCCTCACCCCCGTGTATTTTAATCATAATTTTGTCTTAAATGAATATTCAGTTTTTATAACAGAATAATGCAAATATTGATTACAAGTAAGCAATGCTTTGTATACATTTCTTTTTTATATATATTTTTTATTTTTCCAGGAGCTAATATTGCTTATTTAATCATTTTGTTTTGTTTTTGTATGTGTGAATGGAGATTGTGTATGCGTGTGTGTATAATTTTTCTTGTACTTCTCCAATTCTCTTCCCAGCAACATTGTCAAACACCTCAAGTTTTCTTGTAGGTTTTGTTTTTGGGGTTTTTTGCTTTTAATGGAGACATCTCTCTTAGATCCTTCCATCCTTCTGTTTCTATCAGGACTGGTTGATCTCTAGAACTGCTAAATTTTGTCAGCCTCGTATTTTCTTCATCATGACTCTAGAAATTCAATTTGCCTCTTTCCTTTGTTGGGATTCTTGTCTCCTTACTCACATCTTCCTCTTTCTTGGCTTATTCTCGTCCTGTGGTAGAATACATGTTCCAAAAGATTCCTGGGGGGAAAAAAAAGGTGTAAAGAAAGCAAAGTTTTTGAGATTTGCCTGTTTGAAAACATCTTTTTTCCTATCTTCATATTTGATCATTTAGCTGAGCAGAGAGTTGGATTGGAAAGATATTCCTTCAGAATTTTGAAGGCATTGCTTCATTAGCTTTCAGCTTCCGGTCTTGAGAGTTCAGTGCTACTCTATTTCCTCATGACCTTTCTTTTTCTTTCTGGAAGCTTTAAATTTTTTTTTATCCTTACTGGGGATTTTACCATGCTGTGCCTGGGTATGGGTCATTTTCATTTCTCCATCTTAATGGGACCCTTCCCATCCTTTATTCTGGGCTGTGTTCCTCTATTTTTTTTTTTCCTCTATCTATTGACGGTTCATTCCACGTGTCAGCTTGGCTGGGCCACAGGTGCCCACAGACGTGGTTAAACATTATTCTGGGTGTGTCTGTGAGTGTTTCGGGGTGAGATTAACATTTGAATCAGTAGACTGAGTAAAGCAGATTGCCCTCAGCAGTGTCGATAGGCCTCGTTCAAGTCCACTGGAACTCTAGGGACAGAAGAAAATGTTATATTAGAAGAATTCATTTTCTCTGCCTGACTGCCTACCACCTGGGCTGTTGGTGTTCTCCTGTCTTTGGACTCAGACTCGAACTGGAGCTCTACCGTTGGCTCTCCTGGTTTTCTAGCTCGTGGATTGCGGATCTTGGGACTAACTGGTCTCCATATTCAAGTAAGCTGATTCTTTATAATAAATATATTACATTTGTATGTATCTATACTATCGGTTCTGTTTTTCTGGAGAACCCAAACTCATACAGTATCTGACAATTTCTGCCTCTCTCTTTGTCCTCTTCTTGAAATCCCTATTAAGCAGATACTGAACCTCTTGAATTGCCCTTCTTTTCTTCCCTTTCCTTTTTTGTCCTACTTTTGAGAGATTCTTCAACTTTATCTTTCAACTGCTCTATTCCATTTTTTATTTAAATCAACATATTTTTAATTTCTAAAGCTCTTTCTTGTTCTTTAATTATTCCCTTGTCTTAGCACACTATTTTTATTTATTTATTTATTTTTAAGATTTTATTTATTCATTTGACAGAGAGAGACAGTGAGAGAGGGAACACAAGCGGGGGAGTGGGAGAGGGAGAAGCAGGCTTCCCGTGGAGCAGGGAGCCCGATGCGGGGCTCGATCCCAGGAACCTGGGGTCACGACCTGAGCTGAAGGCAGACGCTTAACGACTGAGCCACCCAGGCACCCCGTTAGCACACTATTTTTATCCCAAGAATGCAATAGCATCACTTATCTTTCAGAGGGTAGTAATAGTTTGTTTGAAGTTTTTGTAGAGGCTGCTTTCAGGCAACAACAGCCTTGAGCAATGGAAACTTGCTCAAGGTAACAGGGCCCACAGCGACCACCGATCGCCGAATGGTGGTCTGAAGGCAAACAGGCTCATTAAACAACCCACCTTGAAATAGCCATAGACCCTAACTGACCAATCGGCTACTTAGAACCTGGCACAGTTCCCAAGATGACCAGAAAAGGGGAGAAATCCCATATAGCCCCCATACTCCCTCACTCTGCCCTCTAACTAGAGCCCCTCACCACCGCCCCATCCGTCTCTGCTTTGCTGTGCTGCCCACTTTTACTCCCTTGCTGTGTGTTCGATAAACTTCGATGTCCGTTGTTCTGCCTCTGGTGAATTCTTCATGGTCCGTGCCACCGGCCTCCACCGGACCTGGACGCCCCCCAGTTTTCTTCTGCTCCTTGCACGGCCTTTGATTCTCCTGAGTTTGCTTTTTTTCTGTTGCTTCATTACTTTTCTTTATGTAAGAAGTTTTCCTCAAAAGTCTTCCAGTTCATATTAAAACTGAGGTGCTCAAAGCCTGACTGGAAGCTTTGATGATGCAAACAGGGCTTGTCCAATGGTGAGTTTCACTGTAGGGTAATCAGGTGGAGCTTGGATGTTTTACTGGGCAACCCTAAAAGCCATTGGGTCTTTTTCTTGGGTCTTCTCCAAAGAAGTGTTATCCAGTCTGCTGAGTGAGAGCTATAGGCTTCCCTGCCAGCATTCTGGGGACTGAGGAGGGGAGCAGGACTGGGCATCACCCTGTGGTATGCAGCCTTTCACTCAATCCCACGGTCTTCTGTCCCGTGCCTCATCCCCACATTCAGCTGTGCCTGGCATCATCCCTGAGTCCAGAGTCTCTTTGGCATAATCTCTCCATCAGCAAACCTCCCATTTCCTTCTTGGGTTGGGGATGTAATCACTGGACTTCAGGGGGTAGAGTAGAAGTTCAAGGGGTCTAACTGCTCCTTATGCAAACTCTCAACTAATTTTCCTAGGTTTATCTCACATCTTGCTCCTCCTTTGAAGGTGTGTAGCTTCTGAGTCTTTCAGGGGCTCCAGGCCATGAATCAGTGTACTCTTCACCGGCAATCCGCTCTGCAGAAACATAAGCTTCAGTTCTCCCTGCTCTAACACTTCAGTTACTACCTAGCCTTCACTTTTAACCTTCTAAAATGTTGTTGTCTCTATCAAGGTCTCTGTTCTACTGGCCCTGTATTGCCTCTTTACATCTTCACTGTCATTTTGGGGAGGTTTTAGGATAAAGCATAAATGAACACAAAACACGCATTACTTATTTTTATTTACTTTTTATTTTGGGAATTCATTCTGTAAGGAAATTTAGAATAAGCAGAGGAGATAACTGGATCTTTCTCATGAAAAATTGTATTTCTTAGAGCACACCCTTTGCTTTATCTGATTCAACCTTTTCACTGAGCTATTTTGTAACTCAACTTGTAGATATGTGATAGCAATGCAAAGTAATTATCTGGTGTCATGCAAATAAATTCTGTGGTAGAATTGTGGTGTGGTAGTTTAAATTGACTTCCCCCACACCCCTGAACCCCCACCCAAGTGAAAAATGCCAGTTTTGTGTCCCTATGTAAATTCATTTCAACATTTCTTTACTCCATATAAAATGGTGGTTCTTTTGATTTTTCCTTTGAACCAGTTACACTGTATTTCCAGTTTCTTCACTAAATAATGAATTAAGTAAAATCTTTAACATGGGTTCATTTTATATCTGCTCGAGAGTCATGATTTTACCATTTTCAGAAATCTATCCTTTAACAATTTTATAGCTGGAAAATGCTGAAAGACAATGTGAAATTGTAATAAAATCACTCTGCACAGCACCTTATATACTAAGTCCTTTTGGCTAGTCTTAATTATCTGGAATTTTAGTGTCTTAGAAATAAATTGTCCTGCTAACCAAATAAAGTTTTTTGTTACCCTTATTAGTATTTGAACAGAGGAGGTCCTTAATAAATATTTGCTGAGCGAATCAATAGAATTGGTATTTCATGTGAGGTCCCTTTATCAGGTGGAAAGACAGCCCTTAACTTTTGTACTCGTGGGCTGAGGCCAAGATCTGCAATGCTCTTCATTACTTATTTATGGTTGTTCTGAACGTTATCTGAAATATTATGAATCTAAACTGTGGAGATATTAGAAATTTACTGTACACCTTTGCCCCTCACAAATCCTTTCCCCCACCACTATGCCACAAGAAATCATCTTTTGCATTGTTTTCTTTTTAGTTAGAGTTCACAGAAAAAAAAGGAAAACTTTTATTTTTATGGTCACTATCAAAACCACTTAAGTCCCTGCTAAAGGTGAGGAGAACCTGTAGGCACTCACCAAAAAGTGGGAATAATTTGAATGTCTAAAGGGAAACTGAACGCTTAGAAAGAATCAAAATAAAATTTCAAGTGAGGGGGAAAAAAGGAGGAATGAAAAAATAGTTCTGATTGGATAAAAGTAAGAGATTTTTCAGAAAACAGCGGGGTGGGTTTAAGAAAGTACCTGACAATCCACCACGGGAGCGGCTGCAGGGCCCTGGCTGATTTTCGTGTTCTCCTTGGTGAAGACAGAATGATTATGCCTTGGCACAATTTTAAAACAGGAAGAATGAAGGTTTTAAATCACTGTTTTATTGAAGGAAAAAAACGGAGTCTGCACCAGAGGATTCAAAAAACCCAGGAAGTGAAGTGTAGCCAACTGCTGCCTGGGGGGATAGGGGGGGCCAGGTCTGTACCTGGATCCAGACCAAGTCTGTTTCAAGTTTATTTGATTGAAAATTTCACTTTGAAAAGAGTACTTCACGGGACCTTTGGGAGCTGTCAAATGCTGCCCCCGGGCAGAAGATTAACGGCTCTGTGGACCAGCAGGGAGAAGCCTAGTAAATCAGAGGCCCCTTGTTCGCAGTCTGTGGGCCTACAGGTGGCAAACTAACAGGCCGCGCCTCTCCTGTGGGACTTAACGTTTATGGGTCAGAACTAACCGTGTGGACGGAAAGGAGCATTTGAATCCATTTTCCAAACTGCAGATTGAAAAATGGGCCTGAATGAGCCTGCAAAAGAATCATCTGTCTTCTGGAAGGATCCCCAGGAAGCTGGGAGCAGTAGTGGCTTCTGGGGAGGGGAACAGCCCTTTTGTGTCTTATTGAAGGGGGCGGTCAAGTGTAGCAGTTAAGAGCATGACACTGGAAGCTGCGGTCTGTCCTTTCATTGTGCGGGTTTTCAGCCTGCAGTAGTCTCAGCTGTGAAATGGGGATTATAATGAGGATTAAACGAGTGAACTCTCCGGAAAGTGGAACAATGAACATAGTACTACATACAACTATTGGCTTTTATCATTACATGTATTTGCACATATTACTGAAAATAATGTTATGTTTTTATAGAGCATTAGAAATATTTCTATAAAGCAAATAATTGTCTTATAATCTCTTAGTTGGCATTTTTTTTTAATAAATAACATTTTCTTACAGTTAGACACAACTCTAATGCTCCTTCCTCCCTCTGTCTCCCTTCTTTGCATTTCTCTTCCATGATGCTGCTCTGCTTTAGATCTGGGGTGGCCGGGAAGCGTGAGGGGTCATTTCTATCAGTTAGCCCCCAGAGCCTGGTTCTCCAGATAGCACCTGACTGCTCCCCAGAGAGTTTATCAGTAGTAGAGGAAATGAAATAATATTTACTGTCCCTCAGGCAATCCCCTGCATTGTAGTCACCTGCAAAAGAGAGGAATGTCTTCCTCCACTTTATTGTGCAATTAGTAAAGGCAAGGGAATGCCTTCTCAAATGTATGCCCAAGGGCATGGATGTTAAATGGAACCACTACCCTCCTTTCTTCATTAAAAAAATTGTTCAAATATACAGAGTTAGAGAGAATAGCATAATGAGCCCCCATATATCCAACAGCTAGATTTAACAATGTTAACTTTGCTATATTTGCTCCTTGTTTTACTTGTTTATTTTTTTAGGTATCTTTTTAAATATTTTATTTATTTATTTGAGAGAGAGAGCAAGTGGGGGGGGGAGCGGGGGAGGGACAGAGGGAGAGGGAGAAGCAGGCTCCCCACTGAGCAGAGAGCCGGACGTGGGGCTCTATCCCAGGACCCCGGGATCATGACCTGAGGCGAAGGCAGATGCTTAACCAACTGAACCACCCAGGCGCCCCTATTTGCTCCTTGTTTTAAACAAAATTACAGAGCATGACTCCCTTCTTTGCTTTTTTAAAAATAGCTTTATTGAGATATACTTCACATAGCATACCATTCACCCATTTAAAGAGCACAGTTTAATGTTCTTAGTGTATTTACAGATGTGTCCAACCATTACCAATATCAATTTGAAAACATTGTCATCACCCCAAAAGGAAACTTTAAATCCCCTAGCTGTTAACCCCACTTCCCACCACTTCCCTAGTCCTAGTCAACTACTAATCTACTTTCCGTCTCTATTATACATTTTGCCTGCCCTAGACGTTTCATATAAGTGAAATCATAACATATGGTCTTTTGTTACTGGCTACTTACTTTCATTTAACATAATATTTTCAAGTTTTACCCATGTTGTAGCATGAGTCAATACTTTATGGCTGAATAATATCCCATTGTTTAGATATACCATATTTTATTTATCTATTCATCAGCTGATGGATATTTGGGTTTTTTTCTACTTTGGGACTACTATGAATAAGGCTGCTATGAACAGTAGTCTACAAGCAGCATGACATTTTACCCCTAATTTTTTTATATTCATCTCAAAGGGATAAGGACATTTCTCTACATAACCACACAATAGCATCCAAATTAGCAATCATCTGATAACCCAATTAAAATACAAGTTTCTTCGATTTCCTCAAAATCTTTTAAGTTTACTTGTTCAAATCAGGATCCAGTCAATACAACACTTCAATATATTAACATTTGGTTGTTATGTCTCTTGAGTATCTTTTAATAGAAGAGTGCCATCCCACCTGCCTTTTTTCCTGACATTGGCTTGATGAACAGCCACAACCTCCTTTAAATCACCCTCTGGTTGGGGCGCCTGGGTGGCTCAGTCAAGCATCTGACTGTTGATTTCAGCTCAGGTCATGATCTCAGGGTCCTGGGATCGAGCCCATGGGATCAAGCCCAGAGTCAGGCTTGGTGCTCACTGGGGAGTCAGCTTCAGGATTCTCCCTCTCCCTCTGCCCCTCCCCCCATGCCCTCTCTCAAATAAATAAATAAATAAATCTTTAAAAAAAAATAAATCACCTTCTGGCAGCCTATAAGAAAATAGCAGATAGGGCTTCCAATAGCCTCAATTCTAGTTATGTTCATTCATTGTTTTTGTAGTGAGTTTGAATTTCAGTCCACAAAATAAGTGTACCTTTCTTTTTCTATATAGAATTTCCTTTGAGCCCTGCCCTATTCTACTACATGGTGGATACTTAATCATGATTAGGATGGGCTTTCACCTTTCCCCAGGGTGGTGTCCAAGTTCCTGGGGGTTTATAGAGTGTAAACACGTGTGGGAGGAGGGTCTTGGGTCTCTGGATTACCATCTCCACAGCACCCACTGAGACATGCAGATGGCCCTCTGTCCATTCAGTGCATGGCGATCGGTGCTAGATCAGGCTCCCCTCAACCTGGAACATGCTGTCCTTAGGTCACCTGGCTCTTGGGGCCTTGTCAATGTATTCTTGAGCACATAATAAATATTCGATGGCTCCAATTTTCAGCGGGGAGATTAGGCATTCCATGGGGCCATCTTAGGTCTAACTGTCCAGACTTGTGCTCTGTAATATGGCCTCCAGCTACAGGTGGCTGCCAAACACAAAACTGAAATATAACTTCTCCAGATTGGGATGTGCTAGGACTGTAAATACATCCTAGATTTCAAAGACTTCATGCCAAGAATACAAAATAGCTCATTCACGATTTCTGTATTGATTACATGTGGAAATAATAATATTTGAATATATTGGGTTAGATAAAATATTTTATTAAAACTCATTTCACCAGTTTCTTTTTACTTTCTTTAAAGTGGCTACTTACCAGAAACACTGAAAATTCCATATGTGGCTCAAATTATATTTCTGTTGGACAGTGTGTTGGTCTAGACTCTCCACATGGCCATTCCTTCCCTATTCTTCTAATGCCACACGGAAGCAGGAAGAGTTCGGATGTTTTATTAACTGGGCAAGCTCTATTCTGGAATGGGATTCAGCAGGGTGGGATTCACCAAGGATTCACCAGGCCTCTTTCCTGAGAGGGAAATGACACCACTATCTCACTTGTTTCCTTTTTCGTCAACTTTCCTCTCTCTTCCCAATTCGACCATATGTAGTCAAGGGTAATACAGCCCTTCAGCCACTCTTCTAAATGTGTTGTGTATACCCCACCTGAGCTTTTGAAGGTCAAAAGCCAATCATTTGACTCTGGTTCTACTGTGTTATTTTTACCCCCAGGCAGTCTGTGGGCAGAACACCCTAGCTGCTGCCAGAATGGGGAGCTTTACAAAGAAACAGGCAATACTGAGAATGAAAACTGCATCAGTGACTGTACCAAACATCGCCCATTACCTGTCATTCCAGAAAAGTATTGTGCAATGATTCTGTGTTAAATGCTATGCGAGGATCTGGGAATACCAAGATGAATGAGACCCAGGTCCTATTCTCAGAAAGAACAGGCCTCGTGGGTGATTGAAGAACGTAAATCCATAGGTGCCGTGGAATGTTAGAGGCACTGCGGCTGAAACATCTGTTCAGGACGCCGGAGGGCACAAGGAAAGGGCTAGACTGGCCAATTCCGCTGTGGGGGGGGCGGGGGGGGGGCAGAGCAACCAGGAAATGCAAGTGAAAGCACTACGGAAATGCAACACTTTTTATTATGGACTGTTCTAGTGCCTCCGGAAAAAAAATCTCTTTCTGAGCCTTGGTTTCCTCAACTGAAAGTAATGGTGATGATTTTGAGCCGTTCTCTACCTCAGAGCACTGTTGTGAAGGGGAAACGTTCAACAAATATACCAAATTGTTAACATGGTTTGGCATTGGTGGTGGGATTATGGGTGACTATTATTCTATTCTTAATATTCTGAATTACCCAATTTTATATAATGAACAAGTATTACTTTTATAGTCTGTAAAAAAAAGAAGAATTTTATTTTAAATTTTGCCTTTGCTGCCAAACTTCTTGAGCTAGTGGTCTATACTGGCTCCCTCTACTTCCTCCCCGTTCACTGAATCCAACCATTGTAATCTGGCTTCCACCCCTCATCCAAAGGTCTCCAATGGCCTCCCACTTGCCAAGGCCAATGACCTCTTTTCAACCCTTGTCCAACTTGACTTCTCCACATCACTAACACAGCTCCTTAAACTTTCTGAAAAATCATTAAGTTATAGTGGTAATGTACCTATACTACAGAAAATAAAAACAAAAACCAAAACCCGGGATCTACAATTGCCACCACCATAATACAACCATGGCCATTTTGGTGTATTTCCTGCTAGTCTTTTTACTTAAGCATATTTTTACACCATTATGGCATAAATGTCTATCCAATTTTGAATCTGCCACCTCCTTGAAACTGTCCTTATTTTCACAAAACAATTCTTTCCTGGGTTTTCCACAAGTCGCCCATCTCTCAAGCTTACACACTAATGCACTAGTATGCGTAAAATTTTCCAAAGTGTTTGTTAAAATGCAGATCCCTGGACTTCACTCTACCTGCTCATTCATATCCTATTTTATTAGGATTGCTTTGGCTCCAAGAGTCTATGTTTTTCGCTTTCTGTAGCATGTGGTCCAAAGACCACACCGAAAAACACTGCACTGGACTCACATCTTCACAGCAAACAGCTAACCAAGCAACCCCAAACCCAAAAACAACCTTGTGAACCCAAACCACTGTTTCCTAATCATCAGATTCTCTAGAGCTAGGATTTGAGTATCTGTATATTTTTTACATCCTCCTTGTGATTCTGATGAACCCCTGCCTTAACTATAACCACACTATTCTATTTGCATTTCCCTGAACATATAGCTCACTTTCAAGTCTCAGAGCCTTTAGCTCTTCACTTGGCCTGGATTCAATTCTTCGTCACATTCTTCCTTGAGCCTAGTTCAAAGGTGGTCTCTCCTATAAAAATGCACATCTCCTCCACCTTCCTTTCCCACTCGCAAATTAAAGTTAGTCATTTGATGTCTACGTCTTTAGGCTGGGCAATGAGCTGCCTGGATGTATGAGTTCCCATTTCTGAGGAACAAATTACTCCAAGACTTAATGGCTTGAAAGGATAATAAACATTTATGATCTCACAGATCTCACAGATCTCACAGCATCTGCAGTTCAAGAATTCAGAAGCAGCTTAGCTGGGTAGTCTCTCCTGAAGTTTCGGTCAAGGTGTAGGCCACGGCTGCAGTCATCTGAAGGCTTAACTGGGGCTGGAAAATCTACTTTCCAGATGGCACACTCAAGTGGATACCAAGTTGGAAGAAGGCCTCAGTTCCCCACCCCAGGGATCTCCTCAGAGGTGGCATGTGCATCCTCACAACATGATGGCTGGCTTCCTTCAGAGCAGGTAATCCAAGAGAGAGCAAGGTAAAGCCTGTGATATCTTTTATGACTTAGCCTTGAAGGTCACACACCATCATGTCTGCAGGATTCTATTAGTCACACAGGCTAGCCATGATACAGTATGGAAGATTATGCAAGGATATAAACACCAGCAGGTGAAATTCATTTGGGGTCTTCTTTGAGGCTGACTACCACAGTGAATATCTATTCTTTTTCTCTACCCATCACCCCTTTCTCGGTGTGGGAAATGCATTTCATGTTGTACAACTAGAGTTGAACCTTCCTCATCTGAGGGGGAAGCAGGTAACCTATGTGTGGCCATTCTGAATATTCTATTCTCCTGGTCAGAGTGGTCAATCAAATGGGTGTGCCATCAACTGCAGCCAATCAGAATCTTCCTTGATTTTTGCTAGATGGATTCTGAGGGAGAGGGGGTCTCTATTCCTCTACTATTTTGATCCCTAAGAATGACTTAAGCTGAAGCTTCTTATAGCCATTGGTTCAGGTTATATTGGAGAAGGCTATCTTTAGTAAGGGAAAATGAGGCCAGCACACAAAGAGAGACAAAGATAAGCAGAGATGAAAAGAGAGAAGGGAGTCCTGATGAAATAATTTGAGCTCCCTTGATCCATCCATGCCTGAAATTTATGCTCAGACTTTTGAGTTATATGAATCAATACATTTCATTTTTTGGTTAAGCTACTTTAAGTTGGATTCCTACTCCCTACAAGCAAAATGATTCCCAACAAACCAGCAGGATCCATATCTTATTTCTCTTGCGTTTCCAGCATTGGGTTCAATTCCTGGTCTCAATTCAAATTTGATGAATAAATAAATTATTATATTTTTATATAAAATCAACCTGATATATGCAAATATTGGGGATTTTTTAAAAAGAATTTGCAACTTACCAAGTAACAGTTGTAAGAACCCTAAAAGTCCTAGAACCTTGAAATGCTTGTGGATCTGGCAGCCCCCAGAGCCATGATGTTAGTCTGCTGAGCTCACGGTTAGTTTCCTGTAGTTCTGTGATGTGGCTGAGTGAGTGGTTTGCCAGGATCCTGAGTGTACACAGAACTAGGCTGAAAAGGGGAATAAGAGGAGATGCACACCATATTCCCTCCATGACAGGGAAATGGAAAAAGGCCCTGAGTGGACCTCCAAACACTCACTTCTGTGAGATGTGGGTAAAATTATGTTGCAGGAATTAAAGCAAGTAAATGGTAAAGGACATCCATAAAATGCCGGCTGTGGGCCAGTGGTTTCTGTCCCCTTGAAGAACTCTGCCCAGGGAGGAACTTGCAAAAAGCAAGGCACAAGATCAGATTTATAGCTGCAGGTAAAGAGTTCACCAAATAACTGTGCCAGTGATCAGATTATCCAACTCTTGGGCACCTGAGTGGCTCAGTCAGTTAAGCATCTGCTTTCGGTTCAGGTCATGAAACCAGGGTCCTGGGATCGCATCCTGCATTGGGCTCCCTGCTCAGTGGGGAGTCTACTTCTCCCTCTACCCTTCCCCCTGCTTGTGATCTCTCTCTCTCACTCTCTCTCTCTTTTTCAAGTAAATAAATAAAATCTTAAAAAAAAAAAAAGATTATCCAACTCTTGCCCTGGCTGAGGGATTGAAAGGATCAAAAGGAACAGATAAAAATATGGCTTCATCCAGGGATATTTTGCTGTGACTTACATTGGTAACCTCACATGTGTGAACGGTTGATCTAGTATGGGATGATATAGGGAGATAGAAAAGGAAGGAAGTAAAATGTGGAAGAGAGAAAAACAGCTTGTCTGCTGCCTGCCTTTTTCTTCAAAGTCTTCTAACACTCGGCAGCTTTGTTGCGTCTAGGAGAACTGTTATACACATCATGGACCAAGTGACAGGTCTTTATTTTTAATTCATCGCAGAAGCCCTGCTGCCCAAATGATGCCTGACAGAAAGATCTCTTGTTGGCAAGGGCCTTTTCTCAAGCCAAGGAAAACCTCAGAATTCCTTAGTTTTCCCCTTGGACTCTTATAGCAAGTCCAGTTTTCTTTAACTCTATAAACTCCTGTGGCTCCTGGTCACATAGTGATGGCTATGTTTCAGAAAGGAGACTCATTTCTAAAACAATGAGAGCCTGGATTCTAGAGTCAGACTGCCTGTGTTGAAATCACTGCTTGTCCACTTACTCTGTATGATGTAGGACAAGTCATACTTTGTGCCCGTTTCCTGGAGAGTAAACCACAGTTAAGCATATGATAATAGGGGGCACCTGGGTGGCGCATTCGGTTGAGCCACCGACTCTTAGTTTTGGCTCAGGTCATGATCCCAGGGTCTTGGGATAGAGACCCGCCATCAGCCTCCACGCTTAGCAGGGAGTCTGCTTCAGGATTCTCCCTCTCCCTCTGCTCCTCCCCCGCTTACTCTCTCTCTCTCTAAAATAAATAAACAACTTAAAAAAAAAAAAGAATATGATAGTAGTATTTCTTCAAAGACCTAGGGCAAGTATTAAATGAATACATGTATATGTTTATGTTTAGAGAGAATTTAGGACATGTAGTAAGCCTTATATAATTCATTTACATTGTTAGTGTTATGCAGACAAAACCCCCATTTTTTTCTATGAGTCTTCCTGAATCTTTGTCATTGTAAGTACATTTTCTTTTTTCTTTTTGGTCCTCTTTTTTTTTTTTTTTCTTTTTCATTAAGTACATCTCATGGTAATTATTTGTGGACCAAATGTTGGTTCACTGGCTTAAGCCAGTTTGGTGGTACATCATTGTCAGTATCTTGGTGGGGCCTCTGCCAATTTACATCCATAGAGCTTGGGGCTTCTTGCCCTCCATAGGACTACTGGGTGGTGAGGTCCATGAAAGTCAGTGTCTGACCAAATTCCATCTGCAAACACTGATTAGCGATCAAGCATGAGAGTCCTTGTATGCTCCCTGAGCTCAAGGCTCCCGACCAGAACCTTGCAAGAAATGTTTGCTTGAACCAGATACCATGTTGTCCTAAAGCAGGGTCCAGCCACACTTCTCATTGACTCAGGTGACAGAATCCTGCATTAAGTGGCAAGCATAGGACTAAACGATCACCCAAGCCGAGAGCCCCGTTCTGGACTCATCCAAAACTTATGCCCCATTCCTTTAACGGTGAGATTCCTGTTTAGTACACATACCTCAAAAATCATGCATTTCACTAATAGAAAGTTCTTTCTAGCATCTCTTATGCTAAAGAATAAATCCTCTAGTGTAGATTCAGAAATGAATTGTTCAAGGAGCTGTAGTAGCCACAGATCCCAAAGCCAAGTTCTTTTTTTTTTTTTTTTTAAGATCTTATTTATTTGACAGAGAGAGACACAGCGAGAGAGGGAACACAAGCAGGGGGAATGGGAGAGGGAGAAGCAGCCTTCCCGCCGAGCAGGGAGCCCGATGTGGGGCTCCATCCCAGGATCTGGGATCCTGACCTGAGCCGCAGGCAGATGCTTGATAATGACTGAGCCACCCAGGCGCCCCTCCCAAGGCCAAGTTCTGATTAGAGCCCTTCAGTGCTCACAAACCACCCCCCCGGGAGTTTGTATTCCCCATTAGAACTTTAAAGTATTCATTAACAACTCCTAGGGTGAATATTAAGACTAATTTTTAAAGCACTCACATATATCTTGCTGTCTAAACTGAAGTATTTAAATTATAACAATAATCACCCAATGCCTATGAAACCCTCAGACTGTAACTTGATTTTCTTTTTTTAGGTGACACTCTACCTATTAAGTCTGATTTTTTGAAGACATTCGTAGATTCCTCATTAAAGACGAATACTTAAAATAACATCAGCTGATGAAATACTCTCTTTGCAAGAAATCTTCACAGCTCTTGATTTTATAATCGCTGAAAATTGTGTTTTCAGACACGTGGGTGGGTTGTAAGTGATTCTACATGTGACTCAGGCACTTTACAGGTGACACTAACTAGAGCTCTTTAATACCAGAATTATCAGTGGGAAACAGTCCCCAAAGAAATAGATTCCTGATGAAGGTTAAATATCAATATACTGACACAGAAGATCTTTTAAATTCTTACTGTCTATAGAAAACAACTTTGGTTTATGGTAAAAAGCCATGCAGCCAAAACAGTAGAACAGAATTCAATGCCGTGTTTATTTAGGACACACCTCACCCCCTTGCTTATGAAACTGAGCTAAAAGTAGGTCACAGTAGGCAAAATATTAAAAGAAAATATAGATATTTATTTTTAGTGTCCTGGATGGTACATAAGTTTGGCTCTAGTTAATTGCACAGAGGGCAGCAGGGGGCATAGCTTTTCTGCAGGATAAGAGAGAGAAGGCAGAAGGCAGGAAAAATTAAGAAGGGCATTTGCCAAGGACAGGGTTTGTCTAGTGTGAAGTGGGTGGTATAGGGACGCCTGGCTGGCTCGGTCCCTAGAGCATACAACTCTTGATCTTGGGGTTGTGAGTTCAAGCCCCATGTTGGGTGTAGAGATTACTTAAAAATAAATAAATAAATAAATAAAATCTGAAGTGGATGGTGTATCACTAACAACTCAAACCAAAGTTTTTTGTTTTTGTTTCTCGTTATTGTGTTGTTAGGGGAAATGAAGGAACCCTACAATTATGGAGGCAAAGCAATTCACTGGGGTGTAAGCATGAAGCTGCTCAACCGCTCCCAATGCCCTCCGGTGGAATCCCTGGGCAGTGGGCTCCCTTTATACCTGACTGATAGTCCCACCCAATTCCGTAACTTCCCGGTCCTATTTCTAACACTCAGTCCTCCTCATCTCTCAACTTCAATCTCAAGAACAAAACAACACAAAACTTCAATGTCAATCTAGCGGGAGTGGCGGTGGGAGATGTGTCTGCCTTCACACACCCATCTTCTTCTTCTTTCCTAGAGAGGACCACCCGAGGTTTGCGGGGAGGGGATGAGAGGCGGGATCTCCTCACTTGACTCCTTTGGGCAGGAGGGCAGGAGGGCAGGAGGGCAGGAGGGCAGGAGGGCAAGAGGGCAGGAGGTGCCACGACCAAGGTTGCTGTTGCCTCTCTCACTCGTGTTAAAAAATATGTTGATTTTCTTCCCCACTCTAGCTGCCCATCTTCGCCCTCTGTGGGGGCACATGTCCTGCCACATAGGCTCTTGATATGGGGTCTGGCTCAGGCTCAGCCTCTTTTTCTTTCTCTCGGCTTGGGCCTCCCCCTACCCACGCGGCCCTCTTACACAACATTCTTTTGGAGGTGGTACTGGCCGGGTGGCTCAGCCTCTGTTACTTGTCTACTCTGCTTAGATGAAATTCTATCCTTGCAGTGCAAAGGGTGGAAATGCAGTCTGGAGCCTCAGGAAGAGGGAATTAGAGCACTTTGTAGGAGACAAGGAGAACAATAGAAAACCATCTTTCATTAACTCAAAGGAATGCATCATTCCTAGAAGGAATGCAATTCCAGGCTGGGGCAGGGAGTGGATAGAGCAAACTCTCAACCCATCTCCTAATTCCAAGCAGTAACTTAATGCCCAGCACACGGACAGAGAACACATCAGATGCTTTAATTGGTGAAAGCAGATACTGCATTTGATTTTAGCTAACAGGCAGAGAAGAGATAATGGTTCTACTTAAAGCCACACCTTTCCCTTTCACATTTGAGGTGGAAGCTAGCGCCTCCAGAGCTCCCCACACCTCTTCAGTGCTCTGAATCTTGCCCTGATATTGCCTTGAACTGTTAAAATGCTCCTGACGAAAAATCTTTCTTACTGGAAATAATTAGGTTTTCTTAAAGATTTTATTTATTTATTTGAGAGAGAGAGCACGAGCGCGTGGGGTGGCGGGTGGGGGGAGGGGCAGAGGGAGAAGCAGATTCCCCGCTGAGCAGGGAGCTCAACCCAGGGATCCCAGGACCCCAGGGTCATGACCTGAGCCGAAGGCAGACGCTTAACCAACTGAGCCACTCAGGCACCCTGGAAATGATTAGGTTTTGATGTCTTCTTCCTGAGGCCTGATTCAAACCCCTCCTTTGTGTACCAACTCGCTAAACTTAATTGTTCCGCTCCATCCCCCCAGCTCCCATATTTTCTGTACCTCTTTGGGTGTCCAGGGACAACTCTGGGGCTCAAGTGAATAGATATTTTTTAAAAGATTTTATTTATTTATTTGAGAGAGAAAGAGAGAGAGAGAGAAAGCACGTGTGTATATAAGCAGGGGGAACAGCAGAGGGAGAGGGAGAAGCAGATTCCCGCTGAACAGGGAGACTGACCCAGGACCCTGGGATCATGACCTGAGCCGAAAGCAGATGCTTAACCAACTGAGCCACCCAGGCACACCTAGACTTTTTTTTTTATTTGACTGAGAGAGAGAGAGAGAGCACAAGCAGGGGGAGTGGCAGGCAGAGGCAAAGGGAGAGGGAGAAGCGGACTCCCTGATGTGGGGCTCGATCCCAGGACCCTGGGATCATGACCTGAGCCAAAGGCAGATGCTCAACCATCTGAGCCACAGGCAGACGCTCAACCATCTGAGCCACCCAGGCACCCCCTAGACTATTTTTTTTTAAACTTTTTATTATGGGAAATTTCTAAATCGTAGTAATCAAATTTCTACAATGGTTTCATAAACTGAGATCCTAATAAGGTTTATCTGTTTTATTTGATTGAAACATTTCTTTTTTTTTTTTTTTAAAGATTTTATTTATTTATTTGAGAGAGAGAGAATGAGAGAGAGCGAGCACATGAGAGGGGGGAGGGTCAGAGGGAGAAGCAGACTCCCTGCCAAGCAGGGAGCCCGATGCGGGACTTGATCCAGGGACTCAATCCAGGGACTCCAGGACCATGACCTGAGCCGAAGGCAGTCGCTTAGCCAATTGAGCCACCCAGGCGCCCCTGAAACATTTCTTACAAGAGGCAGATTACATGAGGTTATGCTGTGGTAGCAGACAGCCCCCAAATCATAGCAGTTAATAACAACTCAGGTTTATTTCCTGCTCACATGAATTTCCATTGTGAATCAACTTCACATACTCTTCACTCCTGGCCATGGGCTGAAGAAACAGTCCCCGTTCGGGATACACCCACTTCCTGGCAGATGGAATGAGAAATGGTTAAAACACAATGACTTTTAAAATTTCTGCTCAGAAGTAGCAAATAACACGTCTGCTCACATTTCATTGATCAAAGAAAATCACATGGCCAAAGCTGATGTTGGTGTGGAAAAGGGAAGCATAATTCTCCCAAAAAGGAGGGCCACATATATTGGGAATAATGCAATCTGTCATACCTTCTAAGTCTCTCTCTCTTTTTTTTTTTAAAGATTTTATTTATTTATTTGACAGAGAGAGAGATAGTGAGAGCAGGAACACAGCAGGGGGAGTGGGAGAGGGAGAAGCAGGCTTCCCGCAGAGCAGGGAGCCCGATGCGGGGCTCGATCCCAGGACCCTGGGATCATGACTTGAGCTGAAGGCAGACGCCTAACGACTGAGCCACCCAGGCGCCCCCTTCTAAGTCTCTTTTAATGGTAGATTTCTCTCCTCATCCTTTTTCCCCCCAACTTACTAGTTGAAGAAATTGGGTAATTTGTGCTGTAGAATTTCCTGTATTCTGGATTTTGCTAATTGCATCCCTGTGGTGTACTTGTTTAACACATTCCTTTGTTCTTCTATTTCTTCTAAATCTATCATTAAACATATATGCATATTTAGACTCAGGTTCAAATTTTTGGCAAGGATACTTCTAGGTGGTCAGGTGTGTCATTAGTTATCTCTTGCTGTGTAACAAATCATCCCCCAACTTGGTGGCTTAAAACAACTGTCATCATGTATTATCTCATGGCTTCTGTGCATCAGGGATTCAGACAGGGCACAGGGGGATGGCTTGTCTGCCTTATGATTTCTGGGGCCAAGCTGAAAAACTCAGAGGCTGGACTGAAATCACCGAAGGCTTGACTGAGGCTGAAGATGCCTTGTTCAAGCTGGTTCACTCACTTGGTTAGCAAGTTGCAGTTAGTAAAAGGGGTCTTTTTCTATGTGGGCCTGTCCATAGGGCTGCTTGAGCATCCTCACAACATGGTAGTGGACTTCCCCCACAGTGATTGATCCAAAAGACCAATGTTGAAACAGCAATGTCTTTTATTACCTAGCTTGTGAATTCACATGCTGACACTTCAACTGGTCACAAAATCAGTCCTTATTCAGGGTGGGAAGTCTACACAAAGGCATAAATGCCAAGAGTGGAGGTTCACTGGGGGTTGGTCACCTTGGAAGCTGGAGGCTACACGTATCAAGTGGTTTTTGATGTTAAAAAAGATAAGTAGGAACAATCTATAGCATGCTGTGTGGAACAATGGTTTCCAGCATTTGAGATGGCATGGTCCAGGAGAATTTCAGGGGGGAAAGTAGGCCTAAGTAGAACTACTAGATCTTTATTTTGCCATGTAAAGTCACTCAAAAAGAGTAACCTGATAATTCTACCATCATTATTTTTTCATTTTTTTAAAAGACCTTTTTTTTTTTTTTATAGAAGTACATTATCTCAGAGTGAAGAATTATCAGTTTTGATGTGGAGCAAGGAGAACTGCTCCACAAATGTACAGTGAGAATCCACTTTGGAAACATTCTGTGGTCAAGTGGAGGAGTCACATGCTCTATCATCCCACAGTTCTGCTCCCAGCTTTACACCCCAGTGAAATGTATACATGCACACACCAGGAACCATGCATAAAAGTGTTCGTGCCGGTATGTTAACAATAGCCCCGCACTGGAAATAAACCAAATGCCATCAACAGTGGCTAGATAGACAAACTGATGTATATTCGTACTGTATGCTTCCACTTACATTAAGTCCCCCAACAAGCAATACTAAAGTACAGTGCTTTAGGGTGCATACTTATATGAAAAAAGTGAAAGAAAAAAATAGAATTAGAGTGTGATGTGATAAAGATCAAGGGGCACCTGGGTGGCTCAGTTGGTTAAGCGTCTGCCTTCGGCTCAGGTCATGCTCCCAGCGTCCTGGGATCGAGTCCTGCATGGGGCTCCTTGCTCAGCGGGGAATCTGCTTCTCCCTCTCCCTCTGCTGCTCCCCTGCTTGTGCTCTCTCTTTCTCTGTCAAATAAATAAATAAAATCTTAAAAAAAAAGGATAAAGCTATGGTTACATTTGTGGGGAGGGAGGGTTTTCCGATTTGGGAGAGACACAGGTAGACTGTTGAGATGCTGGCAATGTTTAATTTATTGACCTCAGTGATGGTTACACAGATATTGCCTTGATAACTCATTAAGCTGCACATTTTATGTTTTTTTCTGTCTGTATGCTATATTTTACCATAAAAAGGGGGTTTTAAAAAGGAAAAAAATTAGTCTTTTTAATTGAAAATTTTAGCTTTAGGGGAAAATTTTTTAAAAAAAGACCATCTGTACTTTCTCGGCTCCATTATCCCTCTCCCACCCCTTTCTCCGCACGGGGTGTCAGTAGGATCTTTGTTAGTCTCAGCGCCGGCAGCCTCACACTAGAGACTCTCACACATCCCTGATTCAGTGGGACAGGAGTGGATGAATGGTTGTGTGCGCACACACGCACGAGGCTTCCCTCCCTGTGCTTCAAGAGGGCACCTTTGCTCCTCTTCCCAGGTTGGCAAGAAGAGGGAATAGCCTCTCCTCACCAACTCTGCAGTTTCCCAAAGACCGCCCCCCCAAATCTCCCCACTTCCCCATCCCAGGCCTTCTGGGCAGGAATGAGGGCAGACCTGCTGACAGGCATTGTCAGCAGGCCCCGCAGGCAGCCCCAGGGCCTGGGAGTGCCCTGGACTAAGAGCCGTGTGGCACTTAGCTTGCAGTTCTCAGCAGTGGGCCCGAAGAGCCCATTTTGGGACCAGGCACTTTACGGCATCCTGGTACGCTGTTGATGGAACATCTATTATATGCCAGGCATTTCATAGCTGTTTACATGGTGCAATGCTTTATAATTTACAACAGTTTATTTCATCTTCATAACAATTCTATGAAATAGATGGGTGATATCTAATTATTTCCCCTTTTCAAAGAGGCCATTGAGGCTCCTAAGGTTACCTAAAGTCACTGTAAAGGGCTAGCCATACCTCTGAATACCTACCATACCCAAAACCTCTCGGCAGAAAAGTAACCCCGCGTGGTTTCTCAGGCAGGGTTTGTTTGGTGTTATCGCCGGACCCACCCCCACTCCCCGTCCACAGTTGATGTGGCCAGAAGAGGTGACCTGACTCAAGGGCAGCCAAGCTATAGGACAGAGATAGATAGAGTGGCCGCAGGAAAGATCTGCCCACACAGGAATGATGGTGACTGGGGAGAGAATTCGATCATCTTGGAAACGTTTGTGCAAAATACAGGGAAGCTGTTGTTATAATAGGAAAAGCTTTATAAAAGACCCCAGAGATGAAGAAGTTGTGCACAGGTACCATAAGGAGGTAGAAATCATCAATAACCGGGGAGTATGAGTAAGAGTAAGGTTGACTGTGAACAGAGAGCATGTATCTGCTGATACCAACAGGAGGTGAGTTATTTTTTTTTTTTTTTAAGATTTTATTTATTTATTTGACAGAGAGAATGAGAGAGAGAGCACATGAGAGGGGGGAGGGTCAGAGGGAGAAGCAGACTCCCCGCCGAGCAGGGAGCCCGATGCGGGACTCGATCCAGGGACTCCAGGATCATGACCTGAGCAGAAGGCAGTCGCTTAACCAACTGAGCCACCCAGGCGCCCCAGGAGGTGAGTTATTTAAATGACGCTGGCGGGAGCCCTGGAAGCAAAGATTTCAGGGGACCAAGTTCCCATAATGATGGGGGAGCAGCACCCCTATTGCTGAGTGGGCTCAGTCCCATCTCTGTTGGCTTCTGTTGTTCGGTGCCCTCTCGACTGTTCGTTTTTTTTTTTTTTTTTTTGAAAAGTGTGAGCAGGGGCGCGGGAGGCCGTGGTCCCTGCAGGACGGGCGGCCCACCAGCGCTCTGTGTGGTGGTGGCGGGGAAGCCATGGCCGCGAGGCTTGGCTCCCGGGGGCTCTGACCCGGGCGGGCAGGCGGTGGAGGGCCGGGCGCAGCTCCTGCTCTCCCCTGCTCCGTTGCCCCGGGCCGCAGGAGGCCGCTCACCGTGCGCGGCAAGCACTAGCCCTCCCAGCAACCCGAGGTGGGCTGCTGTGGGGAATAGTTCCTGTTGGCTGCAACATTGTCTTCTGGGTGCCGGGAGCCCTGTTTTCTGGCCATCGGCTTCTGGGCCTGGGGTGAGAAGGGCGTTCTCTGCGGCAGCTCGGGGCTGACAGATCCCAGAGGCTTCCACCCCGCCTGGCAGTTCGTAGTGATCAGAGGCATCATGTTGGTGCTGGGCTTTGCCGGCTGCATCCGGGCCCTCCGGGAGATACCTTCCTGCTCAGGTTTTTCTCATTCTTCTTCGGTCTCATCGGCTTCCTGGAGCTGGCAACAGGGATCTCGGCCTTCGTATTCATGGACTGGATTTGAGACCGGCTCAATTTCTTCCTCAACGACAACATCAAGGCCTTTCGGGACAACATTGACCTCCAGAAGCTCATTGACTTTGCTCAGGAATATCCGTCTTGCTGCGGAGCCCGAGGGCCTAAAGACTGGAACCTCAGTATTTATTTCAACTACACTGACTTGAACCCCAGCTGGGAGCGCTGCAGGGTGCCCTTCTTCAGCTGCCTCAGGGACCCTGCGGAAGGTGTCCCCAACACCCGGTGTGGCTAGGTCGTCCGGCTCAAACTGGAGCTGCAGCAGCAGGGCTCCATCTGCACCGAAGGCTGCTGCGTGGGCCAGTTTGACAAGTGGCTGCAGGACAACCTGATTCCTGTGGCTGGGGTCTTTGTGGCCATCGCCGTCCTCCAGATCGTTGGTATCTGTCTGGCCCAGAGCCTTGTGAGTGACATCAAGGCAGCGAAGGCCAGCTGGTGAGGCTGCCACAGTGGCCATGGCCACCTGCCTGGCCTACCCAGGCACCACCCCCTTCCACTTCCCCTGCCACGCCACTGTGCCCATAATGGGCAAGGACACAGGTGTTTCTGCTTGGACCTGAGCTCTACATGGGGCTTGAGTGTGGTGGGTGTGCTGTGCGCCCTGGGAGACAGCTGTGTGCCTCGGCCCAGGCTGCCTGTCCTGGAGCTGTGTGCATGGAGGGTGGGTGTGTCTCTGTGAGTGTGCACAGGGGGCCACCATCTCGGCTGTTGGCGGGTGGCCTAGGAATGGTGCAGCTAAGAAAGTGCGGGCCAGGTTGGGTGGGAGGAGTCTATCTTGTCCCCTCCCAAGCTAGGACACACTTCTCTGTGCATGGCTATTAGGGCAGGTTTGGGGCCTGCTGTTGCCTGGGACACAGCCTCCGGCAGCTCCAGAGCTGTCTTCTCTACTAGCTGGGACTTTTACCCTGCCACGAGCCCACTTTGGCCTCAATGTCTCAGACTCTAAAATGGATCCAAGAATTTTCTCTCCCTCACTTGCCTCTCAGTGATGGCTACAAACTACTCAAATAAACAAAACCCTGAAAAAAAAAAAAAGTTTAAGGCAGATAACCAAGCTATGAGAACAATGATCAAGGAAGCCTGAGCCTAGAGGCAATTAATATTATATCTTATTGGATGACAAGAGTAAAGCCTTTTTTCCAAAGTACCAATGGAAAAGTAAGAGATAGAAAATAAGAAAGTTAGAGAATTAATCTAGGAATCTATCATCTGATTAACAGGAAAGAGGGATTTTTTAAAAAGTGAACAGAAAAAAATGGAGTGGAGGAAATTATCAAAGAAATAATGGAAGAAACATCCCCCCAACCAGATGATGTGAATCTTCAGAGGCTAAGGTCCCATTGAGTGCTCAGTGAAACAAATGAGACAAATAAGCAAACAAAAAGCCAGGGCGTATCTGCACAAAGGCCAAGAACACCAAGGAAAAAGAGAAGAGTCTAGAAAGAAAAAAACAGGTGACACACAGGAATAGGTAGGAGATGACACTAGACATCTTAATAGCAACATTGGATGCCAGAAGACAATTCTGAGTGGGGGTAGGGGGGGTGGGGGGTGGAATACTTACCAGTTAATACCCAGCTAAACTGTCAGTCAAGTTTGAAGGAAGAATAAAAGTATCTTTAGTCATTCAAGGCCTTGGAAGATTCACCTTCCAGGTTCCCTGTCTCAGGAAGCCATTAATGGTTGGACTCCAGCAAAATGAGTGTGTAAACGAAGAAGAAAGATAGCATGGAACAAAGGAAACAAAAGCCACAGGGGCACCTGGGTGGCTCAGTCAGTTGAGCCTCTGAGTTGGGCTCAGGTCATGATCCCAGGGTGCTGGGGATGGAGCCCCGTGTTGTCGGGCTCTCTGCTAAGCAGGGAGTCTGCTTCTCCCTTACCACGCCCCCCCTTCATGCTCTCTCTCTCTCTCTCTCCCAAATAAATAAATAAAATCTTAAAAAAAAGAAAAAAGCCACAAAGGGAAGCCACAAACATGCAGGACACCTAGAGAGCAATCACTTCACAGTGAAGCAGGATGATGGCAGATTTGGAGAGGGTGGTCTCCAGGAAAATGATTATTAATATACTTGAGAGTTTGACAGAATTTATAGCTTTATAAATTCTCATTGATCTATTCCTATGTACTTCATTATTTTAATTACTATATTCATATTATGCTTTGATATCTAGTAACACAAGAACATCCTCATTATTTTTCCTTTTCAAAAGTTGCTCTTTTGGATAAGCTAAACATTTAAATTGCAAAACAATATACACTTTTGAGTCCATGAAAAATATTATTGGGATTTTTATTCTAAATTATAAAGTATAGTAGGGTTAATATTTAGCTGGTATGTACTGCTTGCTTCTTCTAGTTGTTTCTAATTAGCAGCCATTTTGATTACTTGACATCTGTGACTCTGTGACATACCAATTTTAAATATTTTAAAATCCCTGTGGCAGAGAATGGTAGCTGGGCATATAGCTGCCCAACCTTACTATACTTCCCAGTATCCTCTGCAGTTCTCTTCAATGAAATGCCCGCCGAAGCAATGAATGTCACTTCTAGGCCTGGCCAGTAAAAATTTCTAGGCTTATCCCTTTGTGCTCTCCCCTCCCTCATTTCTTAGAATGATGATGGTGACAACCAGAGTCACCTTAGAATATCATAAAAAATGACAGAGACACTATAATCCTGGACCCCGGAAGAACCATGTAGATAACCATACTGTCTTGATGATTACAGTGAAGGGAAAAATGGGGGGGAAATCTGAGGGGGAGACGAACCATGAGAGACTATGGACTCTGAGAAACAAACTGAGGGTTCTAGAGGGGAGGGGGGTGGGGGGATGGGTTAGCTTGGTGATGGGTATTAAAGAGGGTACGTATAGAATGGAGCACTGGGTGTTATATGCAAACAATGAATCATGGAATACTACATCAAAAACTAATGATGTAATGTATGGTGATTAACATAACATAATAAAATAAAATTTAAAAAAAAAGTAAAAAAAAAAAAAAAGAATATACTATACAGAAATACTTAAATAAGCAGGTAAGGTTTTATGTACCAGGATGTCCACTGCAACATTATTCACAGTAACAAAAAACTGAAGATAAACCAAAGGTACATCTTTAGGGAAATGCTTAAATAAATTATAAGTATCCAATGAAATGCTATGCAGCTATTTAAAAGAAGCAGCTCTGTGGCATGAGGATAAATGATGTCATTTATAAATTAATGAATAAAAATTTGCAAATAATATTCATAACATTTTCTGGGTTTTGTAAAACAACTATAAATATATAATCTAATATATATCTAATATGTAAAATTCATATGTACATTATACATATTTATATGTACATAGAAAATGGTCTAGAAAGTTATATACCAATATATTAGTAGTGATTATCTTTGAAGATTAGGAGCACTGTGATAGTTTTAAACTATGTCCACAAGTACTTCCGTATTCCTCTTTGCAAAGGTGAGGCCCAATTTCTATCCCCTTGAGTGTGGCTGGATTTAATGTGTGTGTGTGATTCCAGAGATGAGGTTATAAAAGACATTTGGATGCCTCCTTACTCTGTCTTTTGGATCATTCAACCTTGACACAGCTAGCTCTTACCTTGAGAGAACACCTAGCAGCTGTAAGGTGAGGTCCATGTGTTAAAGAACTGAAGCCTGCCACCAAGCAGCACTCTAACTTGCTGGGTGTGTGAGTAGATCCTACCTTGATAGTGGACCCTTCGGCCCCAGTCAGGCCTTCAGATGACTATCATCCCTGCTGGCATCCCCGCAGCAATTTGTGAGAAACTCTGAGCCGAGAACCACCCAGCCGAGCCATTCTGGATTTCTGATCCACAGAAGCCAGTACGATAATAGATGTTTATTGCTTTAGGCTTTTAAGTTTTGGGGGTAATTTGTTATGCAATAATAGATAACTAAAATGAGTATGAAGAGAAGGGTAGGGGAGAGCACTACTTTAAAATTTTTTTATATTCCTCTTCATTGTTTACTATTTTTATAATTAACATTTGTAATTTTTAAATAAAAAACTTTAAGTTAAAGAGGGCAACCTTTGGGCGCCTGGGTGGCTCAGTTGGTAAAGCAACTGCCTTCGGCTCAGGTCATGATCCTGGAGTCCCGGGATCGAGTCCCGCATGGGGCTCCCTGCTCGGCAGGGAGTCTGCTTCTCCCTCTGATCCTCCCCCTCTCATGCTCTCTGTCTCCCATTCTCTCTCTCAGATAAATAAATAAAAAATCTTTTAAAAAAAAAAAAAAAAAGAGGGCAACCTTTAAGGCTCATCATTTGCTGGACCTAGAAAGAATCATACATATTTCAAAAAACATGTAAGAAACTCTTCCAATGACTAGCAGAAGTGACTGCATATATAGAGAAACAGGCCAAGAATATATAAAACATCTGCTGCTAGTGATATAAAACATAAGATTTTGTCAGTCATCAATCTTTATTATGTTTTTCTGCCTGTATATTACCCAGTCATCCCCGACCTTGCAAAGGAGAAAACCACAGAAGGGCATTTCTCTCTGTTGTACAAATGTTTGTGTTTGTGTTAACAAAGGACAAAGAGCCCCTTTCTGATTTTTTTCCTTCCAGAACCAGTACTTAAACTTACAGTTTTGATTAATGGTAATGCCGCTAGTTAAGACACCAGCTGAAGAAGGTAAGTAAGTATTTAACATCTGCTTCTTTCTCATCACTCCATAGCCTTCCTCTGGGTTGTACCCATTTGAACTTCAGTATTTGTCTTTTGCTCACATTATTTCTTCTCTTCTACCCAATTATTGTATCTCTGTACTCCTTGGGCAAACCCAGCAAATCAGTCCAGCCAGGTTGCAACGCAAGGACTTCCTAAAAAAAAAACCATTGACTTAATGACTTCCCCTCTTCATAGTTACATTTAATTCCTGTTGAGCTAATGGCACCAGGGGATTGATGTCTGCATACTGTAGCAAATATTCCCATCATTTCTTCCTCTCCACTTAAAAACATTCTTTAGCTCTTACTAAAGTTAAGGGCCCCAGAGTTCTTTATGTGAGTATTGCATATACTGTTATAGGGATTTTTATTCATGTACCAGATTTTTTTAAAAAGTAAATATTAATCTTTCCTGTTGTATAAACTAAACATCTGCAATTTTCCATATGTAATGATACCATCAAGGGAGAAAGGAGTGTAAGAGAAGAAGGGGAAAAGTCATTAAAAAGAGAATGTTAGGCTGGCTATTTCAAAGAAATCTAGACCTAGCCTGACTGTCTGAAAAGTTAAAGTAATTGTTCAACTTGAATTACATCATCACCCAAGTTGGGGTGCTCAGGGCATTCCAGCTAACCACCCAAGTAGTATAAAAACTGCTCTCAACCTGTTCTTATTCATTTTTAGTATCCAGGCTTAATTAGCGTTCAGACAGGAACTTGACACCTATTTGGCGCACTTAAAATATGTTAGTAAAATAATCGTCCCAATATCCTCCAGTAGTCCCCTTTGCTAACATAGTCAAAGCATCCACTAGAATATTCCCGAAAGACAGTGGAGATCTATACTGTTTTGACTATGGAAAGCAGGTCTTTTTGGATACTGAGTGTGTTATGGTCTCATTTGGACTGTGGTGGGTAAATAAGAGTGAAATAAAGTCCAAATAAACTGGCTCTTAAATCCCCATACTTGTATGGATTTATTTGGTCCTTTGATGTCTTTTTTGTTTCTCTGTTGGAATGTTTCAAATATGCACTTAAGTCACCCATAGAAAAGGCTGCTAATGTAAATGGACATGTGTTTAGAATGGACTGTCATCTTAACCTTCCCAGAGATGCAAAACCCATAAAGCACAAAGTGTCAATTGGAATTACCTCTTCTGTTTCCTCTTTTAAATATGAGAGGTTGTAGAGTTCAGAGTGCCCTTTCCTTCTCGTCTATTTATTCAGGTGACTTAAATTTTGGCTGTTATAAGGAGGAGTTGACCCTCAACTCTAGGACATTCTTTTTAAAATTGAGTTTTAACTTTCATGCCTTACTGATTATTTTAAGAGTACTATCTGAGTCTTTGATACTCTATCTTCACCGTGTTTCCCATTAAAAAAAAAAAATCTAGGGGCGCCTGGGTGGCTCAGTCGTTAAGCGTCTGCCTTCAGCTCAGGTCATGATCCCAGAGTCCTGGGATCGAGCCCCGCCATCAGGCTCCCTGCTCCGCGGGACGCCTGCTTCTCCTTCTCCCACTCCCCTGCTTGTGTTCCCTCTCTTGCTGTGTCTCTCTCTGTCAAATAAATAAAATCTTAAAAAAAAAAAAATCTATTAGGAATATAAAAGTGCGTAATCTGAAGTATTTGAACTCATATTGTAAATGCTCTTCAAGTTGAAAAAAATTTTTTATCAGAAAAGTAACACTAAAGAAAAATTGGAAAGCAGAGGGAAAAATCATCTGTAAACTATGACTCAAATACAAGTGCTGCTAAAATAGACCTACACAGAGGTGAGGTGGGACATTGACCCAGCCAAGCACATC
Source organism: Leptonychotes weddellii (assembly GCF_054177405.1). Classification (NCBI taxonomy): domain Eukaryota; kingdom Metazoa; phylum Chordata; class Mammalia; order Carnivora; family Phocidae; genus Leptonychotes; species Leptonychotes weddellii. The sequence goes on along the minus strand of NC_138371.1, from coordinate 65,975,428 downwards.
CAGGTTGGTATATTGAAACTGGTACATACCAACTCTTTTTTTTTTTTTAAGATTTTATTTATTTATTTGAGAGAGAGAATGAGATAGAGAGAGCATGAGAGGGGGGAGGGCCAGAGGGAGAAGCAGACTCCCTGCTGAGCAGGGAGCCCGATGCGGGACTCGATCCCGGGACTCCAGGATCATGACCTGAGCCGAAGGCAGTCGCTTAACCGACTGAGCCACGCAGGCGCCCCACCAACTCTTAAAAGCCCTAGAACCAAGGGGCTGTACAAGTGTACAGACTGCCTTTTACATATAACATTTTATCACAAGCATTTTCAAGTAGAGTCTTCATAAGAGAAGGAATTCTGTTCCTTCAGGTTTGTCATTTTTTTAGAGTGTACTTAGAAAAGTCGAAATCTAGCTATATTATATCAACGGCTTCAACTAGGGTTGAATACTTAAGGTCTTACAGTGAGCTGTATAGTAGAAATGAGACACAATGTAAAAACTATTTTAAAAGCTTAAAGGATCATCCCCCCCTTTGCTGAAAAATTACATCCCTCGAAAAAGCAGTTCAATGGAATGCAACCATGTTCTACCTGAGACGTCTAGGTTAGATCAGCCTCCCTGGCATGCTTGAGTGCATACTTCCCTTCAAAATGTGAATCCCTCCCAAAATTAGTATATTTGGAGCAGTAACAAAAATGTGTGTATAATGCTTTTAATGAACTTAACGAAATGACCCGCACTCTCTAGGGATTAAAGGTGAGATTTATGTAGTAGCAAATGGAGCTCTTGAAAGCAATTGGGTATCACGCTGGGTAATAGGAAGCATCCTGAAGTGATCACTTGAAGGTTTTTGAGGAACAGAAATAGCATAATGCTGCCTCTCAATTTTATGGCAATGTCTGTATGATCACCTTGGCATCCCTAATATCTCTTTCTCCACAATCTCATTTTAGTCGTTTTTGCCTCTGGTCTTACAGGATTTAGTTTCAGATCCTAGGTTAGGTTAGTTCAGTTGGTCACCTCATTGTACTAATGAGGCCACAGAAGTATGTGCTTTGGCTTTGTGGAGAGAATTCTCTCTTAACAGTAAACCTTTCCTTCACTTTCTGTTTCCCTATCTCGCCCAACCCCCCAAGGCTAGGAGATTGTGAGCCGATGAACATACGGGAGGCTTAGGGAAATAATGGAAAAAGCACTGATTTTGGAATCAGATGAAACTGAAATCAAGTGTACTCGTTAGATGGGATTCTTGGATAAATTACTTGACCTGTCTAAGCCTCAGATTTCTCATCTGAAAATTAAAGTTAAACAATATCAAGGTTTGTTATGAGAATTAGGTAACATGAGTGGTATGACACACAGCTGTAGGGAGGTGGTCCTCTCGGTAATGCTAACTCTCTACTGTTACTAGTGCTCCCCTTCCAGCACATGGTAGGGTTGAACTTCATGGCCCACTTTTGGTTGAATGGGGCCCTGAAACTGGTTCTAGCTAATGAATTGTGAGCAAAAGTGATGTCTGTTTGAAACTGCCTGTGGAAGGCCCTTTCCTTTTGACATGGTGATAGGCGACATTCAAGGTGGTGGCTGTTCTCTCAGCTTGGGCTCAGTGGCTACTGAGGAGAATGTTCCTGCTGACCCACCTAGGGTGAGTAGAATAAACAAGAAATACATTTTGGCATTTTCAGACACTGAGATTTTGGTATTACTGTTACAGCATAACCCAACCTATCCTGTTGCTTTCCTTTATTTGAACAACAAAGTATAAAAACGGAGAGAAGAAAAAAAAAAGAGAGAGAAGAGGAACACAGTTTAATTAGTGGATTATGGAGACATCTGACAGATATTCTGATTTCTCCCTAGTCTTATGGTAAAGTTGTATTTCCAGACTGAATCTAGAAACAGCTTTTCTGGTGGTAGAGATGGATATATGTTTCAGCCCAAGTAGAAGAGCTTGGGGACGCAGAGATATGAGGGCAAGCTATTTACGGTGTCATAACGGACACTTGGGGAAATCCCCTAGGGCTTTCATGTATTTCAGATTTACTCTTGGGTGAATCAACAATATTGTCCTCTCCCTATCCCCTACTGGCAGTTTTACTTAGAAAGCATTGTTGAGTTCCAAAGAAACAAATCTATTATATTTATAAATAAAAGTAAAGACAGTATCTCTTGGAAAGGAACATTTCTTTTCACTGAATAAAATTTAATTTTGAAAAAAATAAATGTTAGTCAGAATATTTAAATGTCCTAGTCCCTTCCCCTTCATTGAATTACTAGATTTATCAATAAAATCATCTTCTCAGAGGGCTAGTTGAATATGGCCTAGTAGCAATAAAAAAAAATGCAATAGAATGGCAAATTTTATTTTAACAAACGTTATTACATCCAGTGTCTCTGAATAATGAGAATGTTTACCAGCCCAAGTTGATAATGGGGGATTTTATGCATTATTTACTGTTAACTGAATTCCAGAATAATAATGGTGAACCTCTCTTAGTGCTCGTTGTAATGACAGCTGATTCATAATCATGATACTTTATAGAAAAATAAAAGGTAAACTTTATAGTAAGGTATTACTGTTGGCAGGCAGTATGCTGAGTGTTCTGAGCAGGATTGCATTCAGCTTCATATAACAGAACTCCAACCACAGTGGCTTAGCCAAGTGGAGTTCGTTTTTCCATGTACAAGAAGTTCAGAAGTAGGTAGTTCATTTCTGGCACAGCTGCTTGAGAAAATCCTCAAGGACCCAGATTCCTCCTAGCTTCCTGATCTATCATCCTTAGCTTTTGTTCTCTTGGTTACAAGATGGCTGCTTTTCTTCTAGGTGTTCTCGTGTTATATGGAGTGAAAAAGGAAGAGCAAACAGCAAAATACACATCCTGGCTGGCTCTTTCCTCCCCGCCCCCTTTTTTTATATCAAACTATTGCTTTTCTGGAAACCCTTCCCTATAGAAGAGAAACATATGGTCACCATAGCTGTAAGGGAGTCTGTGGAGGGAGTATTTTAGCTGGGCATATTGCTACCCCAAATGAAATCGTGTTTCTGATAATAAGAAAAAGAAGGGCAGAATGGATCTTGGATAAACAACTAGCAATATTGCCCATTAAGCCTCAAGGGCATTATCCCAGATCTTTCAACAAACCTATGAAGAAGCGACCATTATTTCCCCATTTTATACATTAGGAAATCGAGGCACAGAGGGCTGAAATCACTTACCAAGGGTTACACAGATGGTAGGTGGCAACACAGGACGAGGCTAGGCACCCTATGGAAGATGATTCTCAAGTACTCACAAAAGGCAAAAACGGCAAGCTGATCGAGTTTGGAGCTTGGTTCTCCCGTGAGTCCTCTCACTGCTTAATCAATCACAGAGAGCCAGCTGGGGGCATGGCCAAGGTCTCTTGGGCAATTTGCCAGCAGGTCCCTATGGGAGGCAGTTATGCTGTGTCATACTTTCCTTGATGTAACCACATACTCTCAGACTCCAAATAGTCTTGAGGCAGCTGTGAGAAGCATCAGTATGAGCCTGCTAATGAGGCAGAGTTCATGAGTGCAAAACACTTCTTGGCACATCACGATTCTGGGAAGCAACATGGGTTGGGGGAGGAGTGACTTCGAAGGTGTGGTCTTCTTCCCTCTGGGTTTAGGGAGCTTTGTTTTAGGAAGGGTAGAGGCACTTTGGGCTCAGGGAGAGGACAAATCATTTTGAAGCAACAAATATCGACAAAAATTTAAATAGTCATTAAAATGCCGGCGGTGGGGAGGGGGAGCTGTTTGTACTGCCCTGTTATCTTTATTCATTGTTTTAGTTAACTTTAACAGCTCCTGGCCTGTAGTAAAATACATGAAGTATAGCAACAAGAAAAAAGGCTCAGCTCAGGGCAGGAGAGCAGAGGCACTGGGAGCCAGCCAGTGTTCTCAGGTTGTAAAATAAAATTTCTAGACCAGTCGGACACTGGCCTCGGGCCATGGCGGTGATTAATGCCAGAGTTGTACAAAGTGCTATGGTGGGAATGGTTAGCCAGGCTGTAGTGTGTGTGTGTGTGTGTGTGTGTGTGTTGGTTGGTTTTTTTCTTTAAAGCAGCTTAACATGAAAAATAATTTTTAGCTGGTTTGAAATCTAAAAATAAAAAGGCTCGTTATTTTTCTTTTTTAATTAAGAACTTAAGCAACTTTATAGGAGAAAAGAAGCCTAAGAAACATTAACTCTAAACTGGTTACATCATTCCAGTTCTCTCCTGATCTTTGTTCAGATACTTTCACACAGTTTTATACAATTATAATTGTTAGAGTAGAAATACAATTCTGGGTTGTATTTTTCCACTTAAATTTATTTTATATGAACATTTTCATACTTATTTGAACTATGTATTTCTTTTTTTAAGCTTGAGTATTTTATTAAGTAGATCTGCCATGGTTTGCTTAATCATCTCCCTATTGTTGAGCATATGGGCTGTTTTCATGGTTTTGCTCTTATAAATGATGCCACCTCCAACATCTTTGTACAAATTCTTAATTTCCTTTTTTTCCTTGAGGTTATTTCTTTATTCCTTTTGGTTATGTTCCCCAATATGGTATTATTTAGTCAATAGGTATGAAGAGTTACTTGTCTCAGTGCTCTGACTTAACAGTGTCATCAGCAATGTAGAAACCCACCTGCTTTTCCACATCACCAGATGTGCTATTTGCGTGTTGTCCCTTGATTCCGCATCTGCCCTTCCACACAATCTGCTTCAGAATGCTAGGGAGAGGAGCCTGCAAACCTCATTTCCCAGGCTTCGTTTCTAGCTGGCTTTCTGTTAGGTTCTGCCAATAGAAGTTTCCAGCAGAAAATTAGGAGGCATTCGAGAGAAAGAGGGGAGAAGTCATAGTTCTCTCTCCTTCTGTTTCTGGCAGTATCTCTAGAAGTGACTTCATTTCTGGATGCCCTCTCCCTGGTGTTCCCAGCATCCTGTTTAGCACTTCCAGTGACAAAGTATAAAGTGCAATCCTATTTTATTATAGTGTAACCTCCTCCTTTTTGTTCCCTCAACTGCTGTCTTTCTGTCTTTACTAATCTCAGGGTTACTGACTTTTCCATTTTTGACCTTTCAGCTCTCCCAACAATATAATTTCCTATATTAAATGCTGTCTCTTTGAAATATCTAGTTTGGTTTCTATTTTCCTGACTGGACCCTGATATATAAACTGGATCTTATAATTCTAACATATATTTTATTAAGGCAGTATGTGTTTGATGGCTACCCAAAGTCTTATTTTTCATTTGTAAAAATTACGAGTGGAAATGGATTTTCTTAAACCTGTAAACATTTGACCCATTTGTCATCAACCTAATTGTTCTACAAGTCTCTACAACGATAAAAATCTCTAGATGGCTACATATATGTGCATTATTTAAAACAGTAAATCACTTGCATTTAACTGAAAAAATAAAAATAAAACTGTACACATTTCATTAGCAAATTAAATTGTAGATTTAAATCTAGTCTTAGAATCTTTATTCACTTTTGTTAGCTTATTTTTCTGTTTTAACAAATGCTATAGTGGATTGAGTGGTGGCCCCCAAAAGATATGTCTATGTCCAAATACCTGGAACATGTGAACGCTAACTTATTGGAAAAAGGGTCTGTTGATGTAATTAAATTAAGGATTTGGGTATTAGATCATCCTGGATTATCTGGGTAGGTGCCCAAAATCCAATTACAAGTGTCCTTATAGAAGAAAGGCAGAGAGGGGTGCCTGGTGGCTCAGTCAGTTAAGTGTTTGCCTTCAGCTCAGGTCATGATTTTGGGGGACAGCTCGGCGGGGAGTCTGCTTCTCCCTCTCCCTCTGCCCCTTACCCCTCACTCCCGCTCGTGTTCTCTCTCTCTCTTTCTTGCAAATAAATAAATAAAACATATTTTAAAAAAAGGGCAGAGAGAGATTTGAGCCAGACAGAATAGGAGAAGAAAGCACAGACACACAGAAGGAGAAGGCTGTGTGTAGCTGGAGGCAGAAACTGGCGTTATGTGGCTACAACCAAGAAATGCTGGAAGCCTCAGAAGCTGGAAGAGTAAGGAAGGATTCTCCCCCACAGCCTCTGGGGGGAGTGGAGACACTGCCGACACTCTTAGTTTAGACTTCCAGCTTCCAGAATTATGAGAAAGGACATCCCTTGTTGCTTTAAGTCGCTGAGAGTTTGTGATTTGCCACAGCAACTATAGGAAACTCATACAAATATTATATAATTTCAATATCTAGTGTGGAAAACTATTTTTTCTTTATTCCATTTGTAGTATTCAAAGTATTTACACGTTAAAAGGGAAAAAGAGCACATAAATATTGCCATTAGATAATTGGGTTTCAGATGCTTCTTTACTTGTATCCATCTCTTATTTAGTATTTGTTCCCACCTTTTTTAGGTGAGATTTATTACAGGTTGTTCTGTTCTTTTCTGTTCCATTTTGCTGATGACTCAAATAAACCTGATAATTAGGCCTCTGTGTCATTCATGTTCAAGGGAAAAAAAAAACCTAATAGCTTTTCATTGAGCCAAGACTATTACAAATAATTTGTCTTTGTCTATCAGATGTTCCTTGACTTACAGGGAGCCACATCTCAAAAACCCATTATCAATTGAAAATACCATGACTCAAAAATGCATTTAATACCCCTAACCTACCAAACAGCGTAACTTAGCCTAGCCTGCCTTAAACATGCTCAGAGCACTTCCATTAGCCTACGGTTGGGCAAAATCATCAAACACAAAGCCCCCCCCCGCCCCCCCCGCCACTTTTTAAAGAGTGTGGAAAATCTCATGTAACGTATTGAATATGGTACTGAAAGTGAAACACAGAATGGTTGTGTGGGTACAGGATGGTGGTAATTGTACCCCTGAGGTAGTTGTTCACCCCTGAGATCCCGTGGCTGACCGGGGAGCTGTGGCCCACCACCACTGCCCAGCGCCATCAGAGAGGATCATGCCACATAGTACTCACCTGGGAAAAGATCAAAATTCAAAATTTGAAGTACAGTGTCTATGGAATGTGTATCACTTTTCTGCCATCGTAAAGTCGAGAAATCGTAAACGAACCATAAGACAGGCACCAGATGTATGGTTTTTCCTTTCAATCGTTTTTTTTCATTTTCAATAATCTATTTTCCTGTTCTTTTCCCTTTCTTTTGCTTCTTCTTAGACATATGATTCCCAACCTGTTTTTTTTGTTTTTGTTTTTGTTTTTTTTTTAATGGTAAGGAGCTCCTGGGTGGCTCACTTGGCTAAGCCTCTGACTCTTGCTTTCGGCTCAGGTCATGATTCCAGGGTCATGGACTTGAGCCCCACGTGGGTCTTCGTGCTCAGCACTCAGCGCAGAGTCTGCTTGTCCCTCTCCCTCTGCTCCTCCCCCTGCTTGTGCTCTCTCTCTCTAAAACAAATAAATAAAATCTTTTAAAAAATTGTGGTAAAGCACACATGCTTATTTTTTAATCACCAAAGAGCCCCTTGATTATTTCCCCCCATATAGTTCATAATTTGGAGGATTTTTGTCTTTAACCTATATTTGCCACAGGTGGTGGATATTTGTTGGTTTGCTTCTCCCTAATCAGATATTCATTTGGGAACTTACCCTTTCTTGGTGTAGCCCACATGCTTCAAGGCAAACTAACCATCTCCTCTAACACCAGAGCTAGGCCATGATTGACTTAGGTAATCAGCACATTCCAGCTCTGTCCACTGACATTGATTTAGATAGAAGAGGGCATTGGACCACATGGTCCAATCAAGGTCAATTTCAGGGCTCTTGCTTGGAATGTTGGGACAGGAATGTGCATTCTCTCCTACTGGATATAAACAAGGAAGCATACAGCCCAGCTGAGGTTGGTAGTTACCTTACTAAGGGGAATTGATGTTAAGATGAGGGATGAAGCTTACTTGTACATAGCTGAGCAGAGGAGGGAAAGAAAATGGATCTTTGATTACCTTGGTGAGTTTCTGGATCATCTAATTTTGAAGTTTGCTTTACCTGTGGCCTTGGCACTTAAGTGAGCCAGTAACACTGTTACTGGTTAAGTCCTTTTAAGCTGAGTTTTTTCTGATTCTAGCCTTAACTGGTATATCAAGATATAATTATTTTTATTAAGACATGTAAATTTGAGTCTTTGATCCATAATTGTAACACCTGTTACCATTTATCTGCTATGTGTCATTACATTGAAAAGTAGGTACTATTATTCAGCCATAAAAAAGAATGAAATCTTGCCATTTGCAACAACATGGATAGAGCTAGAGAGTATAATGCTAAGTGAAATAAGTCAGTCAGAGAAAGAAAAATACCATATGATTTCACTCATATGTGGAATTTAAGAAACAAAACAAATGGGGGCACCTGGGTGGCTCAGTCATTAAGTGTCTGCCTTCAGCTCAGATCATGATCCTAGGGCTAGAATGGAGCCCAGCATCGGACTCCCTGCTCAACAGGGAGCCTTCTTCTCCCTCTCCCTCTCTCCCCAGCCCCCCCCCCCTTGTGCTCTCTGGCTCTCTCTTTATCTATTTCTGTAAAGTAAATAAATAAAAATCTTAAAAAAAAAAGAAAACAAATAGGCAGAAAGGGGAAGAAAAGAGACAGAGAGGCAAACCAAGACACAGACTCTTAACTGTAGAGAACACACTGATGGTTACCAGAGGGGAGGTGGCTAGGGGAGATGGGTGAAATAGGGGATGGGGATTAAGAAGTGCACTTGTTGTGATGAGCACTGGGTAATGTATGGAAGTGTTGAATCACTATATCGTACACCTGCAACTAATATTACATGGTATGTTAACTAACTGGAATTAAAATAAAGACAACAACAAAAAGAAAAGTACTTAAAATCACAGTCATTAAAAATATAACTCTTATGTGAGCTGCAGAGAGGAGTAGAAGGGCACAAAAGGACACACAGAAGCAATCCTTTATTTTATTTTATTTTTTTAAATATATTTTTTTTATTTATTCATTTGAGACACAGAGGTACAGAGAGAGAGAGAGCACATGGGCAGGGGGAGAAGCAGAGGGAGGGGGAGAAGCAGACTCCCCGCCGAGCAGGGAGCCCGATGCGGGGCTCGATCCCAGGACCCTGGGATCATGACCTGAGCTGAAGGCAGACGCTTAACCATCTGAGCCACCCAGGTGCCCCTTATTTTATTTTTTAAGATTTATTTATTTATTTGAGAGAGAGAGAGCGCATGTGCCCATTGGGGGGGTGGTGGTGCAGAGGGAGAGAGAATCCTCAGGCAGGCTCCATGCTGAGAGCAGAGCCCAAAACAGGGCTCAGTCCCAGGACCCTGAGATCATGATCTGAGCCGAAATCAAGAGTTAGACGATCAACCAACTGAGCCACCCAGGCGCCCCAACTTTAAATTTAATAATAGGCACTCTCTCATTCTTAAAATGTTTTTTGAGGGGTGCCTGGCTGGCTCTTGATCTTGAGATCATGAGTTCAAG
>NC_138371.1:65953853-65965475 GCF_054177405.1 Leptonychotes weddellii | reverse complement strand
AAAATAAAATAAAATAAAAATGTTCCTTAGTGCACTCATTGCAGGCAACTTCTTGGTGGGGGGTGGGGGGGAATCCTTTATACACATTGCTTCATCCTTTTGCTATCTTACAGTTTCCTTTTACCTCTTCTCCTTAGAAGCAAACACAAATTCCTCTCCTTGTCACACTCAGAGCAGTCTGGCCCTTATCTGTGATATCTTGCTAGTTAACTCATACTCGGGACCAAAGGTCTCACTTCCTGACCCAATAAATGTTTTCCCAGTAAAGATCTGCTACAGGGGAATTCTGATGCCAGTTATTAAGATAACAGTTTCACCTTGGGGTGCAATGAGGTTAAATCACTTTGCCAACAGCTCATAGCTAAAAGGGGCAGAACTGGGATGTGACTGCAGGTCTGCCTGTCTCTAAAGCCTAAGGCCTTTTTATTAAGCCATGGCAACTCTCAACGAGAACGTTAAAGGTGTGACTTCTGAGTCTAGGTTAGACAAGGGCATACAGCTTCTGCTGTGGCTCTTGGGAACTCACTCTGTAAGCCTTTAGCTGCCATGTAAGACGTTTGGCTATGCTGAGGCCACCACGTGGAGAAACCATATAGCCAGATGGAGAGATGCCTAAGAGGCCCTAGCTCTTCTAGGTACCAGACCGCACTGAGCTATATTCTGAATGTAGCTCATGAGGCATTCTGAGTGAGAACTCCCTGGCTGAGCCCAGACTGTGGATCATTATTGTACAAAGACACTAAGTTTGCAGTGGTTCTTCACACAGCAATAGATGACTTGGAAAAAATGCAGAATTTATATTCACTCAATCATGCAACATGTTCCTTGTCCTTATGGAGTTCACATTCTAGCAGAAAAAGCTGTCAACTTTTAAGCCACTCTGCCATTTAGCTATGGGCATTATTTATTGTACAGATTGCTCTCGTCAAGGGCCTCTGGAAGTTATGTTTCAATCAACATCTGGAGCCCGTCTTTGTTTTTGGTACATTCGTCATTCTAAGTGATGATACCCAGGACCCTTTTTTAATGGCTTTTTTAAAAAAGTATTATTTTGGTTTTCAACTTCCTGAGTATTTTTCCCCATCTGATTTTTTAAAAAATCACTTTTTTGTTTTGAGATCATTGTTAATAACACATGCAGTTGTAAGAAATAATTCAAAGCTCTCTTGTAAAAACAAACAAAAAACAAAGCTCTCCTGAACCCTTTACCTAGTTTATTCCAAACAGTAGTATCTTGCAAAGCTATAGTGTACTGCCATGGGGATATTGATGTTGACAGTCAAGAAACAGAACATTCCCATCACTACAAGGATCTCTTCTGATGTCCTTTCATAACTCCCTCCCCTTCACATCATCCCTGACTCCTGGCAACCACTAACCTGTCCTCCATTTTTATAGTTTTGTCATTTCAAGAATGTTATGTAAATGGATCTTTCATTATGTAACCTTTTAGAATTGGCTTCTCTCATTCAGTATAATTCCCTGGAAATTCATCCAGGTTGTGTGCATCAATGTCCATTCCTTTTTTTTTTTTGAAGATTTTATTTATTTATTTATTTGACAGAGAAAGAGACAGCTAGAGAGGGAACACAAGCAGGGGGAGTGGGAGAGGGAGAAGCAGGCTTCCTGTGAAGAGGGAGCCCAATGTGGGGCTCGATCCCAGGACCGTGGGATCACGATCTGAGCCAAAGGCAGACGCTTAACGACTGAGCCACCCAGGCACTCCAATGTCCATTCCTTTTTATTGCTGACTAGTATTCCATGGATGTTCCACAGTTTGTCTGACCATCCCTTGGTGGAAGGATGTCTGGATTATTTCTACTTTTGGCTATTACAAAAGAAGCTGCTATGAACACTTGTGTATAGGTTTTTGCATAAACACAAGTCTTCATTTATTTGGGGTAAATGTCCAGGAGTGCGATTGTTGGGTCATATGGTGGTTGCATGTTTTTTTAAAAAGAAATTGCCCAACAGTTTTCAAGGGTGCTGTTTCATTTTATATTTCCATCGGCAATGTATGAGTGATTCAGTTTCTCCACATGCCACCAGATTTTGAATGGTAAGTTAAATATAGTTTCCCAGATAAATATTAGGACATTTTTTCCCCCTTTGCAGGTAGCAATTCTTTGTCAACAAGCTTTAGGCCTCTAACATTCTGATTGGCTCTTAGGGGTAGGATGAGGGAGTGAAGAATTAGAAAGAAGATGAAGACCGATGAGGACACCATCTAATTTTAACCCCCAGTGACTGCTGTCTTATTTTGGGTTCCTGATGTCTTGTTTTAACCTGTTTCTATTGTAATTGTATCAGTAATCTCTTTCCCTTCAGGAGGTCTTTTCAAAGGCACTGAAAACCTTGAAGAGAGGCAAAGAGGAGCTGTAAAAGCAAAAAAAGGCTTAGGAAGAGCTTTGAATCCACTGAAAGGTAGCAGGGCTTTAGCTGCAGCTCACTAGGTAGTCAAATCAATCTTTACTAAGTAGCTGGTTTTTAGAGCAAATGCTCTAGGTAAGAGGTGACTTCTCTAATGAAGCCCAGTGGTTTAATTTCTCGTGATAATTACATTGTGCCCTATTTTCTCTCAGGCAGACATGACTCCTGTTAAAGCTACTGAAACACTGAGACATGACACACACAGAAGATAGAGCAAAAGTTTATATTTAAACATTTCTGCCCCAAATTGAAAATGTTCAGATCCTTAATAGACTGTTTTAGATAGAGCTTCTAATTATTGCATTAAAATTCCAAGACTAGTTTAAAAATTAGTTTTCTAAATGCAGGAATCCTGCTTTATGTACATTTTGTCTTGGAAACTATGTCTGTCTATTCTGCATCGCCTCTTAGGGGAGAAACTTCTCTCAGTTCTAGGAAATTGATTATCATCATCATCATCACCATCAATATTCCTCATCTGTTTCTGGATTATGTTGTCTGATCATCAAAGGGAAAACAGCAAACTGATTTTGAAATAAAACCAAAGTTTCCATTTTGGCTAGGCTGTCCATATTTATGCTCCCCACCCCCACCACCTGGCTTAAACCGAATCTTTTGGTAGGTGTTATTCCCTGATTTATATTTCTTCAAATAAATATGCAACTGCAAAGGAGGTTTGACTAGTGCTTGGTCTTACAGAAAATATTTATATGGGTTCAAGCTCACAATCTCATTAGTGTTGGTCAGCACTATTTCACAGAATTGAAAGGATGGTTTGTTATTAGTAATGTAAGTAAGATTGTAGTGGCACTAGCAAAGAATCTGAGCAAGAATTTTTTAAAGGAGACCTTTCATTTAAATCAATACATTATGTAATTAAGAATTTCCATATATTGATTTGCATAACGTGAGGTACACTTATATTTTATATATACTGCGATTTTTCCTCTTTAACACAGGGGAAATATGTAACTCTGTAAATGGCTCCTGACTGCTTCTGTTTGAGAGAACTGTCAATTTACCCCCAGATGAGCCTCTGAGAGCTTAATTGGAGTTATTATCTACTACTAAATCATCTTTAAGGCACTCTTCCTTTCACATTTGGCAAATGTGGGCATTCTGGACTCCTCTGATCAAGACTTTAGGTTGTTATTCCAACCAAAGCGGCCCTGGGTAATGGGGAGGGAAAAGCATAGCTTATTGTCGACTAAATAAAAGTTAGCTTTTGTAGAGCACTTTCTAATTTCTGAAGCACTGTTCACCTTATTTCGTTTAATCTTCCCAACAAACCCGTGAGGCAGAGATTCTATGCTCTCCTTCTTATTTCATAGATGAGAGGCCAGAGACTTGAAAAGACTAAACGAATTGCCAGGAATCACAAACAGTAACTGCCAAAGTCAGAACCGGGATCTAGATTTTATAACTCTAGTGTCAGTGTCTTTTATACAACTTGTTGAGAAGAGCGAAAGCACCACTCCCAAGGTGGTGAATATTAAAATGCATTTCTTATACTCAAAGTTAACAGCACATTTCTTTGTAAGCCATCTTAACCAGACATTTATTGGAAGGATTACTACCTGATTGCATTACCTCGCCCTTCCTAAACATGGGAAATTTCTATTTCTCCCTATAGACCATTTCACCGTCAGAAGATTGAACTAAATCTACGTTTAAAATGTTAATCAATGGCATGCCATCTTAAACAAAATTCTCCTGGGATTTTAGTTACTCCTATATTCTTAAAAGGAAATGTGAACCCCTGCATCTATTTCCCTATTTTCTTCCCTCAGTGGATTCCGGATAGGTTTAAATAATTCACTGCCTAGCCCCTTTTGGATAAGTTTCTACAATATTGGGAGGCCATGTGCTAGACCTGCAGAGGGGTTTATATGTCCCATTAGATGACTCTTAATTTGACTGCCTGGCTGTCTACAAATACGGCTTTTGATATCCCAAGACAAATGTCTGCCGTTAGCCCACCTCTCCATGGTGTTGATACACGTGTGTGACCATGAATTGTTCTATACCCAGGAACTGTGTAGGATATGCAATTTCATTGCTTTTCCCAACAGATTTCTAACTATCGCCCAATTTATTTCAGTATTCCCCATGTCTTTAAAAATGCTTTTCCTCCCCAAAGTGTTAAAAGGGAAAGGAAGAATGAATGGACCAAAGGAGAATGCATTATGTAGACTTTAAAAAGACACTCCAAAATAGGCAAAAAGTGTTTGTGGGCTGAATTATTTTGAGTCTGGATTTCCTACCTTGCCTTAATTTTTTTTTTTTTTAGTCCCATCTCAGTTTTTGTATTTAATTCCTACACTGTTTTAAACATTTCACTTCTCACTATGTATTCTATACTACACATACCATAATAAACACTGGCTCTGATCCTAACTTAGGCTTGATTTAAAATAGAAGTACTTAAGAATCTGAGCAAGGGGAAAAAAGCATACTAACACTCATGAGACACATTCTTTTCTCACGCCTTCTTCAGCCTATTGCCCTGGGCAGTAAATTGTATAGTAAAATAACCAGTTTATTATTTGCTGTTTTCTTTCGCTCTGCTGAGAAAAGCTACCATGCTGGCAAACCAACAGAAAATTTTAAAATGGAATACAATGTATTGCATACATGTTTGGTAAATGTGTTCAGCATATAACATCCTGTGATCTATATTTGTCTTTCAATTATTTTTTTCAGCTGGAATCAACAGAAATGTAATGAGTGAGTTTTTTAAATTCAATGGGATGATCAGAAATGCTCTAAGGAATGCAAGAGGTGTTTCTTGCCCTCCTGTCCCCCTAAAAATAAGAACAATCACCTAACAACTAAAAATATCTTTTTTTTTAAAAGGGAAAAGCAGATATTTAAGCAGCATTGAAATTTGTTTTTTGAACTTGTGCTCAGCTAATACTTCATATTTTTAGATTCTTAGAAAATGTTCAAAGTTTTCTCTTACAGACTTAATCTTTTTTTTTTTTTTTTAAGATTTTATTTATTTGACAGAGAGAGATACAGCGAGAGAGGGAACACAATCAGGGGGAGTGGGAGAGGGAGAAGCAGGCTTCCTGCTGAGCAGGGAGCCCGATGCGGGGCTCGATCCCAGGACCCTGGGATCATGACCTGAGCCGAAGGCAGACGCTTAACGACTGAGCCACCCAGGCGCCCCTTACAGACTTAATCTTAATGGATCCCCCCCCGCCACTTTTTCCCCCCTCACCCATGAATTCTGATCACTCTGTGTTTTTGGCCTTGTCTTCTATAAAATGTACCATTTTCACTCACAGCTTAAGACAGCTTTGATGTTCTTAGTATGACATACTATATGTAATGTTAGCTGTTTAAAGCTGGAGATCAGATTGTGCATAATAACATATGTAGTTTGGATTATGTAAACACTACAGAAGAAGGGGAGACAGGCCCCTTCTGTGTACAAATTTCAGATTGCTAGCTGTATGTCTGTTTAGAATGTTAAACACTCCTAACTAGGCAGTGATGAAGTTACTTCTTTGGTGACTGACTTCTGGAACTATAAAGACAAAAATTTTTCAACTAAAAATAATTTAAAGATAATGCCGATAACGAACATACTTACTTTATGTGATTTTCTACTTGCTACTTTGGAAGCTTTGAGGATAGAAGGGGAAAAATGAATTTCATTATCTTCAGAGTCCAGTTTAACTAAGCAATTTCATCAAAAGCTTGGAGAATATAGCTTAAAGGAGCCAAAGACAGAAGAATGTGATACAAATTATAAATTTCATCCACTATACATTTCACCCATTATAAAGAGGTCTGAGACAGGGAATTGTACCAGTGTTTCCCTAGGATTGTTTCTTTTATATCTTAATATTTCAGATTAGACTACTGCGGAGTTTTTTTTCCCTTTGTTTCTGTCATTCTTTTATTTTTAAGGTTGCTGTCTGCCTTTTCATCTGTTGTTGAAAGATTGGTGCATTTCCAGAGAAATTAAATAAAACATATCATCATATTTTTCAGCAATGAGACATTTCAGAGTGAAGAAATAGGTCGATACTTTTCAGTTTAATAAGTTTATGTTTTATTGTAAATATTCATATCCTGCTTTGTTTGAGGAAGACTTCTGGCTGCTGATATGTTTACTGCTCAAATATCAGCACAATAATAATCAGGCCTTTGAAACTATGGGTGAAAAATCCAGCGAATTTCAGTCGTTTTTCATTTATGTAGGAAGATTGGCATTTTGCTTCCTGTCCCTTTTCGTAAGAACTCTAAATATGGACACCCCTCTCTGGGGCTACCTTTATATTGGGAAGCTCTGCATGAGGTTGAAATTTTTATGGGGAACATGTTTAAAACAGTTAAAGGAGGGTTTGCCACAGCAAGGTTAGGGGTTGCCAATAAATCCATTTATAGCAACTTCTGTATTCCCAGCTCCAGACACACCATTGGGGTGACCCGTGCACAATTTCCCAGGCCACACAAGGCAGCAGCAGTCCTAGTTGCTCTTTCTGTGACCACGGCTGGTCCAAAAGGCTTCCGGTGTGGAGTGGGCTGAGCTCTCCCCTGGCTTGAATCGACTGCCTGGGATTCCTGCGGGGTGCTGGGGAACGCAGGACTCCAGAATCCATAGGCCCTATCCTGGCTTTCGCTCTGCTGGGAAATAAAAAAACATTTTGGGAACTCAGGAATTTAATTTACTGCTACCAACTGCAACAATAACAACATCTTTGTCTCTCTCCCCTCCCCATACCTCCCTCCTCCCACCGACAGAAACACGCCCTCCGTGGGTGTAGCATAGACAACACACGATCAGCACCGAGCGGTAGGATGAGGCTGCAGAACTGGGCCCTGGGGGATCCCCGCCGCCCCCCCCCCCCCCCCGGGCAATCACCAGTTCCTGAACGTCCCTATTTCGCTTTTGGAAAGAAAAAAGACAGCAGGGGAGATGCCTCTTACACCTTCCATCTCCCTTAGCTCATTCTTGCCCCAGAAAGTGAGTGGTCGAGTGTGTATGTGTATGTTGAAGGAGAGAAAATTCAAGAAAGCCACAAAATTCACCATCAAGCATCCACCAAAACTTCAGCTTAGTTAATTGCTCCCGTATGTCTTCTTCGGCTGTTTTCCCAAAACGCGGCAAGGAGAGGACGCCGTGTCACTACACTGATTCTAAAGAGGTTGAAAAACTACCACTCATCTAATCCAGGCCCAGAGGGGCCCAGGCGCAGCCTCAGGAGATTAGCCTGGGGACCCGGCCCGGAGAGGTGGGGCGGGGAGGCGCTGCGCCCGCGCCCGGCGGAAAGTTCGCGCGCTGCGCCCCAGCGGGTCCCCGCAGACGCCGCAGCCCGGGGCGGGGAGGGGCGCGGGAGGCGCGGCCCGGGCGGGCGCGCGAGAGGAAGGTGCCTTCGGGAACACGCGCAAGGGCGGGGATTCGCGCTGCCAATGAGGCCCGGGTGTGGGCCGTGCGAGGCGGGGGGACGGGCCGTAGCGCTGCCTTCGCTGTGGCAGCTGCGGGAGCAGTGGCCGCGTCGGGAGCAGTGGCCGCGTCGGGAGCCGGAGGAGAGGCAGCTGCGGACCGTCGAGCTGGCCGCGCCCCGAGGCCTGGCCCTGGGGTGGGGAACCGCGCCGCGGAGTTGGAAACTTTCCCGGCAGGTAACTTCCGCCGCCCTGGCGCCGCCGCCGGCCTCCCTGTGTCCCGGGAAGGGCCAGCTGCCGCGGTGCTGAGGGGAGGAGAGGGTCCCGCGGAGGAGGAGAGGGAGATGGGGAGAGTGGAAAGGCATGTGGGAAAGTTTCTGGAGCCTGCTTCCCTTCCCCCCCCGCCCCCCTGCCCTCGCTGGGCACACCCGGGAGCTTTCCGGGGATAGGCTTGGACATGTTGGGCGCCCGGGCCTTGGTCCTGCCGGCTCTGGAGAGTCGGCGCCTTCCCTTCGCGGTCCTCTCCGCGCGGGACCGAGTCGACCCCAGCAGAACTGGGGTGCGGGGGCACCGGCGACGCGCGGCAGCACGCTCCTGTTTCGGGACCACCCCCGCCCGGCGCGCCTCCCTCGCCCCCTTTCCCGCCTCCTCTGTAGCTCGCGGGCTTGGCAAGGGCTTGGGCTGCGCCTGGTACCTGGGGCAGGGGAAGCGGAGGAGAAGCGCGCCAGGCACCGCGGGGTCCAGGACGCCCCCGGAGTGTAGGGGAGCTCGGGTCGCGAAGTTGCCGGTTGAACTTAAGCCGGAGGGCGGAGTGGGGGTCTGGAATGAAGGTCTATTGCTTCCCTTCCAAAACACAGCGATTAGCATATCCGTGTTCTTTTTTTGGGGGGGGGAGGGTAGGATTAGACATTGAGGGGGAGCTGGGAAAGACGATGATTGTATCAAGATTGTGAATTCCCCTGCTCTTGGATAGTGGAGAGTGGTCACTTTTGGGGGGCCTTATGTCTCACGTCTTACTGGAAGACTTTGGGGTGCGGGCGCTCAGCACTGGGGGTTTGGGGGGCTCCCCGCTTTGGCGCGGCAGCTTTCCGGAACGGCTGGCGAGGAAGGAAGCCCTAAGCATTGTGTGGCGTATTTGCAGACAGAAAGGTCTCGGGATCGGCAGTCTCAAAACTTACTTGACTTATTGTGTAAGGCTTCGGGAAGAAATGCGGCGGTGCCCAGGTAGAAATACCGCGCCGCGGCCAGGGGTTCAGAGGACGCTGGGCTCGGCCACAGTCTTCCCCTCCAGCCCAGTTTTGGCAGCCCCGGATCACTGTGCCTCTGGTGATGAGACTCGTATCGGTAGCGCTGTCCCTGCTGGAGTCAGCTAGGGGAGGGTAGGAGGGCACCTTCATCTTGAACTTGACCCTAGGAGCAGCGCCGTTTGGGCGGGTTACATGGTAAAGGCAAGCTGAATCTAACCGTGGGATGGGCCTCGAACTGTGGCACGGAAAGGAAGTGCCTGGTTCAGAATCTTTGAGAAAGGGTTTAGGACTGCTGAGGTCACCAACTCTGGAAATGCCAGGCCACCAGACTGCAGAAGTTAATAATGTGTTTGGAGGGGGTGGGGATGGGAGAGGAAGGGAGAAATCTGGTTACTTGGTACAGAGAGTTGGTATTCCTCTATAGTAGAAATGAGAGGAGTGCGCATCTCTACTTTCACCTAATCCGTTACCCTACTCCACCCGCCCCCCCCTTTCCTGGGTCATCTTTATTCCTGCCAGGGTGGCACTCCTGGGATGGGGGAGGGGAAGGAGAAGCAGCAGTTGTGAAGCTCCTCTGGCCAGCTTGGAGATATTTTAGATCTGCTACTAGGAAGATTCCTGGTTTTTAACAGCTGTTTCTTGATTGCTGGGAATGAGAGAATTTATGAGTGACTGATGGTCATTATAGTAGTAGTCTGAATGTTTTACTCATCTAATCTACTTAAAGATCTCACGAGGGACCTTCCTGAGAATATGCCAGTTTCTGCAGAGTTTGTCAGCCAGAATGTTTGGTGGGTGTCAGTCAGAACTCGTGGTAAATATATCCTGGTGTATTGAGATGAAAAGTATGCAGGAATAAAGGAAATATGGTATCTGACATCCTTCAGGACTTCCTCCTAGCGTTGCTCCTGTTACCTGCCAAGTGAACTTGGTCCAGGCTTCCGGACTGTTGTGATTTGACAATAAGGGATGGGAAATAGTGTCATCCATTTTAGAGGAGGCAGGAAAGTCCAGAAATAAATGTAAGGTTACTTTTTCATGACCCTGTCTTTCAGCTGTGATGCCACAAACTTAACTTTTGCTGGGACTTGGAAGCAGTGTTTTTCTGCTTTCCTGGTTTAACCACCAGAATGTCCAAATTATCATAATTTATGTCCATGGTGGAACTAAAGCATAACTGATTCAGAGTCAGCCCTTTTCAGCTTCCCATAAGAGCCTGTAGAAAAAAACCCAACATTTTGTCTCTTTCACCACACACAATTTATTTGGTGCCATACTGGGTTTTTGATACTGGGTGACTGAGGGCACAATTTTGAAGACAATGAAAATGTCTTGATTAAACTGTCCATTTTTAGGCAATATCCCCTTCAGAGTTGCTGATTAATTCTTTATCTCCCAGGAAACGGTAAAACCAGTATCCCTGGGCTGATAAAACTACAATCCATATTATAATGATGCCTGCCAGCATAGCTAGAGGTTAATGTTATGTCAATGTTTCTTTTAGACATTTCTAACCCAATTGTAAAGGTTTTGTCTAGGTTGGGTTGAAAGTGGGCTGTGAGCCTCACAGTCAGAGAAGTGGCTTTATTTTTATCTTTCTGATGAAAAGTTTAGCTTGTTACAGAAGTAAAGTTTACAAAGGCAAAATGAGGCAGAGGATGTGTGTGTGTGTGTGTATGTGTGTGTGTGCACTCATATTGCTGGGGAGGGATTTTAGTCTCTAGGATAACTTTGTTTGACTGTCTTTTAAATGTGTCTTTCAGTGGTGGAAAATTAGAACCTCCTCCCAGCCAAGGCTCTTACACCTTTCCGGGCCTTGGTTTTCTCATCATTTTCATCTCTAAGATGAAATTATCTTTCAGTGCTAAACTTCTCTAAGAGGTAGAGAAATGTGGGAATTCTGTAACCATGCTGTACTATTAGCAGGGTGCTTTGGGGTTTACAAAGGGCTTTACCTACATATTTTAAACTGAGGCTGAGCCTGTGAGATCAGTTTACTGGGTGTCATCTATAAATGGTGGAGTTGAACTTGAACCTACATCCTCTCATTCTCCCCACTCCCACCCCCCTTTATTTATGGAGTCACCTGAGAATTGGCTAAAACTTGACATACAGACTAAAGTTAATATTTGTGGCAATTTCTCATAGTATTTCATTTATGGGTTATTCTGGTTTCAGAACCCCAGGGTTAACATCTATGCTTTGATGTCAGAGATTAAAAACAGATCAGTAATAATGGTAGTAAAACTTTCTCCCCAAGAGAGCTTCAGAAATTCACATACCTCAAACTAATCATTTGTTTATTTTCAACTTCTCTTTTATTAAGTAGGCTTCAGGGTCTAGTGTGATTTATAATACAGACTAGTAACCCAGATAGCATTCTTAAGGAAATCACTTCTCAAGTCTGTGTCTTTGTTTTTTTAATTTAATTTTATTATGTTATGTTAATCAGCATACATACATCATTGGTTTTTGATGTAGTGTTCCATGATTCACTGTTTGCATATAACACCCAGTGTTCCATTCAGTACGTGCCCTCTTTAATACC
>NC_138371.1:65886276-65953753 GCF_054177405.1 Leptonychotes weddellii | reverse complement strand
CACTCCAGCAACCCTCAGTTTGTTTCCTGAGATTAAGAATTCCTCATCTGGAAGAAATGGATGCATTCCTAGAGATGTATAAACTACCAAAACGCAACCAGGAAGAAATAGAAAACCTGAACAGACCTATAACCACTAAGGAAATTGAAGCAGTAATCAAAAATCTCCCAACAAACAAGAGCCCAGGGCCAGATGGCTTCCCAGGGGAATTCTACCAAACATTTAAAGAAGAATTAATACTTATTCTTCTGAAACTGTTCCAAAAAATTGAAATGGAAGGAAAACTTCCAAAATCTGTATGTCTTTTTGTAAAACAAGAAATGAACATATCATTTGCCTTTCATCTTGGTACCTCTCAGCGGAATTACAAAGCCTGGATAAATGCCCCCTTTTTGGTGTCATTGTGTTGGGCTCTTGCTACTAATGTCTGGATAAGTCTAATTTTGCAGCACTTTTGGTGCTACATAAATTCTTCCCTGATGCTGTTGGTGTAACAGTAAAGAAATAAGGAGTAGGCTGCAGGTGACCCATTTTCACTGTGACTCTAAATGTTTGTACTGTGTCCTGCTTGCCTATTTAAGTGCACTGAGTGCAACTTGACACTCATCTGGAAGCTGGTATGGATTTTCTTTAAAAGGTTCTAAAATAAAATTATGTGCTAAGCTATAGGCCCTTTTAAGTCTGAGTAGCCTGTCCATCTTTAGCTTTTTAAACTTATTCTCAGAAGACTGCCTCTTGAGAATATGAAGTAGTGGGGTTTAAACCTCAAAAACGAGTATGTATCCCGGATGTACCGATTGACTGGAAAGACTGCCATTTCCAGTTCTGAGTAGGGAGATCATGATGAAGCAGTATTTGCTAGTGACGCTGGGAGACTTTGTTATCAGTGTACCAGAAGGGGACGAGAGCAGCAAAGCAGGAGAGCTTCTGGTTTTTTATTATCAGGAGACTGGATTTTGAATGATAGGGGAAGACTTTTGGTAAAGAAGGCTATCAGGAAACATTATCTTGTGGAGAGTGAAAGGGGTTCTGGCTTGGTTTGGCTGTGGTATTGATGGTGGTTGCCCTTCCCCAGTAGATGTTGTCTTTAAGGGCTCTTGCAGGTATGTGTGATCAGGAAGAATATTCTGGAAAGAAGAGTCCTATAGGCAAGAATGTCAGGGACAAGAAAATTGGTGCAGAGGGATGGCATAGTCCTTGGATTTTAGCCCCTACCCACAGATTGTTGCCACAACCATGAAGGAATTTATTAGTAAACAATCTTCCAGCCGTAGCTGAACGTAGATGTGAACCGAGTATGTTCAGTCATATAGCCCAGAGCCGTAGTGACTCACCGCCTTCCTTGCCCCACCCAGTACACCTAGGGTTACTTGCCTATCCTGAACAGTGGCTTATTACCTCTTTGAGTCTGGGTGGGGGGTGGGGCAGTCTCTGAAAAACACTTGGTAATGCTCTTTTCAAGCATATATACTCATGCAAAACGAGGATCTTTTATTACATGTGCTTTTGAAGAAATGTGAGAAAGATTTGACATACAAGGGTACATATATTTGTACAGTTTAGAGTATAGTTTATACTTATGTAATGTGCTTTTTCCCCTCTGTCCTATCAGTATATTCTTTTTTGGCACCGTTTTGATGGCTGTTTGGTAAATCCATTACATATGTTACCATAACTTATTTAACCAGTCTATTTGGACGTGTAGGTGTGTTGAAAAGAAATATCTCTTAGGCTATCAGAGCCCTTTGGCTCAGATGTGATTTACTTACCATTAAATTACAGGGCCCAGCATAGGGGCACCTGGCTGCTGGTAGCTTCAAAACCTCACATCATCAAGAAACTGACTCTTTGCTCTTAGTTCCAATTTGGGAAAACCCTAGAGAGAACCCGGATTGGCCTGATGCCAACCAAAGGAGAGTTACGGTTGGCAGTCTCCATTAGACCCACAAGATGGGACTGTGGGGAGACAAAGTGTCCCACAAAGAAGGGGGTTATTGTTAATGGAAGAGGGAGGGAGCTGGCTAAACAAAAAGAGCTAGCTGTTTAATGCAGGATATGTTTCCAAAAGTGGTATCGCTGGTCATAACAACATACCAATGTGCCAGAGGGTAAGAACATTTTATTTTATTTTATTTTTTTAAAGATTTTATTTATTTATTTGAGAGAGAATGAGTTAGAGAGAGAGCATGAGAGGGGGGAGGGTCAGAGGGAGAAGCAGACTCCCTGCTGAGCAAGGAGCCCGATGCGGGACTCGATCCCGGGACTCCAGGATCATGACCTGAGCCGAAGGCAGTCGCTTAACCAACTGAGCCACCCAGGCGCCCCGGGTAAGAACATTTTAATGCTCCTGGGATGTACACCCCGCAGTTTTCTGTGGGGATTTGAATTGCTGCATATACAGGTGCTTGTATAACAGGATATTGAATTACTGCAAAAAAGTTGGGAATTGGTCATTATTATCATGTATCCCATTATACTCCCCTCTCTTTGCCATGCTTTATTCTAAATTACTTGGGGTTAGTGACATCAATTATT
This sequence comes from Leptonychotes weddellii, assembly GCF_054177405.1. Classification (NCBI taxonomy): domain Eukaryota; kingdom Metazoa; phylum Chordata; class Mammalia; order Carnivora; family Phocidae; genus Leptonychotes; species Leptonychotes weddellii. Next base: position 65,951,218 of record NC_138371.1, on the reverse strand, counting down.
AATGTTTATTGAGTGCTTGCTTACCCTGAACTAGATGTTTGGATTCAAAAAAAAAAAAATCTGTGAAAATGAAACAGTGTATTTTTTTTCTTCCCCCATTGTCCTGTGTACATAGAGTGTTAGACCAGGGATGGTTAGTTGCCCATACCATAGCATTCTGCATCCTGGTCCCCTTTGCTTCTTGTGGTTCAAACCAGCTACTGTTTAGCTGATCGGGATTCAGAAATTGGAGCTGGGCTCAGCTGGCTGGTTTTTCTGCCTGGGCCTAGGCTCACTCACACTCTAGTGGTTACATGATTCTTTATGAGGGCATTGCTATAATTCCACATTAGTTGGTATCCTAATCTTGCTTTTGATTAGTTTTCCATTGGCCATGCACTTCACGGTAAGTTGGGTGTGTCCTCTGCCCTAGGGAATGAATCTTGATTAAATCAAGTCAATTTTAGTAATACCATACCTCCTGCTAGTGACTGGTTAATGAATATTTATGTGACAACTATTAGGTACTGCCATATTGGGAACCGAAAGTTGTCAGCAAAATAGAACAGGTTGATACTCTGAGGATCACAGAGTACAAAGATGGATGTGCTTAAGAATACAGTGACATTTTCCAGCTGCTGAATTAACTAACCCTGAAACCACTGTGACTCAGAACAACTTTATTATTGTTTGAGGCAGTTATCTCCAAACAGAGTATGCTAGACCATCCAGTCTGGAAAGGAAGGAACTATTAGAACTTTATATCTAGGAAAAAAAGCTTTACTAATACTTAATAGATGCTTGACACTGGTTGGTATATCTGAAAGTCTCCTGTTACTTAGGTTACCTGAGAAATGAGTGGGCATTTTACAACCTGGTGGAATTGCCAGTGGTAGTCATTCTTATTCTTGCCTTTGGTGAACTCTATCCCTGTAAATGGGCTTATGAATTATATTACCTATTTTTGAGTAAACTGACTCCCACAAAGTGGGCAAGTGGCTTAAAAAGATTCCTCCAAAGAAAGCTTAATGATAATGATGTAAGTTTACAGGATCAAGAAAGTGTCTTATTAAGGAGATGAGAAAATGACTTTTTTTTAATTGTTATTTTTTAAAGATTTTATTTATTTTAGAGGGAGAAAGTGGAGCTGAGGCGGGGGGAGTAGCAGAGGGGGAGGGTGAGAATCTCCAGCAGACTCCCCTCAGAGCCTGTCGTGGGGCTCCATCTTAGGACCCTGAGATCATGACCTGAGCTGGAACCAGAGGTGGAAGCTTAACTGACTGAGCCACCCAGGCGCCCTGAGGAAATGACTTTTAACTCAGATTAGTAAATTGGCACAAAAATTGTGTATGGATTTGTATTAATAAAAAAACCTTAAGAATACTGTTTGCATCATTCTTGTCCTTTACAAAGTTTTTAATGGATTTTTTTTTTTTAAAGATTGTATTTATTTGAGAGTGAAAGAGAGAGAACTGGAGCTGGGTCGGGGGCAGAGGGAGAGGCAGACTCCCTGATGAGCAGGGAGCCCTATGTGGGACTTGATCCCGGGACTCCAGGATCATGACCTGAGCCAAAGGCAGACGCTTAACCGACTGAGCCACCCAGGCACCTTAATGGATGTTTTATAATGTACACACTATATTGGTATACACATGTAATTCATAACTCCAGTGTTTTAATTATGTATAAACTATATGCAATTTATAACATGTTGGGGGTACATGTTTAATTTTTTTGAGTAAAAGACCAAGAAGTTTTGAGACCCTGTTTTCGTGTCACTTGTAGTTATGTAATTTTTGTTACTTGTAGTTGAAAGCACAACTGATTCAGGGACAGATAAGAGCCATGGCTGTTCCCCTTTTATTCATAGCTTTCAAGATTCTCCATGATCTCGTTCATTACTTTCTTTTCCAGACCCAGTTGTCTCCTGTGTGTCTCTGCAAATGCCACTCAGCTCCTGCCCATTCCGTAACTGTCACATTCTTTGTATCAATTTTGCCTCTGGGGAGGCCATTCTCCCCATCCCCCACTACATTTTCTTTTCTTTCTTTCTTTTTTTTTTTTTTAAGATTTTATTTATTTGAGAGGGAGAGAGCACATGAGCGTGGGGGCGGGGTGCAGAGGGAGAGGGAGAAGCAGACTCCCCGCTGAGCAGGGAGCCCAACATGGGGCTGGATCCCAGGACCCCGAGATCATGACCCAAGCTGAAGGCAGATGTTTAACCTATAGAGCCACCCAGGTGCCCCCCCCCACTATGTTTTTATTGTCCTTCAAGGCCTAGCTCAAATATTGCTTTGTCATTAACATTTTTCTCATCTTCCCCTTCTGCATTTACATGGTTGGTTTCTTCTGTTTAATCCCCCCAGCACATTACTTGTACAATTACAATTTTTTTTTTCTTTTTGCCTTTTATTATTAAGTTACTGGCCAGCTTACTTTGCCTATGGGTTGTAGGCTTTTTTTTTTTTTTTTCTTTTGTAAGTAGGCTCCATGCCCAGTGTGGGGCTTGAACTCACAACCCTGAGATCAAGAGTTGCATCACATGCTCTACGGACTAAGCCAGCCAGCCACCCTGCGTTGTAGGCTTCTTGATGGTTGGGGTCCTGTCTTGCCTTAGTCAGTTTTTTAAATTGCTTGTTTCCCTTTCCTGGGAGAAAAGGGAGGCAGGCAGAGCCCACAGCTGTTAAATTCAGCTCTGTGGTGGACGGGGTGATGGTGGGAGAGTTCCTCTCTCCTCCAGCCCTCAACAACCTTAGGAGGTGGAGTGTTCCATATACATGTGAGGGATCTGAGGTCAAGGAATGTGCGTGGCTAAGACAGGAGGATCCGGGATCCAAACCCAGGGCATTTTTATTCCAGAGTTTTTTGTCTGCCCTCACATGTGTTGTCCACAGTTAGACATTGTTCTCCTTTCATGTGGGAGCACTGACATGGGTACACGTAGGAGGCTGTGTAAGCTGGTGCTGCAGAAACATCACTGGACAATACTAGGCAGGTGCAGTCAGTTCAAAGGAGAGTCTCTTCCCCTGTGGAGTAAAGACAAGGCTTGGAGGATGGGTTGTATGAAGCTCTAAATGCCCGTGGACAGTTAGCTGTCTGCAAGTAGCACCAAGCACAATCATGGGGGGACTCCCATGGTAAGGGTCTGGCCTGAGTGTCTCCACTGGGAGACAGGAGGTGATGGACTTTACATGGCTCAGCTGAATTGAATTACATAAGCCATTATTTTCTCCATGCTAAGGATAGTTGAGGGTTGACAAGTTGTTCGCTTTCAAGTTGAGCCATGTTAGATATATGCTATCATGATGGAAAACAGACATCTCTCTAGGGTTTTGAGGGTCAAATGACAGAATGTCTATGAAAGGGTTTTGAATGTTGTAAATTGCCTCCTAGATGCAAGGGAGACATCAAATTTTATTGTTTCCTTAAAGCAGTGACTTTTTGCTCAGATATCTTTGTTAGCCATTTTTGTCTTCTTTTAAGTGTATTCCCAAAGAGTTTTTAAGTGTTGAGGCTTTTAAATGGAATAGGACACAGTTTTTACTCAAATGAAGTGCGGATATTATTTGAAAGCTTGCTTTTATACTTTTAGCCATGGAGTAGATAGAATTTGTGATAAGGTCAGTCTGTCTCGGGATCTAATTATTCAAGTATCCAAAAGACCCTTTTATAAGAATGGGGCCACTTCTGGTGCATAACGATGGGAATTTGGGGGACTTCGAGGTAAATTGTTAGAAGCCCTGAGTGCTACCTGAAAGACTATCAAAAGAGTTTTGATTTCAGGTTTTGTTTAGTTTTGTGTTTTGTTACAGTAACTTATTCTGAGAAGTCATTGGAGAGGGTTTGAGGAGCCTTTGAAACTATCTCAGGGAAGTTTTGAAAGTGAAAACATGGTGTGGTTTGACAACTTATGAATTTGAAATCTATTCCATTGTGGATTTCAAAGGAAATGGATTCGAATAAGTAAAATTTAACTCCACTGAGGGAAATTTTGCAGAGGCAATTTTGTCTTATACAAAGAGTTTGATTTAGAAATTAAAACGTGTTTACTTAGAGAGTCAATGTATACTTATTGATAGATGCAAAGACAGAAAAAGTGAGAGGTTCCTAAGTTGCAAATAGATGCAGTTCTGAATATTTTATTTTTCAGGGTTCTTGGAGCATGTATGTGACTTAAGAGAGCCTTATTTCAGAGTGAGTTATCTAGAGAAGGCAGCAGTTCCCAAAGGGGGTTCCATGGAAACTGATTATCAGGAAATTAGTAGATGTTATGCAGTGAAAAAAGGCTCTGTGTTCAAATAAGTGGGACGATCTGGGTTAACTAAAGTAAAATAGGTATTTTTCTTTTTAACTGCAAGACTTTTGAGCACCGTTATTTCTGATGATCATTGTGAATCTCATTGGAGGGAAACAAAGTTTTAAGCATTTCCCAAATACACTGAATTGTAGAAACTTTCTTTTGCAAAGCATCTTTGCCAGAGAACAGTGTTGGGTTTAATTTGCTGAAGTATTTTATTTTATTTTTTCAAGGTTAAAAAAAAATTTTTTTTTTTTTTTAAATAATCTCTACACCCACTATGGAGCTCAAACCTAGAACCCTGAGATCAAGAGTCTCACTGCTCCACTGACTGAGCCAGTCAGGTGCCCCTAATTTACTGAAATGTTTTCAAGCAAAGCCCTGACATCCTGACAAACTTTAGTATGCATTTCTAGCTGAGGACTTAAAAAAAACCCCACCACTTCATTATCACTTTTAAATAAAATTAACAGTGATTTCTTAATGTCATCTACTTGTCCCCCAGATGGCATTTGTCATCATTTCTGTTTTCTTGGAACTCGGATTCAGTTAAGGTTTTCATATTAGCACTGTGGGTTTTTGTTGATTTTGTCTCTTTAGTCTTTTTAAATGTAGAAAAATGCTATCTCACCACTCCTTCCATCTCCCTTCTGACTTTTAGAAGAGATCTTGTAGGATGTCCCATATCTGAATTTGTTTCCTTGTGGTATTGTTTACCTTGTCCTTTGTCCTCTGTGTTTTCTAGAAATTAGAGGTTAGATCTCAAGGCCTGGTTTAAATTCAGGTTAAATGTTTTGGGCAAGAATAGGTTCTAGATTATGCTTTTTTCTTCCCTATGATTTGGGAATAGACATTTTAATTTAGCAATTTATATATATATAAATGCTATATATATGTAGTGGCTTAGAGTTCATTTGGAAATTAATTTTATTAGTATAACAAGGGAGAACAAGCTTAATTTTTTCCAGTTGTGGTTGGAAACATGGTGTTATTCTGAATAGTTGGCCTGGTTAAATGGTTATAATTTTTCAGCATATCTTAACATTATAAACCATGCCTACTGGGTAAAGTGGTTTGAGCATTAAACATTTCTGGTGGTTGAATTTTATTCACAATGACAGGGTATCAGGACACCTGGGTGGCTCAGTCAGTTAAGTGTCTGCCTTCGGCTCAGGTCATGGTCCCAGTGTCCTGGGATCAAGTCCCACATTGGGCTCCTTGCTGAGCAGGGAGCCTGCTTCTCCCTCTGCCTGCCGCTCCCCCTGCTTGTGCTCTCTCTCTGACGAATAAATAAAAATCTGAAAAAAAAAAAAAGAATGACAGGGTATCTGAGTTGTTATTGTAAAACACTATAAAGATTTATTCTTAGCACATTAATTTAGGAATATGCATTCTACCTCTATTGGATAAATTTTAACAGAATATTTTTCTGATAAATGCTTATGCTAATTTGAAGTACAGTTACAAATCTAAGCACACCCTCAGAGTCGTAATTTTATATGTACATTGTCTTGGAAACTCAGACATGTAAATAAAATTCCTGTTGTAGCTGACTTTGCTAATTTGATATTTAAGTTTTTTTCCCTTGATATCCTTCCAAGTACTTGTATGTCTGGGAAAAATTAAACTCAAAGAAATTTTGTGTGTCTTAAGAATAGCATGGTGTATATAAAGTAGCTTTGTGGGGCTCCTGGGTGGCTCAGATGGTTAAGCGTCTGCCTTCCGCTCAGGTCATGATCCCAGGGTTCTGGGATCGAGTTCTGCATCGGGCTCCCTGCTCAGCGCAGAACCTGCTTCTCCCTCTCCCTCTGTCATTCCCTCTGCTTGTGCTCTCTGGCTCTGTCTCTCTCTCTGTCAAATAAATAAATAAAATCTTTAAAAAAAAAAGTAGCTTTGTGTGATGAATGGTAGCTATCTTAGGTAGTTCCCAGCACATTCTTGATTTAATCCCTTAAAGGGCAGGAATACTATTCTCTATATTAAAATTTGCTTGTTGTGAATAATAAGGCACCTTGGATAGTAAGTACTTTGGAACTCTAGTAGTACACTAAAAATATATACACAGTGCTCTCTTTTTTTCCTCCTCCTCTTTTAAAAATACAAATATATAGGTTTTGGTGAAACAAGCATGGTCTTTGAAGCCTGGTGAACTGTGGTTTTGTGTGTGATTCTGGGCAGTTTACTTGACCTCTCTGTCTTTTTCTCTGTAAAATGGGGGTAGTAATCCTGTTTCATAGGCTTCATGCCAAGACTGAAGGTGAGAGCCCATATAAAGCGCTTCACGCTGGGGCGCCCGGGTGGCTCAGTCATTAAGCGTCTGCCTTCGGCTCAGGTCATGATCCCAGGTCTTGGGATCTAGTCCCACGTCGGGTTCTTCGCTTGGCGGGAAGCCTGCTTCTCCTTCTCCCACTCCCCCTGCTTGTGTTCCCTCTCTCGCTGTGTTTCTCTCTGTCAAATAAATAAATAAAATCTTTAAAAAAAACAAACACTTTGGGCGCCTGGGTGACTCAGCTGGTTAAGCGGCTGCCTTCGGCTCAGGTCATGATCCTGGAGTCCCCGGATCGAGTCCCGCATCGGGCTACCTGCTCGGCAGGGAGTCTGCTTCTCCCTCTCCCGCTCCCCCCTCTTGTGCTCTTTCTCTCTCTCAAATAAATAAATAAAATCTTTAAAAACAAAAAACAAAAAACAAAACAAACACTTCACACTACTTGTGATGAGCGCCAAGTGATATATGGAAGTGCAGAATCCCTATATTGTACACCTGAAACTAATATAACATGCTCTCTTAACCGGAATTAAAACCTTAAAAAACAAACGCTTAGCACGGTGCTTGGCTCATAGGTGGCAAAGCACATCGTCTTCTTTCTTCTTCTCCTCTTCACCATATTTTTAAGCTCCACTTTCTGGATCAGTAATTGAATGGAAGTTTTTGTTCTGAGTGTTTTTATTATTTTTATTTTTATTTATTTATTTTGTTCTGAGTGTTTTAAAATTGCTAATTTTAAGGTACCTCTTATGGAAATCCAAATAAGACCTTGATCTCAAGATAATCTGTATAGTTAGTTGGTTTATATTAAAACAATTAGATGTTTATATGAAATGTTTTGAACAAACTAGTGGGACATTTCTAGATGGTAATTTATAAAGGAGAAGGAACCAGAGAAAAAGGGTATATCATTATTGGTATGAGGATATTGCTAACAAACTGTCTGGTTTTAAATGAAAATCAGTATTGTACAAATCCATTTATTTACTAAGGATTGTGAGAACATGAGAAGCTCTGCATACTCGAGTAGAGTTTCACTTGAGTGTGGTTTAGAATAATACACTTTATTTTCCTTAGGTGAAGTCAGCCTGTAGCGCTGTACTCAGTAATGCGTGTGTGTTTATGAACAGGGTATTGCCAGCCAGCAGAGCAGACTTCCTGCAGAGGAGAGGGGTCAGTGCTTCCCTGAAGGGCTTCAGAGCTTCACAGTAGGGAGGAGGGGAGCTTCTCCTTCCCGGCCTATTCCCTGTTAAAGACTCACGTAAAGGGAGAATTACTATATCCTAAGTTTCGAGCGGGAGAAGTCAAGGAACACGTTTTGGAAGCTGCTTAAATTGACATTTATGGGCCTTGGCTCCTTGGCAATTTGGGTACACCAGGAAGTAAGTGTGCTCTTCCAATCAGCTGCGTCCGAGTCTTGGGACGTGTGGCTTTGTTAATGGCTTGTGCAAGAACAGGACCCAGGAAGACAAGGGCGCACACTGCTCTCTGCCCAGGCAGCACCTGTTCTCTGAGAATGAACCTGATTCCCTAAGGGCACTCACGTCGGCTGCACTTGAGCTTGTTACACTTTTTTCCCTACCATTAAGTAACAGTTTTGTTTATTCCTTCCTTTCTGAAATGTTTTGTTTAGGCAAGAGGGACTCCTTAAGCTGTCTAGCTCCACATACCGAAAGTCAAGCCAGAAAGAATCAGAGCGAGATTTCCCTCTCCCATCGTGGAAAAAGGGAGGAGATGTCATTTCTAGAGGGATAGTGATTGAGTTCTAAGCAGACAGAACTTATAAGGACATTTCACCTTCATAGGACTTTTTTGCTTCGTTTATTAAGAGCCATCTTTGCTATTTTAAGGAATATAATATCCTTATGAGTTTTAGAAGTAAAAAGTGACCATGAAGGTGTGAACTGTTTGACAAATTAGACACTGTTTTCATTTGGTGGAAGTCTTGCAATAATTTTTCTTTTCTTTTTTTTTAAGATTTTATTTATTTCAGAGAGAGTACACAAGCGTGGGGGTGGGGGGTAGGGAGACAAGCCGAGGGAGAGGGAGAAGCAGACTCCCCACTGAGCAGGGAGCCCGATGTGGGGCTCGATCTCAGGACCCCGGGATCATGACCTGAGCTGAAGACAGACGCTTAACTGACTGAGCCACCCAGGCGCCCCTAATTTTTCCAACAAATACTTCTTGAGGGCTGTCACTGTGCCCTTCTGAGGTTGAGGCCCCACTCTGTGCCTCAGTCTGAGGAGACAAGTGCATGCATAGTACAAATGAGAGAAGGCAGGTGTGTAGCAGGAGAGTAGAGAAGGAAAGGCAGGAGGAGAAGGAGGAGGAGGAAGAGGAGGAGGAAGCGGAGGAGTTGGTGGCTGGGGAGGACTTCAGGGAGGGGGTGAAGGATGCGTTGCACTTTGCCAGGCGGGGAAGAGGGTGAGGGGTTTTCCGTGAAAGGAGCGTGAGCAGCAGAGGCAGGGAGGCGTGGAAATACAAGTCATGTTTGGGGTATTGTTACTAGAACAGATGGTGCTTGGCATTTGGGTGCAGTGGCAGGGAGGAAAAAGCCAGATTGCAAAAGGCCTTGCATGCTAGGCTAAGAAGTATGGACTTGATCCTGTAAAGCAAGTGATAGCTGTCAAAGGTTTGAAAGCAGGGAGATGATGTGATCGGAGCAGTGTTTCGGAGAAAAGCTTAGGCGGCGGTGGTGTGGAGGAGAGACTGGCTCGGGGACAGATGGGCGGCAGGGCTCTCTGTTATGAGGCTTTTGAAGTAGGTCAGGTGAGAGTTGATGTTTGGGGCCTGCGTTAGTGGGAGGAAGAGAACTAATGTCCGTTCAGTACCTTTCGTTGTGCATTTAGGGTGCATTCGCTCATGTCATTGTTGCAGAGCACTTTTCATAGAACGCTGTGGAGCATTTTGCGGAGAAGGAAAGGGGCGCAAAGTAACCTGGCTCCGCCAAGATTTGCACTCGGGTTGACAGTCCTGTGCCACCATGCTTTTACAACAGAGGGAATGAGAACACAAAAAAGGGTGAGCATGGGAGATGATTTTTGCAGCAGAGTGGAAGCTTCTTCCAGAACAGAGAAGAACTGCTTAGCCGCTGACTCAAGGTAGAGGGCAAGGCTGTTTCCAGGCGGGCAGCAAGGTGTGCACAATGGGTGATAACCATGACCAAGGCCTCGCTGAGGAGGGGAGGGGCAGGGTTTGGGGCTCCTCGGGGATACCCATTTGGAAATTCCCTATGGCCAGTTGGAAATTGGTTCTTGAAGCACTTCCTAGCCTCCCTGTAGGAGCTCCTTGAAGTCCTTTGGGTAGGCTTGGACTAGAACTTCTGTAGGAGGAGATGGTAATGAGCCTTCTCCCGGAGCCCCCAGTCCTAAATGGTGCTGTATTGCACTTAATCCAAAGGACCCTTTCCAGACCCTGCCTGTTGGAGTTCCAGTTGGTTTGGAGTGAGGGTTGGCTGTCTGTGTTTCTATCAAGAGCCTGGGATCCCAGATTGAGCCAGGCAAGTCGCAACAGGATCCGACTATTCAGAATGTTTGGCTCTATGTGGCCTAGGCTGTCTTTTCATTTCACTTCTTTCGGGGCGGGGGGGGGGGGGGCTTTCAGTAGTTCCTTAAGCGATATGATGTTGACCTCTGATAAGAACCAACACCTTGGAAAATTGCTTGTTTTTAGGGACGTTCATACATTCATATTTAATTTTGCCAAGGCTGTTTTTTAGTTATTTGGATTAAATACTCGAAAGTAGCAAGCCCCTCCCCCCTATTAGGTTTGTTTTTGCCTTTTAAGTGGACTTTTGGCAAGAGATTTCTAGGGAAATTAGATTATGAGTATTTCCTTGCTTATGAAAAAGAGGTTGGAGGAGGGAACCTGGCAGGTGGAGGGTGAGGAATAATGCACTGGGGCTGTTGGTTTGCCTGTGGATGGCCTAGGTGGCCACAGATCAGAAAGTCACACTGAACGTGGGCCTAAGTACAGCATGGTGACTGCATTCATGATGCTATATTATGTGATTGAAAATTGTTAAGAGGGGCACCTGGGTGGCTCAGTCGTTACGCGTCTGCCTTCGGCTCAGGTCATGATCCCAGGGTCCTGGGATCCAGCCCCGCATCGGGCTCCCTGCTCCGCGGGAAGCCTGCTTCTCCCTCTCCCTCTCCCCCTGCTTGTGTTCCTTCACTCGCTGTGTCTCTCTCTGCCAAATCTTTAAAAAAAAAAGAAAATTGTTAAGAAAGTAGATCTTCGGGCACCTGGGTGGCTCTGTCAGCCTTAAGTATCTGCCTTTGGCTCAGGGTCCTGGGATTGAGCCCCACATAAGGCTCCCTGCTCAGCAGGGAGTCTGCTTCTCCCTCTGCCCTTCCCTCCTGCTTGTGCGTGCAGGCGCTCTCTCTCTCAAATAAATAAAATCTTAAAAAAAATTAAAAAAAAAAAAGATCTTAAATGTTATCACCACACACACAGAGAAATGGCAATTCTATGAGGGGTTGGAGATGTTAACTAACCTTATTGTGGTAATCATTTTGCAATATATATGTGTGTATATTATATATACACATATATCATCACAGTTGTATACCATAAACTCGCATGTATAAGTCATAATATTTCTTTTTTTTAATTTTTTTTTAAAGATTTTATTTATTTATTGGAGAGAGAGAGAATGAGAGACAGAGAGCATGAGAGGGAGGAGGGTCAGAGGGAGAACCAGACTCCCTGCCGAGCAGAGAGCCCGATGCGGGACTCGATCCCGGGACTCCAGGATCATGACCTGAGCCGAAGGCAGTCGCTTTTAACCAACTGAGCCACCCAGGCGCCCAAGTCAATAATATTTCAGTAAAGCTGGAAAAAAGTTCACTGAAAAGTACTCAACTCTTTGAAATCTGGGCTTTAAACCCTATCAACCAACGGTCATTAGACTGTTATTAGTCATGACCCCAGCCTAGAGACAGAGAGAGACACAGTGAGAGAGGGGACACAAGCAGGGGGAGTGGGAGAGGGAGAAGCAGGCTTCCTGCTGAGCAGAGAGCCCGATGCGGGGCTCCATCCCTGGGATCATGACCCGAGCCGAAGGCAGACCCTTAATGACTGAGCCACCCAGGCACCCCTCTCTTAGCAGCTTTCAAGTATGTGATCCAGTATTGTTAACTATGGTCATGCTGTACTTTACATCCCTGGGACTTATTGTATAACTGGAAGTTTGTATCTTTTGGCCACCTTTATCCATTTTGCCCATCCCTGTTTTTGGTGAGTGAAGGCTTTGAAGCCGGACAAACTGGGTTCAGGTCCCAAGTCAGTGTGACCTAAGTGTGACTTGGTCTCAAGGTGACCCTGGCCTGTTACCCAGCTTCCCTGAGCTTGTTTTCTGAGATTTGGGAATGTGAGTACTTTTGAAGGTTGTTTTGAGAATTGAGTGACATAAGGTCAAAACACCTAGGCCTAACTCCCTTAATCTTGGGAGGGAGTGTAAGATCTGGGAATGTGCTTCGTTAAGCATACCTTCCGTGCCTGCTTCTTCCACTCGGCAGTGTATTGAGGGCTGACTATGCAGTGCATTTCTTTTTAACCATTACCTACCATATTCTACCTTTCCTAAAGAGGTGGGCATTCTTGTTTGGTTGGGGCTGATAATAGGAGAGAAAGGGTTTTTTGGTTTTTATTTTCAGCCTATGTGTCTTTTGTGTTGGTGTCTGGTGACCATTGGGATAATTTCTGCTGCTTTGTCTCTCCTAGTGAGTAAGGTTTGGGTTCATTAACTGCTTGCTGCTGAATGGTTCATTTTTCTCATGTGTGGGAGGGAGGAGCGGCTTCTTCTTGTGTTCCCACCTTTGCTAAATGCCATTCCTACTTCCTATGTTAGTTATAGGACTTCCCCACCCCCTTTCCTTATCCCTGTCCTGGGGGAGAGCATAGGAGGGGGTCGGCTTGTTCTCTGATTGGTTTGTTCAGTCACTGACTAGGTGTCAGGCTCTGTGCTGCGTGGTTATTATTCTTAGATGGTCTGATTTCATACTCTTAAAGGCTCAGGAGCAGGCATTCTTTGCTTACCTTGCAGATGAGGGTTCATCTGTGGCCCTGGGTCTCCTAGCAGGTTTACAGGAGGACCCTGGTGCCTGCTCCTGCAATCTGCCTTCTGTCCTGTCCCTCACCCACTCATGGCCCTTTCCAGGGGTGGCTCATTCTGTGCAGAATTGGTCAGCTTTTAAATCCTTTATGGGTGCAGGCCCAAAGGTCAGTTTTAGCCAGTGGAATGGGGACTGTGGATAGATGCTGCGGAGTTGGGGGTGGGGAGAGAAACAGACACTGGTCCCTGGGAAAGTGAGCTGGTGGGATTAAGCAGGGATATTGGGGCTGCTTAAGTCGGCTGGTCCTCTTTATTTTGAATGGCTCCTGAAAGACTCTGCCTGAGTGTGCAAAATGCACATTTGTGGATGCTGTAGACAAGATTTGCTTGTTCATAACCTCCTTTTTGTTTTCTGCTATTTTAGTCCTGCATTCTAGATTGCTTTTGGCTGACTTTTTTGGGGGACTTGGATTACCCACAACAGTTAAGAAGGTGTCATACCCTTCAGGACTGCATATTTGTCCTCCTCAACTGAACTTTCAGCATCAGAACATGTGGCCAACAGCAGAATGGAAAGATCAAGGATTCTGGAGTAAAGTAGACTTGGTTTCAAATTTTAGCTGTCCCTTAATGCCTTCGGACAGGTTTCTTAACTTCAGGGCCTTGGTTTCTTCATCTGTAAACTGGGTATCATTGTGTTCAGGGAGAAGTGATGTTTGTGTACTACATCTAGAGTAGGGTTTTGCACCTAATAGGTGTTCAGGAGCTTCCTTTTTCATTCTAGCTTGATTCAGTGGTATTCAATATATTTAGTGTGCCAGATATTGTGCTAAACTCTGGCAGGAGCAAAAATTAATACAATGTTTTCTTTCCTGGAGAAATTTAAAATCTAATGGCTGGGGCTGACTTGTACAAATTCATCCTGAGGGGGATAATTGCAAGGCCTAGGCTGTGGGGGAAGCCAACCACAGGAGCATTTCCTAGGAGATCCTTTCTTTCTGGAAGGAGGTTATACCTAAGCCCTCTCTTGAGGGACTGAGTAAGAATTAACCAAGCAAAGGAAGGCGGGATGGGTTGTAGCTAGGAGCAAACAGCATGAGCAATGCATGGAGTATTTAGGAGAACTATACCTAGCCTGGGTTTGGCTGGAAGCTGGAGGTACTGGGAACAGAGCCTGGAGAGCCTGATGGGTCTTGCTCAGAAACTTAGAAGATGTAAAATTTGCTAGGATGGAAAATCAAAATGTAAGGAAGAAGAGTTACATAAATAGTGTTTAATAGCATTGTCAGGCATTTTTATAGCACACAGTCTGAATTAAATAGATTACGGTGCATCTATATAAGAGAGTGATCTGCAGGTGTTAAAAGAATGAGGTCAGTTTATATGTGCTCTTAAGGAAAAATTTCCAAGAATATTAATAAATGAAAAAGTTTATATGCATAGGGTATCTTTGGAAGTACATATCTGTATATGTAAGCAGTGATTGCCTTTAGGAGGGATGTAGGGGTCTGGGATGGAGGACAGGCCTACATTTTACTGAAGACCCTTTTGTACCATTTGGCCATTTTTCCACATGCATGCATTCTTTAAAGAAGGAAAATACTGTAAAGAAATGACTAATGTTGTACATTATCAGGTGAGGCAGAAACCAAGCAGCAGTGTAAAAATAACCTGGGCTACTGCACTGTAATGCTATTATGCAGAATGCTAGATTATTTCATGCTCTGACAATAATACCATTCATGGGGTGTTTTAGAGTTTCCCAATTTCACATACATTATTTCAGTCAAAATTAATCACTTTCATCTGTACTTTCATAGCAATTAAAATGTTTTAAGAACTATAAATGTTAAATGATGCTCTGTAAAGTTTGGAAAAGGAGAGAAAAGAATATTTGTATAATGCAACATCCATGATTTTATTCCCTTCCATTCTTTGTGTATGCCTTTGTGAAAAATACAACTAAAACATACATTTACTTAATGGACTTTTCTGTTTATAGGATTTCACGTGTTTTCCCGGTGTTGTGTAATTGTTCTCCTTATCTTTTTGAAAAACTGCTATTTTTTTTGGGAATGCTGTGGTTCCTTTCCCTGTGGCCTCTGTGACTCACTCATGCTTACGTGCTCTCTGTCACAGGTGTGTTGGTTTTCTGGGTTGATGTTCATCTCTTCCTATGTTCTCGGAGCTACGATGGCCCCTCTGTCACCAGACTGCAGGGCACAGGGAAAGGGCTCAGCAAGTAGTTTTGAAGGAATGGATGTTCCTTTTGGACTTTACAACAGCATTTTAAGGGAGAGATGGCAGATATGTACAGTGTTCAGCCAAAGAAAGAGATTCAGGTTAAGCAGTCTTCCCAAACTCACATAGCAGCAACCTGGAGGTGGCTGAACTCCCACCTTGAATTCACTTCTCCTGACCCCAGCCATCTTTCCACTATTCTTGAAATCAGAGTTTTCAGTAGGTTTTGCTGGGGAAAGAGATGGCAGGGTTCCATTTGGAATGAGTGAAGAGGATTTTGACCTTCTTGAAAAAATTGCTCTAGTGTGTTCCGGCAGCGGGTGAACTGGGTTCAAACCCCAGCAGCCTCTTTGACAAGCTGTATGACCTGGGGCAAGTTACTTAACATCTCTGGGCATTAGTTTACAGTAAGTTAAGTAGGTATAAAGTGTATGTGGGTGCCTACCTCCACAGGGCTATCATAGTACACATAAAGCTTTTAAGATGGTGCCTGACACATGGTAGCGGCTTATTCAATGCTAATATAACTTTTTTCCCCTCATGGTTTGATGAAAAAGAATAATGCCGGTGTTGGGAAGGGTGATGGGAAAATGAATACTCTCATACAGTGTTGGGGGAATAAATGGGGACAACTCTTCTGGAGGGCAGTCTTTCAGTGTGCTAATTTAAAACATGCGAGCTTGGGGCACCTGGGTGGCTCAGTCGTTAAGCGTCTGCGTTTGGCTCAGGTCATGATCCCAGGGTCCTGGGATCGAGTCCCGCATCGGGCTCCTTGCTCCGCGGGAAGCCTGCTTCTCCCTCTCCCACTCCCCCTGCTTGTGTTCCCTCTCTCACCGTCTCTGTCAAATAAATAAATAAAATCTTTAAAAAAAAATGCCAGCTCTTTGACCTAGAAATTTTAGCTCTAGAAATTTATGCTAAGAAAATAATTGTATAAATATGAAGTTATATTAGATGGATATTCACTGCAATATTGGTTAATAGCAAAAAGGGGGGAAACCAAATATGTACCTCAAAAGGAGCTTGGTGATAAGCTTGGTCACCCATACAATGGAATTAATAAGCAACTTTGTACAGATTAAGAGGGAAGTGAATAGGGTGATGTGGAAAGATGTCTTCTATCTACTGTTAAGTTGAAAAACAGGCTATTGAGTAGTATGCATGCCGTAACTGCATTAATGCTTTTTTCTTCAAAGTATGCATTATGTAACTGTTTGACACATTTGAGGGTCTGCTATGCGCAGGTTGTAACCCCCCTTAAATGGGTTGTGTATGTAGAAAAAAGTCTGGAAGATCTTTGGATGGTAGGATTGAACAGTTTTCCCTATTTAAAAAATTACTTCTATACTATTTTTTCCTAGTACAGGAACCATTTACATGCTTCATCCTGGTATTCTGCATGTTTTATTTTTATATTTTTAAATTATGTTTTTTGAGAGAGAGCGAGAGAGCATGTGTGTGCAAGCAGGGGGAGGGGAGGGGCAGAGGGAGAGGGAGAGAGAATCTTAAGCAGACTCCATGCTCAGTGTGGTCCATCTCACGACTCTGAGATCATGACCTGAGCCGAAATCAAGAGTTGGATGTTTAACTGACTGAGCGAACTGGGTGCTCCAAATTAAATTTTCTTCTTAAATTTTTAAAAAGTTGTTTACTAAAATTCTCCTTTGGTTTGTCTAGAGAGAAGAGAGAGCAAGAAGACATTGTCTTCTGTCCTGACTTGCATTTACTCCATAACAAATAGCATTTGGTGTCTCCTGTGTGAATGAATGTACTAAGGTTTGACAGTGATGTTCCAAACATCTACAGTGTTTGACATTATCACTCTTAATCACTTAAAGAGTGCTGAAGAAATTAAATTGTTTTAATTTGAAAAACTTTTCGGGTGGTTTGGGCAAAGTAACTCTAGTGTACTTGACATAGTTTAAACTTTCAAGGGGGTTTCTATCTTAGGACAATGGAGATTAAACTATCAGTGGGTCCTAACCTTTTTTACTTCATGGTTTATAGATCACAGAATAGATTCATTGTTTTGTAATTAAGTGTAGAAGCAGGATCTGTTTGTGGGGAGGGGAGAGTGAGTGGAAGGGGAGAAGTGGTAGGGAGGAACAGGGTAATACATTTTAGAATACAAACTACATTAGTTCTCCCTGAGAATGAAAAAAAAAATCAGTCTTGATGCTCATATCTCAATTTGAGATCTTCATATTGAAAAATGTTGAGTTTTTAATATTTTAGATTTGCAATCATCTAAAAAAACTTGTAATCAAGTTGACTTATTTGTGGGCTTTGTAATGGTATTTTGTTAAATCCTATCTGGTCAGCTTTATTGTGTTGGGGCTTGAGGATATACTTTAGATTTTAAAATGGAATTCTTGGCATTATATATGAATTATATAATAAAAGAGCTATTATTTTGAGGAGAAAATGGATCACGTATCTTCTTTTTTTTAAAGGAGTGATATTAAAGGTGTGTTTAAGTCTGCTTTCAAGTTTGTTGGAACAGATGACACCAGTCTTAGAAAGATGACAGGCTTGGAGCTGCACAGAGCAGAGTGTGATTTGAAGTTCTGCCATTTCCACACAGAGTGACCATTTCCAAGACCAATCCTTGCCTTGCTGGTTGGGAAGACACACAGAGACAGTGCATGAAACGTCTGATCCTTGTCCAGTTAAATGTTCAGTACATAGAAGTTCCTCCTGCGCTCTTACGGTTGAGATGAAGATTCTCTCTCTGTGTTTACACCTGTGCGTGATATGGTCCTAGCTGGAGCTGGCTAGCTAGCTGGTGGGCATGGTGTTGTGCACTGAAATGTTTTGACAAGCTGGAATTCGGTCATTATTGCCATTGAACTTTTCAGTGTAATGGATGGTTACCAGTGTTTGTCTTTATTTTAAAAAGCAAGATTTGGGGGTGCCTGGGTGCCTCAATCCATTAAGCATCTGCTTTCTGCTCAGGTCATGATCTCAGGATCCTAGGATCAAGCCCCATGTTGGGCTCCCTCCTCATTAGGGAGCCTGCTTCTCCCTCTCCCTCTGCACCCCCTTTCCTTGTGAGCTCTCTCTCTTTTTCTCTCTCAAATAAATAAATAAAATCTTAAAAAAAAAGATTTGTAGGGATGGAGTGCAAATTCCAGTGTAAAAGTGATGTTTGAAAACCCATGTTTGATAATCCTGTTATCAGCCACCTGAATGTTATCAAATCTGCTATAGGCTAACCAGATCCTATTGGGTAATCCTCCCACCCACCCCCTCAAGCACTTGGCCAGAGGGCAGATAGCCAGAGGGTCGGATACTTGAAACTGAAGCTCCCAAAATGGCTGGAATTGTTTAGGATCTTCTGTGGGTTCTTATAGAATGGGATAATGAGAAAACTTCCAGGTGGATAGGTCGTCTTATTAACACCTGTCTGCGTTCACACTGCCTCCCCCTTCTCTCCGCTTAAATCTTCCCTGTCCTTTAAGGCTCTGTCCAGGCCTCACTCAGGATGTTTCCCAGACAGTGCTCACTTCCACTCTGTACTTTTGTCCGTGGTAAACATATTAGCATAGGCACCACGGTCCTCGTCTTTGATTATGGCTGACCCGGGGGCACCCACCAGCTGCGCCTTTTGCGTGCTTTTCTTTACATCTCCTACCTGGATGCAGTGTGGACCTTCAGGACACAACTCCTGATTTTGTTTCTTCCTCTTTGTCTGGTCCAACACCTAGTGTCTTAGAAGAATCCTCTATAAAGTTTCCCACACAGCAAACAGTCTTCTCTGCTTTGCTTTTCACTTAAAAAAAAGGGGGGGGGGGGCTCCTGGGTGGCTCAGTTGTTTGGCGTCTGCCTTCCGCTCGGGTTGTGATCCCCAGGGTCCTGGGATCGAGCCCCGCATCGGGCTCCCCACTCTGCGGGAAGCCTGCTTCTCCCTTTCCCACTCCCCCTGCTTGTGTTCCCTCTCTCGCTGTGTCTCTCTCTGTCAAATAAATAAATAAAATCTTAAAAAAAAAAAAAGATAAGGAACTTAAAAAATCATCTTTTGGTGTGTTTTCCTTTCTTCAGTGTTTTCTTTTTATAGGCATACATGCACACGATATGTATGTTAAATGACATGGTGTACTTTTTATTATATAGTTTGCTGTTTTACATACACATGGTGTATATTATCTTATATTAATATGTATTTTACAAGTGATTTGTAATGATTGTGTATTAGGCATATGCCAACCTATAGGTATGACAATTTTTTAAACTACTTATTATTGAATTTTAAATAACATTGCAGTGAACATTCTCCTTCCACAGCTTTTTAATTTTAATTTTAATTAATTAATTTTTTGGGTGGGGAGGGGCAGAGGGAAAAGGGGAGGGAGGGGCAGAAGGAGGGAGGGAAGAGGGGGAGAGACAGAGAGAGAGAGAGAATGAATCTTAAGCAGGCCCCCTCGGTGTGGGGTTCAGTCTCGCAACCCTGAGATCATGACCTGAGCTAAAATCAAGTCAGATGCCTAACTGACTGAGCCACCCAAGCGCTCTTTTTTTTTTTTTTAAATTAATTTTCTTTGAAGTAGGGCCCATGCCCAATGTGGGGCTTGAACTCACAACTGTGAGATCAAGAGTCACATGCTCCACCAACTGAGCCAGCCAGGCACTCCTCTCCTTCCATAGTTTTATTGAAAGACTTCCAGGGGCGCCTGGGTGGCTCAGTCGTTAGGCGTCTGCCTTCGGCTCAGGTCATGATCCCAGGGTTCCGGGATTGAGCCCCGCGTTGGGCTTCCTGCTCAGCGGGAAGCCTGCTTCTCCCTCTCCCACTCCCCCTGCTTGTGTTCCCTCTCTCACTGTGTCTCTCTCTGTCAAATAAATAAAATCTTAAAAAAAAAAAAAAGACTTCCAACAACTTAATTGTATTAAAATCAACTTAATACAGTAGTTTAAAAAAATGAATTTGTAGAATGTTATTTTATTAGTGTCCAAGTAATCTCCATGATTTGGGACTGTTCTAGTTGTGGGGTCCTCTCAGAAATAAATATTAAAGTACTAAGGATCAAATAAACATGTATACTAATAGAGAGGGATGTCAGATATTTAAGTAGATTATATAAAATAGATACTAAAGAACTTACGGAAACAACCTAAGTGTCCATTAGTGGATGAATGCATAAAGAAAAAAAAATAAACACACGCGCACACACACACACACTGGAATAATATTCAGCCCTAAAAAGGTAGGAAATTGTGTCCTTTTGACAGTGTGTAGGAAACTGGAGGGCATTATGCTAAGTGAAATAAGTCAGAGGAAGACAAACAATGCATGGTATCATTTATATGTGAAATCATTTCTAAAAAAAAAAGTCAAACTCAGACACAGTAGAAAAGTAGTGGATGGGGGGGTGGGGGAAATAGAGTTTGGCAAAATACGACAAACTTTTAGTTATAAGATGAGTAAAGTTTGAGGATCTAGTGTATAACATGTTGACTATAGTTGAAAATACTGTTTTATATGTAATTGAAATAAATTTGCTAAGAAAGTAAAACTTAAAGTTCTCACCAAAAAAAAAAAAAAAGTAAATATGTGAAGTGATGGGTATGTTAACTCGGGGGTAATCCTTTAATAATGTATGTATATCAAAACATTGTGTACAATAAATATCTTACAGCTTTATTTGTCAAAAATCAATACAGGTGGAAAAGAAAAATAATTTTATGCAAGAACTGTATACAAATTAAAAGCAAAAAACTGGAGAGGGGTGTGTGTGTGTGGGGGGGTCCCAGGGTGAATGCAGACTTTGACAAAAGAATCTACATGTTTTACAGTTGTATGACAAAACCTCACTGAAAGGAATGAGGGACAAAAAGCATGAACCTGACAACTTTGGAAAATGGTGTTTTGAGTAGACACTGTATTGTAGTTGGTAAGATTGTTTCTCATGGAGTACAGGCTAGCAATTCTGAAACTGCTTCACATGTATTCAGGGGTCGAACAAATGAATAAATGGATGGTGGATGCTGGGAGCCAGCTTTCTTACTGTTGGAGAGGGGAGTTCTGTGTCAGCACATCTGTATGAATTAGGTTTAGCTTCATACAGATGTCTCCAACTCTAATCCAGTACCACATGGTTCACTGTAGCCTTATGCCCTTGCTGACACAGAAATCGTTAGAGATGTGTATGCATATGCAGATTATTAGACATACATGTATTTCCTCTGTCTGACCACTGAGAGGGCTTGGAAGCAGTGACACCCTAGTTGTAGCAACATATCCAAATTTGGGCTTCTAAATACCATTCTTTAATAAAAATAACCAGGGCTCCTTGAAAAATGGATAATTATAGGTCTAGAGCATCTTGTATTAGAAAATTAGGAAGTACTCAGAAACATTTAAAAGGACATAGGAACAAACTCAGAGAGCCCCAAATAGCCAAAGCTGGAATAATTTGAGCAACAAAATAGTGTGGTACTGCATTACAACCCCAAGTATAAAATAAATATAAATGAGTATATAAGGGAAGGGGAAAAGACATCCTCCTCATAGAAGAGTTCCAAATAGTTTATGTTAATTCCACTTACCCCTTCAGGAGCTGGGGCTTAATTTCCCTCATTCCCTTGAGTGTGGGCTGACTTCAGTGACTCACTTCTAAAGGATACAGTGTGGAAAGGGTGAAAGGTAAACTTACAGTGAAGAAAACCGACAAACACTAGCTTAACCGAATAATCAAGGTTGACATCACCAGCGGTCATGCTGTTAGCATGTGCCCTTATTATAATGTGACGAGAAGGGCACTTTACCTCTCTGGTTTCCCCTACCGACTGCAGTCTAATTGTGAAAAAAACATCAGGAAATCTCAGCTGAGAGATTTAAGACATAGTACTTGATCAGTATTCCTCAAAACTGTCAAAGTCATGAAAAACAAGGAAAACTGAGAAACTGTGACAGAACAGAGAAAACTAAGTAGATGTGATCAGTAATTACAAAGTGGGATCCTGGAGTGAAAAAAGAACGTTTGTGGAAAAACTAGAAAAACCCAAATGAGGTCTGGAATTTGATTAATTTTTTCAAAAGACACTAAAATTTTCCTCCTCAACATTTAATTATGAAAACATTCAAATGTAAAGAAAAGTTGAAAGAAATGTACAGTGAACAGCCACATACCCACCACCTGGATTCAACAATTAAGATTTTGTGGTCTGCTTTATTACATGCCTACCCATCAATCCATCTTATTTTTAAAAGCATTTCAAAGTAAGTTGCAAACATTAGTACACGTGACCCCCGCCCCCCCCGCCAAAAAAGAACCCAAAACCTGTTTGGAATGTAATTTCTGCCAAGGCTGTTACAGTCCAGTGCCTACTAGGCACTAATGGTTGACATTATGTCTGTGGTTGTGCCCTGTTGAGAACAGAGGGGGATGACCGGTTAGAGAGGACGTAGGTTATGTAGGCACTTTCCAGTGGTGATCACAGCAGTATGTGATTAGGAGGCCATGCTGGACTGAAATGGATCTGTGCTTGCGGGCACTGGGGCATTGTCGGGTCTTCGAGCATCCAGGAAATCACAGCTATTTTCCTGCCACGTGGTTCCAATACCTCACACGGTATTCACTGATGTGGGCAGCTCTCAGGATATCGGGAAGGGATGGTGGGTCTGGACTGGGACAGGGTGAAACGCTCAGGTATGTGGATAGTGCCTGGGCATTTATTTGGGGAGAGTCCAAGTCCTCCCTGCCTATGGCATTCTTCCCGCCTCTCTGGTCCCCTGGGAAAATAAATAGAGCGGGAAGAGGGAGGCTTTAGCTCTGAACAGGGGTAGGAGGACTGATCAGCTCATCAATCAGGAGAGTGTGTAATTATGTAGAAAGGACAGAAATCACTCCCTGAAGGCCACAGACTTGGGGATTTGCCCAGAAGAGGACCTTACAGCTGCTAACAGTAGCCCTATTCAGCTTGGGTGCATAATGATTTTTAAACTAATCAGGAACCAAAGCCGGAGGCAGAGGGGACAAACACAAATATCTTGTTGACAGAGCAAACATCTAGATTTTGTTGGATAGGAAGTTGCTGAGGAAGGTCAGGGTGATGTAATGGTGTGTGCCAAGCTTTCATCCTTAAACAGATGGGCCCCCGAGGTACCATCTGCAGCTCCCTGGGGCCCTTCGAAATCACTTCCTATAAATTAAATCATTGTGAGTTAGGATTGAGAAATTAGTGTGGAAGACATACCTGAAGTAAAAGTAGACAAAAGAAGGAAATTTCCACTGGAGTTACCCACTTCCTCTTCCTCCCTTGCCTTATAAATAGACCTGAGACTTATTATTTTGGTCAACTTCCTTGTTTAGTACTTGAATATCATTGCCTCCCCCAATAACCATCCAAAGTAAACTTCCCTTTCTCCTCTTAAGTGCAGACAACTGCACTTATCCCCACCTAAGCCAGTGTCAGCTGGATATTTTTCATCAACTGTCTTGCTATTTTGGGTTTTCTGTTTTGGTTGAGGAAGTAGTGTTTTTGTTTCTGGTTTTTTCTTTCATCAAAGGAATAGTTGTTCTGGGAAAGCAGGGGGAAGGGATGTTTCTCAGTCTAGATCAGAGGAAGAAAATGTACAGCACCATATTTAAGTGGCTGATTATGAATCTTAACTGGTGATGTTTTTAAGAAAACATTTTGATCAAACATTTAATGAAATACTTCAGAACAGAAGGCAGAGTCCCCTGTACCCATCCTTTGATTTATTCAAAGTTGTCGACATCCCTGGGTGCCAGGCACCGAGGATTCACAGTGGCTCATGTGGCCTCTGCTCTTGGGGAGAGGCCCAGTCAGAGGAAATGGCACAGTGAAGTTTGCAGAGGCGTGAGGTGTGAGTAGAACATTGAAGGAGTCAGAGGAGGAGTGAGGGGAGACTTCTGGAGGAGGTAGTTCTTGAGCCACAGCTCAGGGGAGTAGCCAGGTAAGGTGTGGGTTGAGTGGAGAGGACAGAGCTGAGACTTGGAAGGTAAACTGTGTGTGGGAACAAAGTGGAGGGAACATGGAGTGCAGTGGGATATTCAGGAGAGACCCATGTAAAGGTCACTTTGGAAAAGGACTGAAGAGAAAAGCCAGGGATGGTGCATACAGATGCTGGTGGGTGAGGTCAGGGGCAGGAAGTTGGGGTGTTAGCCTGTCAAGCCTGCCGGCTTCTGTTTTCTGGGTGAAGTGGGAGGAAAGGGCATTTGTTAGAGCAGGGTTGAGGAGAATAGTAAGTTTGAGATAGTTGTTGAGGGGGCTGGGAGGGGGCTTTTTTTTTTAATTAAAAAATTATTTTTGAAGATTTTATTTGTGTGTGTGAGAGAGAGAGAGAGAGAGAACATGAGTGGGGGGGCTGGGGTGGGGGAGAAGCAGACTCCATGCCAAGCAGGGAGCCTGATGTGGGGCTCCATCCCGGGACCTTGAGATCACAACCTGAGCTGAAGGCAGACACTCAACCCCCTGAGATGGGGCTTTTAAAAAAAGACATTGAGTGTCTTTCTGAGTCCAAGACATTCAAGTGCAGTAGCAGCTTTCCGTGAGTAGAGTGACTTCTCTTTGGGGATTTTGGGCCCAGTGTTGAGGTATGGGGAAAATGAGTTGTGGTATTGATTCCTGTGGGTGTGGCAAAAGCAGAGAATTGCAGAGAATGGAGGGTGGTGGCAGTGGGGGTGAGTCGGATGATCATTGTTGGGGTCCATGGTCTTAAGGAATGAAGAAGGGGGCACACACTCCAGGGCATCGAAGAGCAAGTACCCTGGGAGTGAGGGGGGTGAGAACTGGAAGGATAGGAGGTTTGGTTTTCATGCCAGAGCATTGAATTGTGCCCTCTGACTCTAAAGTGTGGTTCTGGGAATGGCTGACTAGAGTCTGGAGCCAAGGTTTAGAAGCCCAAGTGCAGTAACAGTGATGGTAACTCAGGTCAATGACTAAGTGCTGTGTGTTAGGAACTGCTGTATGTGCTTTGAACTGTTAATTCAACAGCATCTCTGTGAATAGCCACATTATTATCCCCATTCATAGGAAACTGAGGCCCCCTAGTAATTGGTCAAGGTCAGTTAATAGATGATGGGATTCTAATCCAGGGTGCCCATCCCCCACCCCCAAACCCCTAAACTCTCATTCCTTTAGGAGCTGACCTTTGGCCAAAGAGAAAAATTGTAAATTAAGTCCCTCCTTCCTTTTTCTAGTGTATGAGGAGAAGTTACCAAAAACAGATATGTGACAGCTGAGAATTGGGGTGGAGGGTGGTATGACTGTGGGTAGGGAGCAGGGGACAAACTCAAAGGAGGGTGAAATTTTTTTACTTGAGTTTGTAAGAGAAATGGGATCAGCCAGTGTCTCCTGGTGGAGAGAGGCTCCATCCAAGGCAGGGAGAGGGATGAAGGGTTAGTGTTTAATGGACACAGAATTTCATTTGGGGAAGCTAAGAAAGTTCTAGAGATGAATATGGTGACGGTTGCACAACATTGTGACTGCACTTAATACCACTGAAGTGTACACTTAAAAATGGCTGAAGTGGTAAATTTTATGTTGTAGTATGTTTTACCACAATAAAAAATAAAAAGATGGTGAAGAGAGAAATAATAATTGCAACCATTTATGATTTTCCCAGTACAAAATGGGCGCTTATTACACACTTGAATGTATGCTGAGGATTTTGCGAAGTGCTTTATGTGTATTTTTATTTAATGCTCACTTTCAGACATGAGGTCAGTTCTGTTGTGCAGAGGAGGAATCTGAAATTTGAAGAGATTAGGCAGCTCGCCCAAGGTCATATATGCAGAAAATGGCAGAGGCCAGGCACTACCAGATCCCCCTGACTCCAAAGCCCTTGCCATTAACCCCTAGGGGATTGAACAATGGAAAGAAAGTTCCAGACAGATGCAGTGATGGTGGAGCGAGCAGGGGTAGGGTTGTGGGTGGAAGGAGGACTGGATAGGGAAAATGCTGGGCTACTCAATGAGGTTGGGTAAAGACTGGGGAGCAGCAGGACCGTGGCCATGAGAGGTTGGGCGCAGGGACTGCCCTTCTGTGTCTGGATTGGGCATGAGCTCTGACAGAGCCAGTGGGAAGGCCAACCGACACTGACCCTGGACCCTGTCTCTGAAGGGGGCCGGGACTATCGGGAGCCCTAAGTGCAGAGTGTGGGGGGAGGTGTCTGCCATCTGTAGTTTTCTTGGTAGAAGTTTCTTCTTAGACCTGCGGTAGCAGAGGCCAGAGGTGTGGAGAGTGCAGAGATGGGGCTCAACCTGGACCCCCTTTCTCATCTTCCTCCTGAACTTCTTTCCTACTGCCTGTTGAATCCCGAAGTCAGCAGCCTGATGTTGAATTTAGGTGCATGAATACGGGAGGAGATGAGCTGGTGGCGGTGAGGAGGATTGGCTATATTTCTAATGCTGACAGAGCAAATAACAAGGGTGAGGTCAAATCGTGGCCAGCTCTCTGCCTTGGTAGCCCGTCAGCAAACTCCAAACGTTTTGCTGCAGGTTTTCTTTCTTTCTTTTTTTTAATAAAGATTTTATTTATTTGACAGAGAGAGACACAGCGAGAGGGGGAACACAAGCAGGGGGAGTGGGAGAGGGAGAAGCAGGCTCCCCGCGGAGCAGGGAGCCTGACGCGGGGCTCGATCCCAGGACGCTGGGATCATGACCCGAGGCGAAGGCAGACGCTTAACCGACTGAGCCACCCAGGCGCCCCTTCTTTCTTTTTAACACAATAGTATGAAATACATATATCAGGAAACAGATTTACCTGGCTCTTCAGGAAGTTTTTGAGGTTGTAACCTGACACTCGGAAGGCGTATCCTGTCTTCAATGGTGACCGATGACAGTTGTGACCTGGGGGGGGGGCGGGGGGCTATCCCAGATACTTGGATTTAGAGAGGTGGTTGTGAGGAGATCTAAGCTGCTTATAAGGGAAGTGCTCTGTTGAGAGTTCCTGTTATTATTTTACTTCACGTGCTTACATTGGATTCAGCAGAACTCTTCTGCTGGTGGTTTTAGATTCTGTGCTGAGAGGCAGGCTCCTTGAGCATCGCTTTCTGTGTAACAGTGGTGACTTTGGAGAGCGTGGCCTGTGATTATATAATCATTTTGAATAAATAAAGAGATGTTCTCATGACAGGTCCTGCAAGGGCAGCCTGGAAGCCGGCATCGTAGGGATTAAGTTGCCCTGCAGTAGGGTTTTGCCGCCGTCAGAGCAGCTGTAACCTCCAGGTGTAAACAGACTTTCTTCAGCATCATTGCAGAGTCCTGGGAGGATCTGAGCTCAGCGGGATGCTCTCCATCCAAAGTCGTTT
This sequence comes from Leptonychotes weddellii, assembly GCF_054177405.1. NCBI lineage: Eukaryota > Metazoa > Chordata > Mammalia > Carnivora > Phocidae > Leptonychotes > Leptonychotes weddellii. The sequence continues at coordinate 65,924,106 of NC_138371.1, read as the reverse complement.
GTAGAACCTTGTCCTGGCTGTGATATGTTTTACCCCCAATAGCTGGCTGGATCTATAGAGCTTTACAAGGGAGCTTTTCAAGGGAAGGTGGCTTGTATACTTGCTGGTGCCAAATTCTGATGAATCATTTAACTGTCCCCTTTTCTGCCCTTTTTCTTTGGAACACTTGGGGGCCAGGTAGAGTAAGGCAAATGGGATTTACCTTAGAATGAAAATAAGGACTAAAATAGCAATAACGAAGGTAGCCCTTAGTTTGGGAAATAATAATGGCTAACATTATAATGAGCCGTTATCTTCTGGGCCAAGTGCCTTCCGGGTATTATCTGAAAGCCTCTCTGAGAACAGGATCTTGTCTTTTGTTCAAGCTATATCCCCCAGCCAAAAACAGAGCCTGGCCCCGAGGAGGCTGCTCCAGTGAATGAATTTAGCACAGATAAGGATTCTGAGGCACAGAGAGGTTAGACTGTCTGCCCAAGGCCGCACCATTAATAACTGGGATTCCTTGACAATAGGTAGATAAAGTGGAAGGCACAGAGAATAAAGGTTTGTCTTCAGAACCTCTTGACTGAAAATATGATTTACTGTGGTTACAGAGGTGTCTTGAGTTTTACAAAAGTTAATTTCTCCATCTATTAAAAACCAATTTTTATAATTAATTTTATTAAAAATAAATATAATTATATAATTGTAATAATGTTACAGAGATTAAATGAGAAAGAACTTGGAACACTGCCTGTACTTTGTTAAGCGCTGTATGTGTTTGAAAATTTGCCTTAAGTATCATTTATCTTTTAAAGGATGTTCACTTGGTTTTAATTTTGAAGTAAAACAACAAATTTCTTTTTTTTAACTGTGGGTACTATCTTTAAAAGTATAGACCTGAGTGAGGGGCACCTAGCTGGCTCAGTCAGTAAAGCATGTGATTCCTGATCTCAGAGTCATGAGTTCAAGCCCCATGTTGGGTGTGGAGCCTACTTTAAAAAAAAAAAAAAAAAAAAAAAGGTAGAGTTGGGTGAGAAAGTATAATTCAGAGATATTATAGGAAAGCCAAGAGTGAGGTCTGATTTTAGTAATAACAATATTATGTTATACTGCATGAATACAAAATATTTTCTTAGCCAAACAACTAGAATACAGTAGTTTAGTAGGAATAGTCCATAGATCACCAAGAAAGGTATATTAGAAGAAAGTGTTATTGTTTAGCCTGTAGTCTAAACATTTTTGACACAGAGTCCTATCAGTAAAATACTTTTTGCTCATACCTGTAACATTTTGTATATTTTGTATATTTATGAATTATAGTCATTATAAAACATAAAAATAAAAATAAAAGAACCAGGCAAGTAAACATGATTAGACATTCTCATGTTTTCTTTCTATATTCAGGAGATCACCCTGCGCCTTCTACTTTCGATCTGGTTTAGAAAGACTGAAAGTAATCCACAAGGGAAAGCACATAGCATTTTTTGAAGGAAGGTCTGCTAGATGGAGTGCTATGTGGATGAGAAATTGACAGAGAGGTAAACTGTCAGGCAGATTGAGTGTAGGATGTTTTGCGGAGTGAACCAGAAAGCTGTGCCTGGCCATCTGCTTGAAAATGTTGGTGAGGTGGTCATAAACCAAACTGCTGAGGATTGAAGTGTCCCCATTAGAATGATCCCATCACTTCCTCATGACTGATTATGCCAGCCTCACTGAATTAGAGGAAAAAATATGGTTCATATACTGTTGGCAGAATTGCTTCCAAATTTGAAAGGTATTTCAACTATTTGAAAGGAATAGACTTGAATGGAGTAGTAAGGAAGTTAAATTTGGAAGTGAGAAAGTGGAAGTAAGATGAAATCACTGGACCTGACCTTGGCAAGAGGCTGGGTGGATAAAGGGGTAGGGAGGAGGTGCTGATTATGGCCCCAGGAGAGACCGGGGTGGAGGCCGTTGAGGTCTCTGGAAAGCCAGGAGTAGAGAAGGGAGTGGGGCACTTACTGTTGTCATTATGGAATATCTGCTGGTAAATTAGTCTTAGTTTCCCACAACTTAATATTTTCTAAGATCGTCAAATACCTTACCTGTTTCTGGGTTTGGAAGATCACAGGGAAGGGAGACTGTCAAGTTAACAAACTGTTGTTCGCTTCTCTGGGGAGAGTCCTGTAGTGGCTGGCATTCCATGGTAGAAGTCTTCAGCCTGGCAACATTGGTAAGTGCCCCAAACCGACAAGTGGTAATGAAGGTGAATTTATTTGGGATGATGGTTGGTACAGACTGATCATCTACTTTTTTGCTGATCCTTGGGACTGGGTTGAACTACTATGGTAAGTGGGGAATTGCAGACAGATACGGAATTCAAATTGTTTCTTGGACAACTATAAGCAGACTGGGGAAATAAATGAAAGATTGCTCAAAGCTTCATTTTCATTCGAGAATGCACAAAGCTGTGTACTCAGTACTGAATGGAAAGTACAATGTGACAGGATTTCAACAGTGATGCATTTTATTCATCATCCACAAATAAAGTACTTGGGTACTATTGTAATATTTTGGGGAGAGACATTCCACAACGAGAGAGAAAAAAAGCCTCTTCTGGAAATAGGTGGGCTGGATATTAAAGAACCAGAGGAAAAAGCAGGTATGGGCCATTGATGGATACCTTCTGTTCCCTTCAGAACTTCTTTGAAAGACCCGACAGATAGACATACCCAGTCTTTGGTGGTGTTCGGCTCTGGAGAAGTTTTTAAAAATGATAGTCAGAACTAATAACTATTCCTGTCCTTAGTGTTACATATAAAAGGCTTAGTCACTCATAAATTATTGGTTGATGTGTTTGTGGCTTAATGGGGAATTTGAGAAACTGTGATAGTTGGCAGATCCTTAGCAGTGCCAGGAATAGAATTGGACACTGATAAAATAAGGATTTGGGGTTGCTGGGAGGCCTTGAGAAAAGTGACCTCACTAAAGGAGTGAATCAAGGAAAAGTTATGTCGATTCCAGAAACATTACTCATTAGGGGAATGCAGCCGAGCCCTTCCCCTCTGAATGAGAAGCCTTGGGAGCGCCCGGGAGGGCCTGTCCTACCGCAGGGGTGCCCATGAACCCACTGTTGGGATGGTAGAGGAATTGGTACTAACGTGTGGCGCTAGCGTACAGATTACAGTCTGCCAAACCCTAGTTCGAGGATGTGGGAAGGGGATGACATTCAGAACTAAGTGTTTGTGGAAGTGAATGAAAAACGTTTAAAAATTTTCTCTGAGTGACCTTAGAACATCACTTGTTCACATTGGGTCTCGATTTCCTCCTCTAAAAATAAAAGAGAGGTTTATTGGAATAATCTCCTAAAGAGAGATGATCTCAAGTAGAAGAGATAATCGTGTGTCCATTTTGAGTAGATGAGGGTGAGGTGACATTTATTTAACACTATCTACTACATATATTCCTGGTGCTTCATGCACAAACGTTCCTTTAATCCTCATCGTTTCTTTACTCTAAATCCTCCCTGTAAGGTAGTGACCTCACGGTTCCCATTTTACAGATGGGTGTGTCACGTGGACAAGGTCACCTGGGTACCACTAATAAGTGGCTGAGCTGGAATACAGAGAGAAATGGTGGTAATAATAGTAACAGTGATTCATCATAAGTTTTGAATGAAATGAAAAAAAAGTCAGTGCTTGGGGTATTGGGATTGTTTTATTTTCTCATAGGTTACTTGGAAGCAAAACAGAGTTTTTAAAGATAGCAAGATCTCAGATTCCACCCCTTGCAGTGGGAAAACTCAGTTTTTGGATTGTTGGGGTTTGGGGGAGGGGCCATAAAGTGACACCCCAGTTTTTCCTGTCAGTCTGAGTTCTGAGCCAGTTCTGACAGAGACAAGGAGAAAGAAGACAGTGGGAATTCAGATTGCACCGTTTTTACCGGTACTGGAGAATAGGACACACAAAAGTATCAACAGTGGGCTTCTTAACTGAATCACAGAGCAGGCTGCGCTGGACCACTGAGGCTCCCTGACATGGAGGCCTGCTTCCATATAGCCAGCATTTTAAGAAGACTTAATTGTGTGCTTCCAGAGAGTAGCTTGACACCCAAGGAGAGGAAGTGGGGAGGGGCTGGGTCCCCCACCCCTAGTTTCTATTTCCAAACCTCAAGGATTAGATAAGTCACCAGGGCATTTAGGAAGGGGTGAATGAGGGGCCAGTGGGGAGGCCCAGATGGTAGCTGGAGGCCTGCTCTCCACACGAAGGGAAACAGGAGCCAGTTATCCACCCCCCCCCCCGCCCCACTCCTCCCATAATAATGCTGTTCTGTTTCCCAAAGTCAACAACATTCTGGATAAATTGTTCTCTTCTACTTGAGATACTGGCTTCTGTAAAAGTGAAATTGTATTTCAAAACAAAACGAAACAAGCCTTACCTGTGTTGTTGCTGCTCTGGTTTCCATCTTAGTAGGAGTCAGAGTAAACTATCGTGTCATATATTGTTCACTCCATGCTCTAAGAAAGTCCCGGTAATTGTGCTAATGGCAGTGTCTTTCAGACACTGAATTCAGCTGCATGCCTTTGGAACTTTAAAATACCTTGGTGCTTCTAGTCTTTTTGGGAGATGGTGAATGGGTTGAAAACTTCAGGTAAACAAAAACCGCCCTTATCCATATGGCTGTTGAAGTTTCTGCTATGTGAGAGATCCTGTTTTATTATTTTATTTTATTTATTTTATATTTTTGCGAGAGACCTAGTTTTTAAGTTTGTTCTCTCCCATCATACACTATTTTTTCCTAAGAGTAATGGAAGATACTCAGACTGAAAATTATTGTGGGCAACTGGCTTGTCATTTGTTTTTCTTTTTTTTTTTTTTTTAGATTTTATTTATTTATTTGACAGAGAGAGACACAGCGAGAGAGGGAACACAAGCCCCGGGAGTGGGAGAGGGAGAAGCAGGCTTCCCGCAGAGCAGGGAGCCTGATGCGGGGCTGGATCCCAGGACCCCGGGACCATACGAGCAGAAGGCAGACGCTTAACGACTGAGCCACCCAGGCACCCCGGCTTGTCATTTTCTTAAGTAACATTTTTATTCAACAAGTAAAACAAATTTGCCTAACTAAATTATTCATACGAATTCTAAAACTTGTCATTTAGAGTGGATGTTGGGATATTCAGGTCATTTAGAAGGCTGTGGTTAAAAATAAAATGACCTAAATATATAGTTCTACTTTTTTTTTTTTAAGGGAAGCTTAAGCTTTTAATTTTTGTTTGACATTGGTCCTAATTCTGTTTCTATTGGGAATGTAAGTAGCTAGTCTTTCAGTGTTCTAAATAAGGAAAATTCCTTCCTCTTTTTTTTTGGTCGTTTCTCATGGTATCTGTGGCTCTGTTTTTTAGCCAGGTTGTGTAAGTTCTATATCCTTTCTGATACTTGAGGGGCATATATGTGAGTGAGCAAGAAACTGGAGAGGGTGGAAAGCAAATGACTTCTCCCAGAAAAATTAATGACCGTTCGTTAATTGTTCCGATCACTCCTTTTGTATTTTAAAGGAAGGAACATTTGACATGTGAACTTGTGCCGATCTGCTTTTGGGCAGTAACTGGAGCATAAAATGTTGAAAATCAATTATGCATTTAGGGAGATGAAACAGGCTGACATATTGAAGGCATATTGTATTCTGTTTGGTGGACAAAGCAGGGCAGTTACGTCATATTCCTGCAGTAAGATTGTGTCCCAAGGGGGTGAGACACAGAGGATAACACATCCCGATGTACTCAAACCTTACAGAACATGGGGCTTTTTATAACATACTTGCCATTTGTCCTGGGAGAAAATCCTGTCTTAAAAATTGGCTCTGCTTTTTGGGTTGTTGGCTGATAAGTAAAGAATTTGATTTTTTTAAATACATTCTTGGCCTTGATTTATAGCAGTCTGGTCAATTTGCAGTGCATTCTACAATTCCCTTGTGCCAGTTAGGTGGTAAGATTTTTGCAGGAGAGGGTAGAGAGAGTTTCAGGTTTCTTCTGTAACCCACTGTGCCCGACACAGCGCCGACTACCTCCATAGCCATTTGTAGATTTGCAGGATGCCCACATGGGTGTTGTCTTGCGTTCACTTGATAGGAGAGGCCCCTGATGACTGGGTTCTGTTGAGTCTTAAGCCACACGGATCAGTTGGTAGCTGTATTAGTCTGGATCAGCTATATTGGTTTGTGAAGGCTGCGGTAACAAGTACCACAAATTGGGAGGCTTACAGAACAGCAATGTATTGTCTCACAGTTCTGGAGGCTAGATTCTAGTTCAAGATCAAGGTGTCAGTAGGGTTGGTTCCTTCCGGAGCCTGTGAGAGGAAGTTTCCGTTCCCGGCTCCCTCTTTGGCTTACGGATGACCTTCTCTTCTCTGTGCCTTCATGTCATCTGTCCTCTGTGCATCTCAGTCTCTGTGTCCAAATTTCTCCTTTTTTTTTAAGGACACCAGTCTGGTTGTTGGGCCCACCCTAATGATCTCATTTTAACTTGATTACCTCTGTATAAAGACCCTGTGTCCAAATAGAGTCACCTTCTGAGGTGCTGGGAGTTAGGACTATAATGGATTTTGGAGGGACACAATTCAGTTCATAACAGTAACGTATCTGGGGTCACATTCTCCTTTTGTCTCCAAATTCATCAACTTTCTCAGCCTTGTTTAATAAATATTTGTTGTTTGGTTTATATGCAGCCTAGACAGGGAAAGCCAAACTTTTTACTCACAGAAATGCCCGTTGCTCTCCTTCAGGTTCCCTGACATGCTGGTTTATAGATAGAAGTCATTTCTTAGATCACAACGGTTTTGCTTGAGGCTGTTTTTTTATTGTTTTAAAAACATTTGTCTTCTCCCCCTTTGATCCCTGGAATATAAAAATTCTTGCGATTTGATGTATACATTGATTTAAGAGATATAAACCAATATATGTGCACTTTGCCCATGATCTTTTCTCTTTTAGGAGTACTTTTTTTGTCTTAGCAGCGGAAAATGATTGTCAGTGTTTGAGGGTTTATATATAGGATGTGCAGCCACCTGGGTGGTTAGTCTCTTTAACTATCAGGTGTCAGTAAAAATCAAGGTACCAGGTAGTTCTCCCATCCAGGTTTGGGTTGGTACTCAGAATATAACCTAAAAGGTAAAATATATCTTATGACTTTGAATTTTCAGTAATATTTAAAGGGATATTTCCTACCAAATAACCTTTGTGCCAAAAAGGTGTCAGTTTGTTTAAGAAATTTCCAAGTGTAATGCAGTTTCTTCTTAGAGCTAGGTCCAGTTTGTCTGACTCAGGATTGTAAATTCGTAGGGAATGACTCTGTAAATGTCAGGAAATAACTATTTGCAGTGGTTCTGAGTTGGAAGACTACAGATACATACTGCATGTACTGTATGCACGCAGGTTAAATACAGTTTTCAAAGTAGTTTTAAGTTTGCTTATATTTTACATACCTTTTTTTTTAAATGAAGGACAGATGCCAGCATGTTGAAATTTAAAAATAAGACCCTGATTGAAATGGTTTAGGACATTCTCTTGTGCATGTTGATTTATAGCCTGGCAAGACTTGTGTGTGTGTGTGTGTTTTGAATGCTGTTATAGAACAGCCACGGAGATCAAAACCTCTTGTCACTGTTGCCCAGCATCCCACAGTTCAAAGGCAGCCAGTTACATAGTGCTTGGCAGGAAGCCTCCCATTCTGTATATTTGTTGAGAGAAAAGAGAGACAGAGGCATCTGTGTGGAGCATTTTATAATGAAGGAAGAACAGCCCGGCTGCTGTAGGCAGGTATTAAAAGTCTATCCCACCGGCCTCATACTGTATTTGCTGCAGATGCATTCCCACGAGGCCGCCAAATTGAGAGAAAGCCCACTCTTCGTGCAGCACAGCTGTTAAAATAGTTAATACTGTTCTTCCTAAACTATTATGGGAAATACAGTATCTGGCTTTTGAGAACATGAACTTATAGTGCATTTGGGGTCTTTGAGCTCATTAACAATTTAATTCTAGCAAATAGCAGCAGACTGGATTATGTAGGCTCTAATAACTCATTTTTTTAAAAGATTTTATTTTTAAGTAATCTCTACACCCAGTGTGGGGCTCAAACTCACAACCCCAAGATCAGGAGTCATGTGCTCCACCAGCTGAGCCAGCCAGGTGCCCCTCTAATAATTAATTCTTTTTAAAAATGCATGCTAAAATATATATGGCAAAATTTACATTTTAACCATTTTTAAGTGTATAGTTCAGTGGCATCAAGAACATTCAGATTGTTGCACATTCATTACCACATCCCATCTCCAGAACTTTTTCATCATCTCCAAGAGAAACTCTAACATTACTGTAACGTTAAACGGTAAGCCCCCATTCCCACCTCCCCCGGTGCCCCTCTAATAGAGATTCTGCTTTCTTTCTCTATGACTTTGCCTGTTCTGAGTACCTCACGTAAGTGCAGTCATATATTTGTCCTTTGTGTCTGGCAGATCTGGTGTAATTTTTTTTTTTTTTTAAAGGTCTGGTAGTTCTTAAGTTCTATCTGACTAGCTTTCACCATATGCCATTTTCTTTTTGATCATAAAATAATGTAGTAGCTAACTTTAGGATATTAAAGCTCTAGGACAAGTTCAAAACTCATATGCCTTCAGGGGCCAGACAGTAGTAACATCTAATATTTATAAAGCATTTGCTGTGTATCAGGTACAGCTGTAAGTGCTTTGCAGGTAACAACACATCTCCCCTCACACCAGACCCAAGAGGTAAATACTATTCATGTTGCAGTTTGGCAGAGGGAAACAAAGATGGATTATTTGTCTAAGATAATAACATGGCTAGTATGTGGCAGAGCTGAGATGCGGCTCAGTAGTCTCTGTGTGAGAGCCTAAACTAAGAATCTCCTTGGTTGTGTGCTGGTGGTGTGCACAAAGGCAAAGGGAATCCTGAGCCAGAGATGGAATGAGCGGACCAGGAATGGCACCCAATCCTCAGCCCCAGGGTTGGGGTTAACTAAGGGAGCAGCGGAGGTGGAGTGCTGCTGAGTGGAAATGGGGCCTAATACTGCTGGCACTTCCAAATTTCCAAGAGAAGCTAGAACTCCTTCTTTATGTATGACTTCGCTATTTCTAAGTCTTGGCCACCTAACTCAATTAAAAACAAAACCAAAGCACGTGGGCCAGACAGGATTTCTGTTGCCTCTTAGTTTGAGACCTCCACTCTGGAAGTTTCCCGATAATCTTTTACTTATCTAGGCCCCTCAACAGTTTGTTACCCCTCGCACTCTCATCACTTGCTGTTGTTTGGACCCAGAGGCAGGTCTTGCTGATCTTTGCTCCCCAAGCTGTGATGTTCATGTAGCAATATTCAGTAAATGTGTGCTGAGTGAGCCTTTACAGCACTCATGATTTCTTCTGCTGCTGCAGGAGTTCACTGCAAGTCTCATTTAAAACGAAACAAAGCCAGTCTATCTTGAGAGGTTCATGTCCTCTCATGTAGAGCTTCATAATTTATGAAGAGCTTTTTTGACTTAACAGTGCTGATTAAAATAGGACTTTAAAGTGTGTGTGTGTGTTTAGAAAATCCCCCAAGGAAATTCAAATATATGCTGTGTATTAACACACAATCCTAAACCTCCTTATTCTAATAACAGCTGCTAGCATTTGTGACATGCTTACTGCTTGCTAGCCAATATGTTAAGGATTATACACACCTATTTCTTTTCATTCAGTCAGGTAAGAATTTGGATTTAGATTGAATTTTAGAATTGGAAGCACTTGAACACACCTAATGCAATTTGCTGACTTTGTATATGAAGCTGGTCAGGGCCAACGAATTTAAGAGCCTGGTTCAAGGTCATATATCTGTTGAGTGGTATAGACATAACCCTCTTGGACATTTACCTCTATTGGATGGTGTAGACATAACCCTCTTGGACACATACATCTGTTGAGTGGTGTATCCTGTGTCTCCTTTTTCCTGACCTCTGGTCCCAGGGTCTTTTTCTAGGCACATAGTGCTGCTCCTTGGATCTTTCCATCATCTGTGGGAAAACAGGGCTTGTTAAGTTAAAGTATAATAATGTGTTACCACTCATATAAACAGCTTCTGAGCTGTGGATCATTACTAGGGTATTTGAAATGGTTTGCTAGTAAAGGTGTGGTTTTGGAGTCTTTGAGAGATGCCTGGAGTCTGGAGTTACATGAGGCTAAGATACCCAAGTCCTTACCTATTAGCACAGGACCCTAAACTAAAATATCTGATCATCTTAGAGATAATACTGTAAATGAGAATGTAAGGAGAATGGTTAACTTAAAACAGGTCATTTACATATGAATGATATAGTAATCATCACATTCATCTAATATTTGATCCTTTGCCCCCACTTGGTAGATGTCTGTGGTTTTCAAGTCTACATTGGAAGCTGGAGGGCAGGGCTTGGATGCTTCTCTCACTTAACTGGAAATTATTAAGGCTTTTTTTTTTAAGTTATTTTCCCAATGACAAAAGTAATCTATGCTTTTGGTATAAATTAAAAAAAATGCAGAAAAGTAATTTTACCGTTCACAGCTTTCCTGCACACATTTAAAATAAGACAGTAGGGGCACCTGGGTGGCTCAGTCGTTGGGCGTCTGCCTTCGGCTCAGGTCCTGATCCCAGGGTCCTGGGATCGAGCCCCACATCGGGCTCCCTGCTTGGCGGGAAGCCTGCTTCTCCCTCTCCCACTCCCCCTGCTTGTGTTCCCTCTCTCGCTGTCTCTGTCTCTGTCAAATAAATAAATAAAATCTTAAAAAAAAAATAAATAAAATAAGACAGTAATTTAATTTTATTTAAATTGAACAAAACACAACTGAAATGAAAACAGAAGGAATTGCTGAACTTAATGTTATTTTCAAATTTAATGTTTCCCAAACACACCCAAAGAATATTGCTCTAAAGTTAAAAAAAAAAGTGTATATGAAAAATATTGACAAGCCAGCAGAAGAATCTAGAACACTGTGACTTTAGAGTTCTGTTTTTCTATGTTACCATATTGTCCACATGCAAGAGAAGGACAAACAATATGGAGTGGCATATAATTAAGGGCTAGAGTATGTGATACAGGTCTTACGTCAGAGTTTGAGGATGGGAAAGGGGACTTGTTAAAAACAAATTGAAAATTTTTCCTACAGAAATTAAGAGATCAATGTCTTTTTTGGCATTGTACAAGAAAAGAGTTCTGCTACATAAAAATAGGTTTGAACGCCCTGGATATACATGATTTTACTTGCTCACAACAGCCTTTAGAGGTGTTCTTTCTTGGATCATTGAGACTTGAAGTCTACTGGTGGTGGTGGTGGGGATGGGGAGGGACACAACTCCCTCGAGGTGACAGTGCTTGTCGGGGGCGGGGCAGAAGGCCACCCTCTCTCAGTGATCTCCTCAGGCAGGTGATGTAGGTATTGTACTGGGACAGTTGTGTATCACTTGGCAATCTAGTTATCCTGAACACAGTTGCACTTTTGGAATTAAGCAGAAAAGCCCTCTAAGCGGTCCGGAATAGATAGATCATCTGTGTTTATATGCACCTGTCTCCTAAGTGTGTGCCCAGGGCTCTTTTATCTGGAGGCCATTTGAATTCTATCCGTAGAAATGACAATCTGGAAATCGGAGACATGCTTGACTGTATAAGGACATCAGCTTAGAAAAAACACATGCTGTGTGCAGCCTGACAGGCCTTTCTAAGATCCCTTGGCAGGATAGTAACTGGGTTTTTGTGATGACTCCAGGTTAGGTTTTGTTAGATTCCCAAATATTTATTGGGTGTGTACTATGTGCCAGGCTCTGGGCATATGATGATAAACAAATTAGGGTCCCTTACTTACAGTCTAAGAGGGCAGATGGTTTCGTATGCAAATACAAGACAGTATAATAAGGGGTACAGAGTAGAGATGAAGGGGATATAGTGGGAGCAGAGGGAAAATTAAGACCTCTGCTCCAGAGTGAATGCAAGGTGGTAGGGTCTTGGGGAGTGAATAGGAGTTGTCCAGGTGGAGTAAAAACATATACCAGGTTGAGAGAGACCTGTGTACACTAATAAGGTCGCTGGAATCTGGATTGTAAATGTTAGAGACGGTTTTATTCCAGATAGGTAACCTGGGGCTTTTAAAAGTTATTATGGAAATTGTCAAAAACATACAAGTAGTGAGAATATAATGAACTGCTATATACCGATCAACCAGCTTCACAAATACTAACATTTTGCCAATCTTGTTTTACTAACCCTTCACCACTGGTTTTTATGTGGTTAGAGCATTTTAAAGCAAATTCCAGACACTATGTAATTTTACTTGTAAAGAGTTCAGTATCATCTCTAAGAAAGATCCCCCCATGCCATTATCACACAATAAAATAAAGATAATTCCGTAATATCTGTCCAACACCAGTCCATGTGCAGATGTCCCCTATTAACACAGGTTTTTTGTTTTGTTTTGTTTTTTAAGGATTATATGTATTTATTTGAGAGAGAGAGAGAGAGAGAGAGTGCTCATGCACATGAGGTGGGGGGGTAGCGGCAGAGGGAGAGGGAAAAGGACACTCCCCACTGAGCAGGGAGCCTGATGCTGGGCTCAATCCCAGGACCCTGAGCTGAAGGCAGACACTTAACTGACGGAGCCACCCAGGCGCCCCTTGACACAGGTTTTATACTTAAAGGGAGCAGTTTCATTATCTTAAAGATTCATTTATTTACCATACCTAATTTTCCAGGGATGTTGGATAAATGGGGCATTACTCTCATACCATATTTTTATTCCTTTCTTTAGAAATGTTATACACTTTATTTGGTCTTCTGATTGTTTTAACTCAGACTGGCCCTGATGGGGAGCTGTGCCTTATAATTTTTTATATTACTTAATGGTCACATTGCAAGGCCTTTTCCAGGATTTGGAAAACATTCAAAACTCTCAGGGCTAGATTATAAATGACTTAGGATACCCTGACCAGTTCCTTTGGTTTTGCTTCAGTTTCTAGCTGTCAGTGATTAATTCATGGGTTGGAAGTGTGGAGTTTGTTCTACATAATTTTGCCCCTGCAGCCTTTGAAAGCTCTTTCCTAGCATGCCTTCTTGGCTTGGACCAGCTCAGTGTCCATGCTCACATGCCAGGCTTGTTGGAGGCTCCACAGGCTCAGCTTGTGGAGGATTCTTCAGGGGTTGAGCTGAGTCACCCTCCATTTTGATGCTTTCCTCAACTACTTCAGCCTGCTTTGGTTCCCTGTCCCCCTCCATTCTTCTTACCATGTGCTCGAGCCTTGAATTATATGCTAATCTATATTATATGTACTTCTCTTGCATGTAGGCAATATGAAGCAGAAGGGATGGGAACTTTGAAGCCAGCATCATCTGAATTCCTGAGCCTGTTTCTTCTTTTTTTTTTTTCAAATTGTGGTAAAACACACACACATACATAACATGAGATCTACCCTCTTAACAAATTTTTAAGTGTACTATGTAGTATTTTTAACTATAGGCACAATCTTGTACAGCTGGTGTCTAGAACTTTTTCATCTTGCATGACTGAAACTTTATACTCAATGAACAACATTTCCCTATTTCCTCCTCCCCTCAGCTCCTGGCCAGGAGCTATTCTACTTTCTGCCTCTGAGTTTGACTACTTTAGATACCTCATGAGTTGGAATCATACGGTATTTGACCTTCTGTGACTGGCTTATTTAACTTAGCATAGTCCCCAATGTTCATCCATGTCTTAGTATGTGACAGAATTTCTTTCCTTGTTTAAGGCTGAATAATATTCCACGTGTGTGTGTGTGTGTGTGTGTGTGTGTGTATACACACACCACAGTTTCTTTATCCACTCATCTGTCAATGGACATTTAGGTTGCTTCTGCAATCTTGGCTATTATCAATAATGCTGCAGTGAACATGGAAGTACAAATCTCTCCTTGGGATCCTGATTTCAGTTCTTTTGGATAAATACCCAGAAGTGGGGTTGCTGGATCACATGCCTAATATGTATATTTGGGTTTGTGATACAGAACTTGTGCTCCATGTAATGCATGGCATAGAGAATGGGTCCTCTCTTGTCCAGAGTCATTGGACAGACTCTCTTGTTCATGTATTTCGCTGTACTTTATCACAGGTAGTTAGTACTTCTTGCTTTCCTGATGCCTTACTGTTTTTGACCATGTGTTCAGTAACTTTGAGAATTATTTTGATGCAAAGTCATCATTTTCCATAAAGAAAAAAAAACACACAAAACCCAGTTTTTATTCACTGGTCACTCACAGCAGCTGTGTCATTGAGGAAGTGTTGACACTGCTTTTGGTTTTTAAATGACTGTGTGTTATTCCTTCCCAGGACTGAAAAAATTGCAAGGTTGGAATTTTCGGGATTGTTAACAAGATCAAAAAGCAAAGATATGAAGCCAAGGGAGAAATGTCTTTCTATAAAATAGTGGTGGAAAGCAGAAAATGCTAGAATTCTGTAGAAAATGATAAGTATTGCAAAAATAAGCTTTGACCAGAAAATGAAGGTTGCAGTTTTTCATGTTATTTTGAATTGGGATACAGGTTAGCCAGTTAGAGTTTTTAATGTTGTCTGATTTTTTTTTTTAAAGATGTTGATAAAAATGTGCATATAAATTTAGCTTTGTTATTAGGGTTTTAGAACATGACTTGATTTCTTTGGAGAGAAGACCTACGTCGTTGTTTTCATATTTGTAATTTCAGTAGCCGTAGGTGTTAGCTTTGGAGTGGTTTGTAAGAAGCCTTTTCGCTCCCCTCCACCCAGGGAAGACAGTTGTAGCCATTTCTCTGATTTTCCTCAGGTTTCACCTTAGAACTTGTGAAGGAAGCCGCTGTGGCGTCAGCGTACCCACTGTCAGCATAGGGGCATTTTTCTCAGAGAAAAGACACATCCTATTTTCTCTTGCTTTGTTGATGTTTTGTTGCTGGGATTTTCATTTCTGATAGGTTAGAATCCAGATCTTGTGACTTATTTGTGTTCTGGCCAGGGGACCCTCAGCTTTTTGTGATCTGAGTCATTTCCTACTGAGGCCCCGTTTGGGCCTGGAACTCCCCGCCCAGGGGTGGGAGACGTGTAGCGGGGCAACAGACCTACTGTTTGCAGCTGGGAGGAAGTCTAGTGTGCCAGGAGGAAAGAACAGGGGTCTTCAGTGCTAGTGGCCTGGCACATGGTGGTCTGGAGTGGCCCAGCACAGCAGAGTAGCCTGACAGGGGCATCCGTGTCCCCTGTGGGTCCAGAGAAGACCTCTGGTCCTTTGGAGGATTGCCAAGGGCAAGGAAACACCTCAGCCCCCAGAGACTTGGAGGTTTTCAGAACTGAGCGAGAGGGTGAATGAGGCCTATGGAATGCAAGAGAAAGAAGTCGAGTTACTAGACCCAAAGTCAGGGCCGGTTAAGCAGCAAAAGCAACTTGGCCCAAACTGTTTAAATCTCTATTCCTGAAATTCCCACTGGATTGAGCCAAAGAAGCAGGGTGGGGCAAGGGTCAAGAGGCCTCAGCTGTGGGAGGGAAGGGCTGTAGAAGCTGAAAACAGCAGGCCAGGCTTGGATGTCCCGACAACCTTGACCTCCACCCTCATAAAATGGAGAGGTTTTCAGTACCCTGGTAGGTCATTGTAGCCTGTTTGTAAAATGAATGGGTCTGAGTGTAAGGGACACATTCAACAATGAGCTTAAATAAAACTGAGGATTGCTTTTGTGAATCTGGAAATAGATTTAGTTTTTTAACTCAGTGTAGATAAAAAAAAATTACTTGAACCAAGTATAAACCATAACCTTTTATTATGGAACTACCAGTTAAACTCATTAAAGTACTCTCTTTACTAATCCCAAAGCAAATCAGTACTTTTGAATGCTATTACTTATCAAGACAAAAATATGAAGTCACCCAATAATCACTTCTGAATAGATAAATGATGGAAGCCGTTTGAGGTTAGGTTGCTTGTAGATGAAGGAAAAACTCACCCTAACCTTTGTGGTTCAGATAGGTACATGCAATGGTGCAGAATTTATTCCTTGGCTCTATGTCCCATATAGATTAGATACCAAGATAAACCGAAGCTTGCCCCATTGATCATAGAATCCTAACATTTAAACTTATATTTTTTTTAACTCCCTAGGAAAGTAGGAAAATCAGCATCTTTAAAAACTGTGGAAATGCTCGGGCTTATGTTAACTATACTGGAGTTAAAATTAAAAAAAAAGAGGGCGCCTGGGTGGCTCAGTTGGTTAAGCGACTGCCTTCGGCTCAGGTCATGATCCTCGAGTCCCTGGATCGAGTCCCGCATCGGGCTCTCTGCTCGGCAGGGAGTCTGCTTCTCCCTCTGACCCTCCCCCCTCTCATGTGCTCCCTCTCTCTCATTCTCTCTCTCAAATAAATAAATAAAATCTTTAAAAAAAAAAAAAAGAAATGCTTGGGCTATTTTAAAACACACTTATTTAAATCCCTCCTTCCTTAAGACTATCTGGGCTTCTAAACAAAGGGAACTGGCAAAGGGCAAACAGGCAAACAGGCAAACAGGCAAGTTGGTGTCCATGCATGGTATCCCTCTGCTCAAGGAAGTTTAAATCTGGTAAGGAGCTTAACTTAACAAATACCATAACAAAAGGTAGATGATGAGAAGTGCGAGTGTGTGGCAAGGATGGGAATAGAGAGATGGAAGGTTCCCGATCAGCATGGCAATGCTCAGGGTTGTGTACCCGCCTTTGAACGCCTGTCCCGGTGTTCAGTAGTGTTGGGGACCACCAAGAGTCAGTGCGCTGCAGCTGCTTACAGTGCCTGTTCTTATTTTTGAGAACACATGGGTCCTCGGGACTGAGGTTGGCCATGGGGGCATCTTCTCTCCAGGACAGAGTGGCTTGGAGACCTACTGAAAGTGAAATAACCTTTTCTTAGTGCCCGGGATAATCTTTCAGGGCCACTAATTGTGCTGTTTTGAAATGTTTTGTTTTGCTGTCCTTGGACACTTTTGGGGATTGAAAGTCTATTTAAACTGTAACAACCTGTAATCTGTTTGGGATTTTATAAATTGTCTCCTGTCCGTCATACTTTCTCAGGGCTCTCATTGTGCCTTGATTTAGCAGCTACCCACCACCCGCTTAATTTGCAGTGACCTGGGAAACCAAATATTTCCCTCCTGTTAGAATCCTATCCAGAAGAGGAGTAAAATAGCTCTCAGGGAGGGCCTGCGAAAGGTATGGGGAGAGGCTAGGGAGTTCTCTTCTGAGCTGTGTGTTTGTGTTTTGAGCTGTGAAGGTTTGCAGATTTTGGCAGCAGCAAAGACTAAGTTTTGGTTCCTAGCTGCTTGCTGGATAGTTGAGGTTGCTAGTTTATGACTTCTGTCCCCTCCCCCCTTTTCCCCCACTAGTGTGTAAATCTTTTCTCCCACCCATGCCTGAGACAATTTTGTTATGGAAAGGAGAGAATGAATGTTTTCTCAGGGACAAGGAGAAGAAGGTGAATGAAGGCAAACCCAGGGCTGAGGCAAGGGTTTGGTCAGTCAGCCACTATTCTCGAAACCTAAGATGTGCCCAGCCCTGTGGAGGATCCAGAGGGACGACGTGGAGCCTGCCTTCAAGAAGCTTAGCATGTAGTTGGGAGAGAGAACTAACAGATCCGAAACCCTAAGTGAAAGCGCTGGAGAAGTTTTGCATTGGGTGCGAGTTCAGAGCAGAGGGACTTGAGTCAGGAACTTTAAGCCAGCTGTGCTGGGGTCCAAGCTGCGCTGGGGTCCAAGCGGTATTTGAGAACGTGGTCATGCAGTGACATTGGAGAAACCAGATGCATTGGGAGAATGTAACCCCAATAGGGAAGTGGCAGAGGTTCTGGAGAGACTTAGCAGCACATCTGTTGAACCCATTTCAAAGGGGGAATGGATGAGGTTTTGTGACTGGTTCCCTGACTGTTGTGTCTGGGTGGCTGATTAAAATGCAGACTCTTGGCCTCTACTCCAGATAGTATGATCCCCTTCTTATGTGGTCTGAGGTGGTGTCCAGGGATGACCTCATTCTGCTACGGTGGCCTGCAGGACATACTTGGGAAGCACTGGTAAAGAATGGATTAGGCAAAGCTGATTAACTTTCCCATGAGAGACAGACATTGGGAAGGAGGCATCCAAGCTGGGCTGCCTGATTTTTGTTACTGTTTCAGAAGGACGGGAAGAGAACAGGTAGCTCTAAGAATTAAAGACCAGGGAAGGGAGAATAGAATTAACTCCCCAACTGGAGACGGCATTCCTGCAGTCCTCATCCTTCACCCAGATGCCCATGTTCTCCTCCTTATCTGGTCACCGTCACATCGGAGAACATAATGATGACAATTTAAAATCACGTCTGGGTTCAGCCCTTGTATGAGCCAGCTGGGTATTATGCCTAGGGAAGCTTGTTTTTTTGGGTGCTGTAACTCCAGGAAGTTATCCTGTAATGAATGTGTACTTTGTTAGATTTGGGGAGCAAGGAAATATGGATCAAAACAACAAGCCTGTTAATACTGTTAATAGAAGAACCAGGAGAAATCACAGGAGTAAATACAGTTCAGTAGATTCTCCACATATGAAAACCATCATATTATAATCACTTCTTACGTAGTAGACACTTGACCTGGGAATGTTCTTTATGGATGAGCTTTGGATTGTTCCCTCTTGCCATCCAGGGCTTACCTGGGGAACGACCCAGGCTGTCCCACTCCTGTCTTCTCCTAAAGGGAGTGAGCCCTGCAGGCCACACCTTGCATCCACTCCAGTGATCACCACCTGCAAGCTATTATTCACTTCAGCTTCCTCCAGCTCTTTCCCTGGTCCATTTGTTTGTCCTACCACCCCTTTCTTAGGCATAAATATTTCCTGCTGCCCCCACACCGTCAAGAAAAAAGAAAACAGCTCGGGGATGGGGCAGGGGCAGTGGTTCGTAGTCCCAGCTATACCTTAAGATCACTTAAGGTCAGCTTTATAAAGTGTCAGCATTTGAGCCTCATCCCCAGAGATTGTTTTCATTATTCTGGGCATCAGAATTTTTAAAGCTCGCCGGGAGATTCTGATCCGGTGGTTAGGATTAAAAGCTGCCTCAGTGTAAGTGAGATGTAACGATACTAGCAGTACCTGCATCTCAAGGAAAATGGAAGCTGCAGGATTTGAAATGAAAAGAGGTATTTTAAAATAATGCCTTTTGGGGGCGCCTGGGTGGCTCAGTCGTTAAGCGTCTGCCTTCGGCTCAGGTCATGGTCCCAGGGTCCTGGGATCGAGCCCCGCATTGGGCTCCCTGCTCGGCGGGAAGCCTGCTTCTCCCTCTCCCACTCCCCCTGCTTCTGCTCTCTCTTGCTATCTCAGTCACTATCTGTCTCTCTCTCAAATAAATAAAATCTTAAAAAAAAAAAATAATGCCTCTTGTTGCTCCTGTCCCTCCAATGCATGCCAAGTCCCTGGGGTTCTCCTTCTCCCTCTCTTCCTCCTTTATTTAAGTCCGCTTTCTATTAAGCATCAGCATCAAAAGGAAACAAAACAACAACCGAGAAGATTCCTTTCCTCGATTTAGCATTTCAGTGACGTGGTCTTCCACTCCATCTATGCAGTTGACTGGGACCTACACCTCCGTGAACTCCCACGTGCAGCAGGCTGTGATCTTCATCCCCTCTCTGGGCCTCATGTTCTAGTGGAGCAGTGTTGGGGGCTGCAGAACCCCGTATAGCCGGAGGGTATGGGCTGTCACATGGAGCCGGTGGTCACACGCTTTGGTCCACGAACACGCACTTATTTCTGTTGGATAAACAACTTGGGAGTCTCTTTGTTCATCCTTGAAAGAGAGTGATGACCAGGAAGTAAACCCTCATAATTCTCAAAAGCATTCTAAGGTTTTTTTTTTTTAGGCGCCAATTAAAAATTAGATCTGCAAATGAAGAGCTGGTGATTGGCAGTTGAGGGTTATTCACCTCCTCTCTAAACTCCCGTTGTTTTAGGTTCCATAAAAATTCTTCCAATAAGTGTACTTTGTTGTCTTTTGAATTTTATAGGAGAATATTTTGTGGCATGCTTGTTTTTCAAAACTCTCTTGGGCCCAAATTTTGGATTATGCATTGAAAGGGAATGGAGCCCTCTGAATGGAGGAATACTGAAACAAAAGCAAGTAAAAAGTAGAAAGTTGCACTTTTTTCTAACCTAACATTGATTCTGGAGGACAGATTCGAGGCATAGTTTCTGAGTTTGGGTAGGTGAGTGATCTCCCTGCAGTTATAAGTAACTTCTCAAACACCACTCAGAGTTCCTCTGGTCTCGTTGACCTGCTTTTTTTCCTTTCTGTAATTACGGAATATGGCCCTTAAAACCCATGTAGGACCAAATACAGAATCTAAACTCTGTGATCTCATCACCACAAAAACAGGCCGTAGGGACGGTCCTTCTTGCAGGAAGCCGCCTCCCCTTGGGACCTCTGTCACTCTGTAATTTATGGTGGTGCCTTTGTAGTCTCGAACTTAGAAAGGACCTTTCCCCCGTCCTTACAGAAGTAGTGTAACAGATGGGCTGCTCTAGGTGGAGATGGGGCCAGAGGAAAAGTATGTGTGTTTGCATAACGTGTTACAGATGTAATTTTAAGGTGCCCAAACATCGGCAGGTCCTCTGGGCAGAGGGTCTGTCTGGCAGCTGGCATATTGCGGGCTGTGATGGATATTCTCTTAAAGCTTGTGTGTAGGTGTGGCTGGGACAAGTGAGAAGCTTGCCTTCTCTGCTGAGGTGTGCTTTAAGAAGGGAGGATGGCTGAAGTACTCGCATCAGCTGTGAGATGGCTTCCTTCCCTGGCTGCCAGAACCCTCCGTAAAGAGGCAGGTGATCCCTTTTATGATCGAGTAATAGGAGGACGCCCTGAGATACTTGAGCAGCTGCTGTTCACCAGGTGGTGCCGTCCTGCAGTGAGTGCTTAAATACCACCAGTGAGGTCAGCAGCCTGGGGGCAGAAGAAGCCGGGGGGGGGTCTGGAAGTCTTGGCAGCATTTGTGGGCTGCTGCTGAATGCAAGATGAGGAAACATTTGACCCAAGGTGCTCACCCGGTCCATGTCGGTTTCTCCTCCACGTTCTGCTCCAGGGAGATCTCTGCTGTCTCTGAAGTGGGGGAGGCTTGACCCTGTGCCCTGCAGCCGTCCCCGGTTTCCTCCCAGAGAAAGGCTCCTGTGCTCTGTTCTCCTCTTTTTTTTTTTTTTTTAAGATTTTATTTATTTATTTATTTGAGAGAGAGAGAGAAACAGCATGAGAGGGGATAGGGTCAGAGGGAGAAGCAGGCTCCCCGACGAGCCGGGAGCCCGATGCGGGACTCGATCCCAGGACTCCGGGATCATGACCTGAGCCGAAGGCAGTCGCTTAACCAACTGAGCCACCCAGGCGCCCTCTCTTCTCTTCTTTGAAGTCCTGGTAGGGAAGGGGGGCATGTCTTCTAGAGCTCCTCATTAAACAGACTTAAAGGGGAGAGAGCAGGACTGCACCCAGGCTTTGCGTGCACGAACCTCTAAGACTCCGCTGCCCTGCCAGGTGGTTTTGTTGGCCTAAACGTGACTACACACGGTTCTGTCCTTTTTGGCAGTGAAGCCCAGCCACAGTGCTGTGAGGGCATTGCCGTGGGCCGAGCCTGATGGCTGGTGTGGTTGGGCATGGATAGTACCCTTGGGGAAGAACGTTTCCCCGGGAAATAGACGAGTCGGTCATGGGGAACCTCTTATTGGAGTCCTTCATTCAACAAGCACGCACTGGGCATCTCTCCTCTTGTGACAAGAGCAGGCGCTCGGGGGTAGGAGTGGCAGGTAAGACCAGCCCTGGAGAAACTGGTAGGAGGGGAGGTCGAGGCAGAAGGAAGCGGACGCCAGAGCTCAGATTTCCTAGGAGAAGGACCGGTGAGATTCCCTGGGGGTGGGGCAGGGGGATATTTAAGCTGTGCTAGGAGGATGACTAATTTCCAGAATGGGAGAGAGATGCCTCAGGATGAGGGAACCGGAGGGCAGAGGTGTGAAATTGGACAGTGTGTTCAGAAAGCGGGAGCTGTGAGGAGTGGGGCAGGAGATGTGGGCACCCTTAGTGCTTTAGGGAGGTTCTTGGCTCCTTATCTCAAACCTTTGAAACATTTGTGTCTTGGGCTGCAAACCTATTAGCATCACTTAAAGAGAAAACCCGAGATAGGAGAAGTAAACAAGTACTTCAGTACCCTGTTCCAGACAGGAGGCTTTCAGTAAATGTCCCCGGTCTGCTCGGATAGAGGGCGTCGGAAGAAAGCACTAATTTTCTTGCTTTTGCCAGCCGGTCACCTTGCTTTCCCCTCTGTTAAGAGTATGTATATGCTGATGTCTCTTTCCTCTCCATCCTGGCTTTGTCGGGAGTTTCTGGGAGGTTGTAGCTGGTTTTATAAACTCTCTGCTGCTTGTCTCCTAGGGCGAGTGTGCTCACAGGATTTCTTTTTTTCCAGTTCTCTTTCTAGTTTTCTGTGGTCGACTTGTCCAGAGGAGCTTTCTGGGTGCTGTGCCCCACCCCACCCCCCGAGTGAGACCGCCTCTCTCTTTTGCCAGCACGTGGACTCTGGGGTGAGGCAAGGTGAGTGGGACTCATGGAGAATCCGACTCCTGACAGACCCCGTTTTCCAAGATGAGTTATTCTCTGAAAATTGAGGGATTTGAAAGTAAATTGGGTTTTTAGTCAAAGAAATTTAAGAATTTTTGAAAAAAATTTGGTGTCTTAATTACTGTGTTAAAGCACTTTTATTAGGGATGCTTCGATACTTTTTTTTTTTTTCCCAGAACTTTTCTGATTTTTTTTTTTTGTGCCCATTTCAAGGTTTTGGGTCTCTGTATGGTTCCTAGCACAGTACTTCTCCACTGAAAACATTTAATACGTGTTGTGTGAGTAGCTTAATACCTTAATATTGACAGTTTGCAAACACAGAAGTCCTGTTAACTTATTCTGAGCTGTGTCTTTTCCCTTCCCTGGGTTTCAAGGAGGATTTTTTTTTAGTTATGTGCTTTCAGGAACTTTAGGAAAGCCGATAAACTTCTGTACTATGGTTTTCCTGTATTGCAGTTTTGTATATGAATTTTCAAACAAAAATACCTGCTTCAAGGGTTTGGGTGAGTCTGGAAGCTCCTGATGGGTAAAACTTTTGTTCTGTTCACATTGTTAGTTGCATTCCCTATCTCTAATGTGTGACAGTTAGTAGGACTCAAATATTCTCTCTTTCCTTTAAGAAGAGAGTTGGCGGAGAACTGGATCTTCAATCCCATCTTAAGTGAGCACAGCTTGGAGGACTGTTATTTATGCTCAGCTGCTCACAGTTGAAGCCACGGAGCAGGAATCCCCAGGAGGTCCAGGATAGAATGGTTGACTGAGGGCTCTGAAGACTGCCCTATATTCCTTATCTCTGGGTGTTGGAAAGCGTCCCCATAGGAGATGGGGGTCAAGGTTAAACCTGCTTCCAAAGCTCTGTGAATTCTTGAAACGCCCATGTAACATGGAGGTGCACCCTGCCATCTGTCCTGTGTGGCTTGCTGGCAGGATTTCACATTCTGCACTCACCCCTCCTGCCATGCCTTGCTTGTCATAAACAACACAGTGATCACATTGCCCCTAAAACTTCGGGGGATCCTGCCAAAAGGTAAAGCTTTTCAGCAGGAGCATGGCTGGGGAGTACATAGCAGAATCTAAGGTGAAGCTTTAAAAATTAGAATACTGGGACCCCCCCCTTCCACCCCCAGTGTACTGAACTAGAAATTCGGGGATGGGGAGGGAGTCCCTGCTATATATGTCTGTTGTTTAAAACTCCTAAAAGAGATAGTTATAACTTCTTAAAAAATATTTCTATGTGGACTAGACTTAAAAACAAAGAAACTCTTTCTTAGCCTGAGCAGATGTTTGGGGGAATTATTTTTGAACTCTACTAACTAGTTTAACCAGTTCATACAGCCAAGCCAAACATTCCCTTATTGTGCCATAATTTGCATGGTAGAACCGTTTTATAACTTTAAGTTAAAATTGCCTAGGACAACACTTTCTATCATTGTAAGTATACAAGGAACGAGAAAAATGACATTGAAGAACAATTTTCTGAATTTAATGAGTTAAGGCTTATTTAGAAATCCAGGTGGGAATCTGCTTAAATGGAATTTTACCCAAAGTATGCAGAGATTTGCATATTGAAACCAAAGTTTTTTGACCTATGGTAACACATTTTTCAAAGTGGTACTGAAATAGCAATTTAAATGTATTGCCCTCAGATTTATTAGACAGGAAATTTATTTAGTAAGGGATACAGTTTTTTTCCTCTTCCAGGAGGTTTTTGGGTGGTTGAGAATTAGCTAATTTTTCTTTATTCCTTCCTTGGGACCAACTTCAGGAAGTTGATAGGAGCTTAAAAGATCAGTTAAATGTTTAACTGTGTCTCTTGCAAATTCCCTTTCTCTGAAAGAAGACCTTGCAACTTTTTGAGGTTTTAATAAGGTTTGGAAAATAAGTTTATATTTTGAGATCAAAGAATCTTACTGCTTAGGAGGGACCTTAGAGATGACCTGTTACCTGCTTTTCATTGCCTCAGCTTCATGGAAACTGCTCTTGTTAAGGTTACAAATGGCCTCTGATAGAACTCTTTGACATGGCTTTTCTGTAGCACTTGATAGCACTGACCACTCCTCATTTGAAATTTCCTTTTCTGGGTTCCTTTGCATCATTTCTGACTACATTTCTTCTTCTTTAATTTCTTCCTAGGTCCTACTGTATTTGCCCTTAAATGTTCATGTTCCCTGAGCTTTGATCCTTGGTGGTTTTTCTTTTAGTCTGCTGAGCCTCTTCGGGGGACCTCAGTACTTCTGTGGTTTCAGCCACCACCCACGTGTTAATGACCCCTAAGTCTTTCTGTGAGTTCATCCCCTTGTCTCAAAACAATCTCTTGGACATTTCTATTTGGATGACTCATATTTACTTTTAAGTAGGAATATCCAAACCAAACTCCTTTCCCTCCCAATTATTGCCTGCTTCCTGTCTCTCTGGTCTGCACCACCCCTTCCCCCCCGCCCCCAAGTTCCCTTATCCCTAGGCTTCTGTCTGCTTTTCCCACTTTGGTCATTGGCATTATTCAAGCCAGAAATGTGTGACTCATCCTTCATCCTCCCTCAGCCCCATATCTTCATTTGCAGTTAAATTCTATCATTTTAATAACTTAAATAAAAAAGGGAAAAGGCCATTCCACTGACATTTAAATATTATAGGCATTAAAAGTTGTAGTTGGGCTTATATAAGCAGACACAATAGCATGAGACAATTATGACCATTTATGTAATATACATTTTGTACTCTGCATAATCCTAGATACTTTTCATATGTTATTTCTAATTTTCACAACTAGTCTGTGGCATATTATCTCTGTTACAAGTGAGGAATTTTTTAAGATTTTAACGCGAGAGTGGAGAGTGTGCGGGGCTGGGGGTTGAGGGGAGGGGCAGAGGGAGAGAAAGTCTTAAGCAGACTCCATGCTGAGCTTGGAACCCCAGGGCTGGTGGGGTTGGGGGCAGCGCTGGATCTCACGACCCTGAGATCTCGACCTGAGCTGAAACCCAGGGTCAGACGCTTAACTGAGACATCCAGGTGCCCCATAAGTGTGGAACCTTAAGGTTCAGAGATCAAGTTACTGGCCCAAGATCACAGGGCAAGTAAAGTATGGTCGAGTTGGGATTGGGACATATTAAACCTCTAGGTTGGTCTGCTTGACTCTAAAACCTTTGACACCATGTCACTCTATTTTGCTGTGGTCCCATAATGCCACAGTGCTATTTTGGACTTCTGGTTGGTAGGTTGATTTTTGTTGAGGCCAGGAACTGGGTGTTACTCAAATTTGTGTGTCCTATATTTTTTTTCCTTAATAGTAGGTGCTAAGGACAAGGTTTATTTTTTGTTTCTTATTTAGAGAGTGACGTGCGTGTAATCGTGGAATCAGTGGGGAGGAGCAGAGGGAGAGGGACAGGCAGACTCCATGCTGATCGAAGAGCTGGACGTGGGGCTCGATCCCATAACCCTGAGATCATGACCTGAGCCGAAGTCCGATGCTTAACCAACTGAGCCACCCAGGCGTCCCAAGCCTCTCTTCTCTTTTAAAGTTTTTATTTTAATTCCATTTAGTTAACATACAGTATTGTAGTAGTTTCAGGTGTACAATGTAGTGATTCAACACTTGCATACAGCACCCGGTCCTCATCACAAGTGCACTCCTTAACACCCATCACCTATTTCACTCATCCCCCCAACCTGCCTCCGCTCCGGCAACCATCAGTGTGTTTTCTTAAGAGTCTGTTTCTTGATTTGTCTTTTTTTTTTTTCCCCCCTTTGCTCGTTTGTTTCGTTTCTTAAATTCCACATATGAGTGAAATCATATAGTATTTGTCTTTCTGACTTATTTCGCTTAGCATTTTATTGTCTAGCTCTATGCATGTTGTTGCAAATGGCAAGATTTCATTCTTTTTTATGGTTGAGTAATATTCCATTATATTTATTCCATATATATATGTGTGTGTGTGAATATATAGGACTCATTTGCTTTAGCTGTTCATCAGTCGTGTGACACTTGGGCTTCTTCCATAATTTGGCTATTGTAAGTAATGCTGCTATAAACATAGGGGTGCATGTATCCCTTTGAATTAGTATTTTTGTATTCTTTGGGTGGACACCCAGTAGTGTGATTGCTGGATCATAAGGTTTTTCAATTTTGAGGAACCTCCATACTGTTTTCCACAGTGTCTGCACCAGTTTGCATTCCCAAAAACAGTGCACGAGGGTTCCTTTATCTCTACATCCTTGCCAATATCTATCCTTTCTTGTGTTGTTTTTATCCATTCTGACAGGTGTGTGATAATCTCATTGTAGTGTTTTTTTTTTTTTTAATTTATTTATTTGACAGAGACACAGCGAGAGAGGGAACACAAGCAGGGGGAGTGGGAGAGGGAGAAGCAGGCTTCCTGCTGAGCAGGGAGCCCGATGCGGGGCTCGATCCCAGGACCCTGAGATCATGACCTGAGCGGAAGGCAGACGCTTAACGACTGAGCCACCCAGGCACCCCTCTCATTGTAGTTTTGATTTGGATTTCCTTGATGATGAATGATGACCATTCTTTCATGTGTCCATTGGCTATCTGGATGTCTTTGGAGAAATGTCTATTCATGTCTTCTGCCCATTTTTTAATTGGATTATTTGCATTTTGGGTGTTGAGTTGTATAAGTTCTTTTTTTTTTTTTATAAATTTTTTTTTTTTAAAGATTTTATTTATTTATTTGATAGAGAGAGACACAGCGAGAGAGGGAACACAAGCAGGGGGAGTGGGGGAGGGAGAAGCAGGCTTCCCGCGGAGCAGGGAGCCCGATGCGGGGCTCGATCCCAGGACCCCGAGATCATGACCTGAGCTGAAGGCAGACGCTTAACGACTGAGCCACCCAGGCACCCGAGTTGTATAAGTTCTTTATAGATTTTGGATACTAACCCTTTATCAGATATGTCATTTGCAAATATCTTCTCCCATTCTGTAGGTTGCCTTTTTGTTATATTGTTTCCTTCACTGTGTGGGAGCTTTTTATTTTGATGTAGTCCCAATAGTTTGTTTGCTTTTGTTTCCCTTGCCTCAGGAGACCTATCTGGAAGGAAGTTGCTACCACCAATGTCAAAGAGGTTACTGCCGGTGTTTTCTTCTAAGTTTCAGGTCCCACATTTAGATCTGTAATCCATTTTGAATTTTCATGTATGGTGTAAGAGGGTGGTCCAGTTTCATTCTTTTGCGTGTTGCTATCCAATTTTCCAACACCATTTGTTGAAGAGACTTTCTTTATCCTGATGGATGTTCTTTCCTGCTTTGTCAAAGATTAATTGACAATGCAATTGTGGGTTTATTTCTGGATTTTCTGTTCTATTGATCTGTGCATCTGTTTTTGCGCCAGTACCATACTGTTTTGATTACTACAGCTTTGGTTTTTTTTTTGTTTTTAAGATTTTAAGTAATCTCTACACCCAGTGTGGGGCTCGAATTTATAACCCCAAGATTGAGTCGTGGCTTTACCTACTGAGCCAGCCAGATGCTCCAATTACTGCAGCTTTGTAATATACTTGAATTTCGGAATTGTGATGCCTCCTACTTTGCTTTTCTTTTAAGGTTGCTTTGGCTAGTCGAGGTCTTTTGTGTTTCCATACTAATTTTAGGATTGTTTGTTCTAGTTCTGTGAAAAATGCTGTTGATATTTTGATAGGGATTGCATTAAATGAGTAGATTGCTTTGGGTAGTATAGACATTTTAACAGTATTTGTTCTTCCAGTCCATAAGCATGGAATGTCTTTCCATTTCTTTGTCATCTTCAGTTTTTCTTCCCATCAGTGTTATAGTTTTCAGAGTATAACCAACTGAGCACCCAGGTGCCCCAATGTAGTATTTTTTTTTTAAGATTTTATTTATTTGACAGAGACCGTGAGAGAGGGAGCACAAGCAGGGGGAGTGGGAGAGGGAGAAGCAGGCTTCCCACAGAGCAGAGAGCCCAATGCGGGGCTTGATCCCAGGACTCATGGCCTTAGCCGAAGGCAGACGCTTAACGACTGAGCCGCCCAGGTGCCCCCCCCCCTTCAATGTAGTATTTTTTTTAATGGAGTCTTTTTTGGGGGTGGGCGGGGGCAAAGGGAGCGGGAGAGATAGAATCTGAAGCAGGCTCCACACCCAGCGGGGCTCAATCTCACAACCCTGAGAGATCATGAGCTGAAATCAAGAGTTGGACGCTTAACTGAGCCACCTAGGTGCCCCTTTAGTAGAGTCTTTTTCTGGTATTGGTATCAGAGTAATGCTGTCCTCATAGAATGAATTTGGAAGTTTTCTATTTTTTGGAATAGTTGGAGAAGAGTAGGTATTAATGCTTCTTTAAATGTTTGATAGAATTTGCTTGTGAAGCTGTCTAGGAGTTTTTTTGATTATTGATTCAATTTCTTTGCTGGTTATCTGTCCAAGTTTTCTGTTTTCTTCCTGTTTCAGTTTTGGTGGTTTATATGTTTCTAGGAATTTATCCAGTTCTAGGTTGTCCAATTTGTTGGCATATAGTTTTTCATAATATTTTATGATAATTTGTATTTCTGTGGTGTTGACTGTTATTTCTCCTCTTTCCTTTGTGACTGTAATTTCCCTTCTTGATAAGTCTTCCTAGATGTTTATCAATTTTACTGATTTTTTTTTTTCTTCAAAGAACCAGCTCCTGGTTTCATTGATCTGTTCTATTTTTGTTTTTTAGTTTCTGTATTGTTTTTTTCAGCTCTAATCTTTATTATTTCCTTCCTTCTGCTGGCCTTAGGTTTTGTTTTTCTTTAGCTCCTTTTTTTGTCAGATAAGGTTAATTGAGATTTTTCTGGAAGTAGGCCTGTAGTGCTATAAACTTCCCTCTTAGAGCTGCTTTTGCTGCATCTCTAAGGTTTTGGACCGTTGTGTTTGCATTTTCATTTGTTTCCATGGACTTTTTAAATTATTTCCTGGTTGATCCATTCATTCTTTAGTAGAATGTCATTTAACCTCTATGTATTTGTGGTCTTACAGATTTTTTTCTTGTGATTGACTTTGGTTTCAGAGCCTTGTGGTCAGAAGGTATGCATGGTATGATTTTGATCTTGAATTTGAGGTTTGTAATGTGATCTATTCTGGAGAGTGTTCCATGTGCACTTGAAAATATGTCTTCTGTTTTAGGATGGAATGTTCTGAATATATGTAAAGTCCATGTGGTCCAGTGTGTCATTCAAAGCCATTGTTTGCTTGTTGATTTTCTGTTTAGATGATCTGTTCATTGATGTGAGTGAGGTGTTACAGTCCCCTACTATTGTAATATTATCCATTAGTTTGTTTGTTATTAACTGTTTTGTGTATTTGGGTGCTTCTGTATTGGGTGAATAAATATAATTGTTACATCTTCTTGTTGGATTGTCCCCTTTATTATATAGTGTTCTTCTTTGTCTCTTGTTACAGTCTTTGTTTTAAAGTCTGTTTTGTCCAATGTAAGTATTGCTACTCTGGCTTTCTTTTGACATCCATTTGTGAGATAAATGGTTCTCCATTCCCTCACTTTCAATCTGCAGGTGTCTTTAGGTCTGAAATGAGTCTATTGTAGAGCCTCTTTTTTTTTTTTTTTTAAAGATTTTATTTATTTGACAGCGAGAGACACAGCGAGAGAGGGAACACAAGCCGGGGGAGGGGGAGAGGGAGAAGCAGGCTTCCCGCAGAGCAGGGAGCCCGATGCAGGGCTTGATCCCAGGACTCTGGGATCATGACCTGAGCTGAAGGCAGACGCTTAACGACTGAGCCACCCAGGCGCCCCAAGCCTTTTTTTTTTTTTTTTAAACAGCATGTGAAAATGTAGAATCTTCTGAATTTCTGGTCATGCTGTTTGAATCATTCACATGCTCGTCATAATGAAGGCAGAAAAGGCCCTTTCAAGTAAAGACCTTGTTAATAAGAATAGCATAGATTGATGTAGTTGTTAGCTTGAGGTTAACTGCTAGAACAGACGAGGGTATGATCTACAAAAAGCAGAGAGTACATATGTAAGTAGAGGCAGGTAAATAAGAGTACTGACATTTTTTTTATTTGGTTAAATCCTCTTGGGAGGTTGGATTTGAACATGTGTTGGTTCTACACTTTGTATTCTTATAGGTCCCACCTTTTACCCTGTCCTGAGAAGGAAATGCTCTTTGTTTTCTGCATCAGATTTTGGTAACAAAAGTTTGTCTCTGGAACACTACATCAAAAACTAATGATGTATGGTGATTAACATAACATAATAAAAAAAAAGTTTGTCTAAGGAGAAGGGCCCCTTTAATACATAAAACCAATTTATCATTATGGAATTTAGAAATTGCTTAAGCTTTCAAAGTCTTTTTTTTTTTTTTTCTTTTTACAAAGTTGCCCTATAAATTTGGAGGCAATGCTGTATTTTGCAGGGTTGTTTTAACTGTAACATGACAGAGCTAACCTAAAGTACGGTAGGTCCACAGTGAAGAGTAGGTCTTATTGTCCCCAATTATCAGAGGCCTACATTTTTTTAAAATATTTTCTTAAAGATTTTATTTATTCATAAGATAGAGAAGCAGAGGGAGAAGCAGGCTCCCAAAGAGCAGGGAGCCTGATGTGGGATTCGATCACAGGACCCTGGGATCATGACCTGAGCCGAAGGCAGACGCTTAACCATCTGAGCCACCCAGGCGCCCATCTTTTTTTTTTTTTTTTAAAGATTTATTCATTTTAGAGAGCATGCACGTGTGTGCAAGTGGGGGGAGGGGCATAGGGAAAGACTCTCAAGCGGACTCCCTGTTGAGCCATAGCAGGGGTTGCAGGGCTCAATCCCGTGACCCTGAGATCATGACCTGAGCCAAATTCAAGAGTCAGACACTCAGTGGACTGAGCCACCCAGACACCGCACCCCCCCCCCGCCCTTTTCTGGAGGCCTACATTTTCAGATTTAAAAAGGCTTTTGTTGGTCCATGAAGAAAAAATTCTGGAAGAATTGATGGGAGGTGGAGAGGGATCGAGGAGAGTCAAAAACCATGATTCTTAGGCGTTGGACCCTGAGGAGTGGAGTCCTCATCAGTTGACTTACTAGAAATAAGTCTCCGCTTCAAACCAGGCCTAAAAATCAGGTGGGGTGTGGGGCTCAGCAATCTGGCTTCACGAGCCCTAGAGGTGATTTTGATGTGCTTTAACTGGCCTGAAGTTAGAGAAATCAGGCTGCAGGCCCTTCCGGTGGTCCAGTGAGGGGATGGTGATTCCCTCCCCAGAATGATGGGAGGGAGTGGAGAGGAGCTGGAACTGGTGAGACTTAGTCATTCTCTTGGCTACTTATCAGACCTGGAAGCAGGCCATGAAGATGTAGAGGCCTGGGGTCTGGTGGACTGAATGGGGAGGTGAGCGGGGTTGCGGTCAACAGGAACCCAGAACCCACGCTGGCGAGGGGGTGTTAGAGTTCTGGGGAAGAGGAAGGCGAGTTTAGTTTTGGACATGTAGAGTTTGTGTTGCCAGGGTTGACGTCAGCAAGCTGGAAACAAAGTACTAAAACTGCAGCATGGGTAAAACAATGGGGAAACCTATTTGTGAGCTGCCTGCATGGAGGTGGCAGATGAAGTGGGTATTCGCATCATTTTTCCAAGGACAGGGGTGCAGAGAAGAGAGCTGAGATTGACTGGTTTGGCATTGGATGTTGGCAATGATTGCATTCAGCTTCTCTTTCAGAAGTGTAAGTATAGATGTTTAGGAATACATGGTGATAATACGTTTAAATAAAACCAGATTATCCCAATTTCGTTGTAGTTTTGTCATAATGCTATCTTTAGAGGCCCCGTGCTGTGTGATAGAGCCTGGTCTTGTACATCATTCGAGCTTGGGATCCAAGGCTTAGGCTTCTCAGGACAAGGTTCCTAGTGTTCTTTCCTCCGAGAGACAAGAAGTGGAGTCAGTGTTCCGAGTTGATGGTGGCCTGTGGCAGGCTGCTGGGTCTCTCTGTCTCAACTTCTTTATCGGTCAAAGAGGACGATTAGAGTTCTATCTCCTCCTTGTGAGGACGAGACAAGACCCCTCACAGCGGGGAAAACTTCACAGCTTCAGCCAAAGGATGCTTTTGTCTCCACTTGTGCTGTGGTTTTCATGGTGTTTGGTTGCATTTGTGGAGCAAAGGTCTTCTATTTGTAACAGATGTGCAGTATTGATAAGAGGAGATAATTGTAAGGAATCCTGAGTCTCAGTTGGAGATGGATGGCTTTGTGGTTTTCAGTGAATTATCAGTACACAGAAATATGTGTTTTATTAGGTTTGTGAGAAGGCAGAGGGAGTTGGCTCGGGAAGTTTGCGTAAAAACAAGGACCAGACATTTAAAGAATTTATTTTATATCCAGCTCTGTTGTAGACTCCCATATTTTGCTGTAGTGGAAAGATGCTTCACTGAGATCATGAAAACTTAGTACATCTGTGCAGCATCTTCATTATATCTAGAACAATTTCACATCCACTGTTTCTAATTCAGTGTCGTTCAAGAAACATGTGTTCCTGTTTTTCACTGGGTTCTAACTGGGATGTTTTTCCTTAAAGGGGCCACACACTTATATTGAGGAAATAACTTTGTAACTGCTGCAAGTACAAGGAACCTTCTAGGTTTGGAGACTGTAGCATCTCCCCCTCCCACACGGCCTCCCCCCAACTAGAAAGAAAAATGATCTACGTGTATTTGTAGGGACGTGTGTGTGTGGTTTCTATGCCACTTCACAATACCGATTTTATTCCTTCGGTCGGAGATCTCTTTCATACTGTTTGTATGTGTTCCGAGAAGTGGTGACAGAATCCACGGTCAAAAGCTTCACTGCAGAGTTACTAAGGGCTTTAATTGAACCTTTCACTGGGTTTTAGAGAAGAAAAGTGAGATGTTCGTATGTGGCATGTCACCTCACTTCAAGCGTAGAGCTTGAACTTCATAGATTTAATGAAATTTTATGGGACTCCAGGAAATAACGTTTGTAATCTCCATGCATAGGAATTATTCTGTAATTCACAGTTTAGCCAGAGCGTTATTTGCGGTTGGGTCGGGTTTGAACGCCACCAGTTTAGTTCGGCACTACCCTCCCCGCTCTCCTGCGACTACTTGCATCTTTCTGGGAAGTTGAGCGGCTGCCATGGCTGAAACTGTGAGCCAGACTTAGGTAACTTTATTAGTCTAGAAAAAGTATTACACTCCTGCAGCTGTTGTTGTAGGTCCTGACCATGAAAACAAAAACCGTCTCAGTTACCCGGGATCCATGAGAAATTGGCAGTGGCCCAATGTAAGTCCATGTATTTTGGACTCTAAATTATATTTATCTTCATATGGGCATCCCCTGGTTTAGGGCACGCAGCTGGGGAGTGGCCTGACTGTATGAGGCGGTGGGGATGGGGGAGCCTCGGGTACCACCCTTAACTAGGAAGCCTGATCCAGTTAATTGGAAGACTGTATAACTCCTGGATGTTAAACACTTTAAAAGGGATAAGGAGAGCGCCCAAGAAAACAGAACCATAATAAAATACACTTGTCCCATATATTCAACCCGGCTTTCCTGGTTTTGTCTGTCGTCTCATAGTGTAAATTGCCACAGGTCTTTCTCTCGCAACGACAGGCTAGTTATTGTGGGTGGGCTAGTAATTTGGTGGTGATGGACTTTCTTGTTAGATAGAACTTTTATAGATCACTATGAAAACTAATCATGGGACTTGGCATTTAATTGCTAGGAGTGGTACATGTGTGGAATACCCAGTCTTGCTAATGTGTGCCAGTCAGTAAATGACCGTCTAATTTTCTGAATTTCAGTGGTTCTGTGAGTGGGAGAAAACTGCACTACTGGGTCTCTAGAAGCCCCTGGGCTATTAGCAGAGCACTTAGCAAGTCTGAGTAATTACCCCATTGAGTCTGACTGATTCTTTGGGTCAGAGTCTCTAGTCCTTGGGGTCCTTGGATGTACTTCAGGGCATCTGTGAACGTGGGTGGGTGGGGGAGAAAAATCACATCTTTGTTTTCACAATCTCCAACCAGAAAGTGGCTTTTTCTTCAGTCGTGAAAATGGGCAGCATCACATATTGTCAGCACCTGTGACTTTGGCAAGTAGAAATCACATTTGTGTACCGCACTGTGGGAGATCGTTTAAATTATCACTTACGCTCATCATTGCTTAGAAAACTGCAGTAGCTCTTACACCTGCTACTGTGTCTTGTTATGTGTGTTAAGAAGCACACATTTACTATTCTCACAGTTTTGCTGCTTAAATATTTTTATATCTGTGTTTCAACACAATTGATTTTCTTTGTAAGTATTTTCTTCGTCAGAATCCTTCAGAAACCCTGAGAGGATCTGGATTGCTGAAGCAGTCCATGACGCTTAAAAGCTCCCAGACTCCTGTCTTGGATGGCACCCTTGTAGCTCTCTCCTCTCACTCTGAGATCAAATTAGTTAACGTTTAAAAAAAAAAAAAAGTCAACATATTTGGCTTCTGCTTCCTAACATGGATTGTCTTTTATTTTGGGGGCTCTGACCTTCCCCCATTTGGGGGCTCTTGGAGTGAATTAAAAAAATACGACCATCCGCCATTTCCGGGTTACCTTTCTTAATGGGCCCCTGTAGCAGTCCCCTTTAAGACTGCTTACTGCAACCAAGTGTTTATGGCCAAAATGGTTTCCCTTACAAATTTTAGGTAAGGGTATACAGTGCTCTGTCTGTTGATATTATTTGCTTTAGCTATGGGAGAGATGATGCTGTGTGACTTGTATGAATTTCATTTAGCTCTTCATTGCGTTACCATGGCAGGCGATACCCTAGTTTTATTTTAGAACTTGATATCCAAGGTTAAAACCTTATTATATCTATTGGACTATGTAAAACTGCCCAGAGAAAGAAAGCCTGGACACCAGGCCATTCCTTGCCCCATCTCATCACCTTTTAACGGGCTTCATGCAGTTCATTCAGTGAGCTAGGGCGTGGGTTTTGAGCTCCTCTTGAATAACACCGTTCCTAACTTCTGGGGTGTTAGGAACAGGGGAAGCATTGCCCATGTGAGACTGCAGTCTCTGTCCCAGACACTCTTCCCCGTTGGTCATATGGCCCAACTTCCAGTCGTGTTCTTCTGTAAGCTCATGAATTCAAGAGCGAGCTTGCATTTTGTTGCATGACCCCTCCAGGTCACCAGTATTGACAACACTGGTGTTTGAAATAACTCCTAGAGGCCTAGCAGAACTTGAGCAAGTACACAGTAGGTGTCTGTCCATAGAGGCAGATTCTCTGTTTCAGGATAGATTTGAGACATGGGATGCTGCTCTGTGGGTAGAGGGGTGTGTGTGTGTGTGTCCAAAGATGATTTTTTTTTCCCCTCCCCTATTAAGCAGTTTTGTCTGTTTGACCACCTCACCAGGTCCCTGGGAGCTAGTCTGTCTCATTTTTAGCCAAAAAAGCAGGTATAAGATAGGGACTGTGTTGTTAGGCTCTGGAGCAAAACTACTGGGATGGGGAACCTGGCTCTGCTCCCATGAGCTATGTGACCCTGGCAAATCACTAGCCTCTCTGTCTTTGTAGAATGGAGATATTATAGTACCTTCTGCAGCGGGTGGTTGTGAGGATTAAATATATGTGGGCTAAGTGCTTAGAGCAGGGCCTGGTATAGAGTTAGTGTGAAATGGGTGTTGCTGGGTGCACATTTCAGTCACCTGGGGGAGTTGTGAGAAACGACACCAGGTATTGGGGACTCTCATCCTAAAGAAATCAGGAGCTGGGGGGCGGGGGGTTATCACCTTGTTCAGAGCATCCTAGCAAGTCACTGACAGAAGTGGAGGAGGGATTTTGATGTCTTCTGTTCCATGGGTTTAAGTGAAAGATCCATCTGTCAGCTACAGAAGCAAGAGATCTTTGTGTAATGAATAGCTGCCTTTCACGGGGCATCTTTGAAGTTGTCTGACCTTTTTTTACTTTGAGGCCAGATGCCGTGCAATTTAAAAAATTTAATTTCTTTAGATTTATAATACCAGACTCCATTCAGTTGGCATTGATTGATTGAGTGCCTTTTAACAGTTTCTGAAAAATGGACTTTCTGACATGTCTTCAAGGTCTCTTCTCCTTTTCCTGTAAAGGCTTATCACCCATGCCCGAGACTCCGGCCAGGGGCTCTTTTTTCATCTGGGGTGATGGCTTATCAGCTACTGTGATGACAGTGGTCTTAGGAACCAGAAATAAAGTTTGCCCGTAAAATTCTAGCTCCTGCAGGTGGAAGAGGCCTGATTGTCCAGTCAAGCAAGAGAGGGAGCAGTATCCCTGTTAGACAGATGAGCCCATGAAAGGGGGAATAACTTGCCCAAAGCTGTTTTGTTTATGGAATGCCTTCTAGCTTTCTTCAGGGAGTTGTAGTTGCTAGATATCAAGAAGTTGCTGTGTGTAAGCTGGGAGTTCATCGCTCTGTTGTACAGTACAAGTGGAAAGCTTCACAGAAAGGAAGAAGGGGAAAGAAGGAAATGTCATCTGTGTGGCTGTTGTGGGGATAACTGCCATGGGGGAGGATCGGGGCTTGGGTCTCCCGCTGCTGTAAACCTTACAGGGGAGCATCCTGTGACCTGAGACACATCCTCTCCGGGGCTGTGTGAGAGGGTGGGAGCACGTTCAAAGACTCAGCTTCGTATTCAAACCCTAGGTGGTCCTCCATGGGCTTTTGACCTCGTGGCCACTGGGGCTCAGAGTTGATCTTGGCTTTCTCCCAGCCTTGGCTGGATGGAAGACAACTACACTTTCGCCCTTCTGCAAAAGCCACCTTGTCTTTGAGGCTTGTATTATGCACTCTCCTGGTCACCTCCCTACCCCCTTGTCCCTGAGTTCATTCAAGACTTTGGAAGCAGCCACTTGGTGCCTGAGCTTTCAAGTTCCAGGTCCATCTTTACATATTGTGTAACTTTGCAGAAGTTGTTAATCTCTCTAAGCTTCTCTGCTTCCTTGGTTATAAAAAAAAAAAAAAAAAAAAAGGATCCGTACATACAGAGTTTTGTTTTGGTTTGGTTATTTGGGTTTTTTTTGGATAAAAAGATATATGTATATAAAACTCCTTACCTGACCTGTAGTCAACACTTAATACTAGCTATTAGGATGATGGCTGATACCCCAAATGCTACCTCTATTACTGCAGTCAGCATCTGAATGGCCCTTCCCCATACCAGGAATCAAGTTGCTTCCAGCAACCCTCATTTGAAGGCCTTCCACTTTACCAAACCATGCTTTTGGCCGTCATGTGGACTTCATCATTGTCTGGAATTGTTCCATATCCAAAATTTAAAAATTCATT
>NC_138371.1:65864254-65885776 GCF_054177405.1 Leptonychotes weddellii | reverse complement strand
CTGGCTGGAGCCGCCCAATGAGTGGCCTGGGTCTCCAAGCCAAAACTCCCTACTTAGTAATGGAGTCTTTCACAACAGACCTACCATCCTCTTTGACCAGTGCCAGTGAAATAACAAACAGTACAGTAATGATTTGGGGCACCCTGCCTTTCAGAATGGCCAGACAGTGAACATAGTTTGCATTTGTAACTTTTCCCATTTTAGAACATGTGATTTTGGGTTTATTCCCCTCTCTGGTCCTTAAGAGCAACTACTGTTTTTTTTCTGAATCATTTCTTCATAATAATTCCCACACTATGGCTTTTCACTAATGCAAACCAACTTGAAAAAGCAATGGGAACATTTCTCATAAAACATCTGTATGGTATGTGCCTGCCTTTTTTCTCTTAACTAGAACCTGATTGTGTTAGTTGGGGAACAAGGCAGATGGAATTTTAAATCTTGATGAAGTTATGTCACAAGATGATTGGGGAAAATACTTGGAATTTGACCATTCATATGTTGAGCTCTGTGCCAATTCTCATTATATAAGTAGATCATAGCTAAGTTTCTGTGTAAATTAAAGTTAGCTAATCTGTGGAGACTGCCCTGAAACTTGAGTAATAATATCTCCTGCAATATGGAAAAATTTTGCTCTACTGTTTCCAATTAAAACCAATCTTTGTTGCAAAGACAAAGGAAAATTCATTTCTATGTACTTGAACTAACAATTATAGAAATTTAGGAAATATTTTTGTCTAAAATATTGAGCTCAGCATTTTATATATCCTTTGTAGATTGTTTTTACAATCTTGAACCTCCCCCCCCTTTTTTTTTTATCAAATTGGCTTTGAGAATTTAGAAAACATAATCACTGAGTTAAATTTAGTATTCAAAAGAAAACAAACATTTTTCAGAAATATTGAAAAGTTGTTATACCTTCAGTTCCTATCCCTAAAAGAAAATGTCCCATATATCTACTTTAAATTACTGGCAAAATTTTAGCAGGTATTGAAATTTAAGTTACATGTATATAAGGGTATTTGAAATATATATAGTATTAAACTATTGAACCCTGAGTGAACTCTAAAAATAGCAAAATTCTTTTTTTTTTTTTTAACCTAGGAAATGCTTACAGCTAAGCAAAACGTGTTTTCTGAAAGCTGTAGAATTGTGTCAGAGAATACAATATTAAAAACTTGAAAATGTTTTTGGGGAAAGTACATTTGCCTTGTCCCCACTATTCCATCAGTGCAAATGAGCACTGTGTTTCTCTTGACCTTGAGTTAGGCCTGAGGCAGCAAAAATCAATATTAAACCACAGTGTGGGGAGAGCTAGATGAGGGCATGTGTGTGTGTATGTATGTGTATATATATATATACACACATACATATATATATTTTTTTCCCCCTCCCTGCTCTTATGTTAGGACCTTGATTTTTTTTTTTTTAAAGATTTTTATTTATTTGACAGAGAAACCGCGAGAGAGGGAACACAAGCAGGGGGAGTGGGAGAGGGAGAAACAGGCTTCCCGCGGAGCAGAGAGCCTGATGTGGGGCTCGATCCCAGGACCCTGGGATCATGAACTGAGCCGAAGGCAGACACTTAACGACTGAGCCACCCAGGTGCCCCTAGGACCTTGATCTTAAGCAAATGTGGTATTTATTTTGAGGCTCTCCAGAGAGGAGAGACCATGTCTTTTTATTTTAAGTGACCTTTGCTATCAAAAAACTTTTGTGTTACTATTATTAAACCTATTTAAAGATGAAATAATTAAGTATATTGAGAGTATTCTGATACAAATCTGGACCAAAATAAGAGTTTAGAGTTGATATAAGAGCAGTGTAGGGAATTAATATCTTTTCTGTACAACAACACTATTTAGATAATGCATGGGGAAATGTCCCATTTTATAATAGAAACAAAAACTTTAAATATTAACCAAAAAAAAAAGTGTGCAAAACTTACATTGAAGAGAAGAATAAAACTTTGCTGAAGCACTTAAGAACAATGTTCCCAAATGGGCAGATGCAGTATTTTAAACCGACTCTCTCTTATGGAATTACCTATGCATTCCATTTAATCCCTAATGAAATCCCAACTATTTTATTTTTAAAGACCTTGTTCTTTTAGAGCAGTTTGAAGTTCACAGAAAAACTGAGCAGCAGGTACAGAGATTTCCCATGTAGCCTCTGTCCCCACTCATACATAGTCTCCCCCAGGATCAACACCCCCCCCACCAGAGTAGTACATTTGTTACAACTGATGAACCCACACTGACACATCATAATCACCCAAATTCCACAGTTTACATCAGGGTTCATTCTTGGTATGGTACATTCTGTGGGTTTGGACAAATATGTAATGATCTGTATCTGTATCATACACAGTATTTTCACTGCCCAGAAAAGTCCTGTCGTTTTTTTTTTTTTTTTTTTAACTTGACATAACCAGTTGATCTAAAAATTCATCTGGAAGAGAAAATGCTTAAGAATAGCCAAGGAAAAACAAAGTGTGGGGCAAGTGTTTCTAAATGGCTGAACCTGGTTCCCATGCCTGGCTTCTAGCTGCAAGAGAGGCTGGACAAATATGTATTTTGACTTCTTAGCTTCTAGAGGGTAAAGCGGACTTCACCTCCCACCAAGGCATGTGCTGTGGAGGATTCTTCTGTCATCGACATTGGCAGGTCCCCTCTACCACAAAAACCAAGCACAGATATTTAGTATAGCTGATTAGAATAGCTACTGTGTCCACCTAGTAAATGATTTGGCTAGTTTTTTGGACTTTTTTTTTTTTTTCCTATTGGTCTCCAAGAAATGAATACTGATTTTTTACCTAACATCTTGAGTATAATTATAGCTCACAGCTGATGACAGTTTTTGTTTTTTCTTTTAATCCCAGAGATATTGGCATCATTCTGGAAGCATTAGGCAGGCGAGACCCATTGCCTTCTGAGAGAGGGTTGGTCCCTCTCCCTCTATATGCATTCCTTCTCCTGTCCTCTGCCAATCTTGAAACCATAGCCTTTTGCCCTATCCAACTTTTCTAGTTGATCTGTTTTGGTGTGGAGGTGGCTCCATGTTGAGTCAGAAGAACAAAGTTTGGTGAACTTTTAATTGTGGTACTGCCTCAATTAAAATATAGACTGATGGGACACCTGGGTGGCTTAGTCATTAAGCGTCTGCCTTCGGCTCGGGTCATGATCCCAGGGTCCTGGGATCGAGCTCTGCGTTGGGCTCCCTGATCGGCTGGGAGTCTGCTTTTCCCTCTCCCCCTGCTTGTGTTCCCTCTCGCTGTGTCTCTCTCTGTCAAATAAAATCTTTAAAAAATATATATATATAGACTGATGAAGGGTTGCTTAATATGCCAAAATAATTGTTTATTAGTCTTTCCCTTCAGTTTAATTATTTGTGTTCTTTTTTTTCCAGCAGGGGGGGCTTAGTTTGAAGTAATTTACTTAAAAAAAAAAAAACAAACCAAAAAAACCACGACATTTGACCTTCACCTTTTCATCGTTAAAACCCAGCTGGTTGGCTAAGTGCACTTATAATGGTGTTAATTAAGGCATTGGATAGTCTCTAAACTTGAGTGTGTACTGAATTAATCTGTTAGCTTTGCATCTAATCCTTCACTTTGAATTTGTAGTAAAAGCAAGCTGTTTGCCTCTAAAGTTTAAAAGCCATTGATGTGATTGTTAAATGTGGTATTTTAAGCCATTCCAGGCTACAGTCTGGTTTTCAGTGGTACCTTCTAAAAATGCCTCAATACAAACGATGCTTTGTTTTATCCGGAAAATATGAAGCTGCTTTTGATTATTCTGTGCTGCATTGCCCATTTTCTGTGGTTGTGGACTATTATTTAGGAATTTAGTGCAGTGACTGTCTTGCTGAGCTATGGATATTTGGTATCTTGTTGTTAACGGACTCCAAAAATGTTTCCCAAGCAACAGAACAAGCAGAAATAATTCAGTCTAACGTATTGTATTTTGCTTTACCAGGGCACTTAAGCAAATTCTGTAAAATATTGGGGCAGGATATAAACACAGAATAGAGGCCAAGCTGGCTTTTGGTAGAATCAGGAACGCTATTCCCTCTGGTTAGCTTGGTTCCTTCACCAGTTTCTCTTTGTTGTCTCTTACACCTGTCTCAAAGTCTAGAAAAAGCAGACTGTGGAATTAGAAGTCACAGACTCAAATCCTAGCTTGATCGCCTCCCAGTTTACATGAATTTGGACAAGTTCCTTAACTTCACTAAGCTGCCTTACAAGGATGTCATCAGGGCTAAATAAGAGAACCTTTTTGCAGAAGCGTCTCACTCGACACCTGGCTTCTGCTTGATACTCTGCAGACCTTTCCTTTCCTGAGAAAACTGTGTGGTGCCTTGAACAAACAAAACCATTGTAAGACTTCTTGTTCTTTCCCAGTTGAAGAAAAGGCAGGACTGCTCTCAGGCAGAGGAGTGATGTTCTGAAAGCTTCTTTCCATGACTTCCCATCTTCAAATACAGATTCTGCCATCATCCTTGCATACTGAAGTCTTTTGTGCCATCTTG
Organism: Leptonychotes weddellii; assembly: GCF_054177405.1. Lineage (NCBI taxonomy): Eukaryota > Metazoa > Chordata > Mammalia > Carnivora > Phocidae > Leptonychotes > Leptonychotes weddellii. Next base: position 65,881,246 of record NC_138371.1, on the reverse strand, counting down.
ACCCTTTTCCTCATAACAAAACTGTGAAAGCTGAGTCCTTGGTGTCCTTGGTCTCTCATGTGGTGGTTTATACTTGGGAAATCCATTTATTTTACCTATCAGCCTATATCAAGTACTGGCATTTTATCCTTTTTCTTTGTGAACTTAAACCAAAAGACTTTCTCCCTTGCTAAAGAGATTTTGGGAGTCAGTAAGCAACTTTAAGAATAGATTTCTAAGTACAGTTGATAGAGTTCCTGGGATGTTTCATTTCAACACATCCTTAATTAATGAAGGTCTTCCTATGTAGAAGGCTCTGCCTTCCATCCTCTTTGTAGCTTTCCCATGTGTTTTAGGGAAATAGAAAGGATGAAAGAAGGAAGAGAACAGATACTTAGCATTTGTCATGTGTCAGGCGTCTACATGTCATGGACCAAGCTGGTTCATCCTGAATGGCCTGTTTCCTGTGAAGGGCATAATTAGAGAAAGCTCTGGACAGAGAAGGTGAAATCAAGATACCTCCTGGATTTTCTGTTTTCTGGCTAATAAGAACCCCCCCCCCCCTCCCCAGCAAGTCACAGCCTATCTGAATCATAACGTTTGTAGCAGAATTCTCAAACAACATTTATTTGGGTTCCTCTTTGTATGTGCAGTTGTCCCCAGAACAATGCAGAGGTTATGGATTCCAGCCCCCATATAGTTGAAAATCTACATATAACTTTTGACTCCCCAGAATGTAAACTAATAACCTATTGGACTGGAAGCCTTACTGATAAAAAAAACAATCTATTAACACATATTTTGTGTTATTTACTGTGTTATAATCTAGAAAAAAAGTTTGCTAAGAAAATCTGGGGAAGAGAAAATACGTTTACAGTACTGACTGTATTTATTGGGGGGAAAAAGCCACGTAGAAGTGGACCTGTGTAGTTCAAACCCGTTCTGTTCAAGGGTCAACTGTATATGTGTAAACGCAGTAGGAAACTTAATAGGGAACATAAAATAACAGTTCAGAGTCTCATTTTTGGATCAAATCTAATTTTATTATATACATATTAAAAAAAAAACAAAACTGGGGCGCCTGGGTGGCTTAGTTGTTAGGCATCTGCCTTCAGCTCAGGTCACGATCCCAGGGTCCTGAGATCAAGCCCCGCATCAGGCTCCCTGCTCTGCGGGAAGCCTGCTTCTCCCTCTCCTACTCCCCCTGCTTGCGTTCCCTCTCTCGCTGTGTCTCTCGCTGTGTCTCTCTCTGTCAAATAAATAAATCTTTAAAAAAAAAAAAAAACTGCTTTTCTGTAAAATAACCCCAAAACAATGGTCTTATTTTCTATATACCTAATTTTCAAAGAGGCTTGTCATGTGTAGTTTCTAATTCCCATAAAAACTCTATATCTGAATTTTCATGTGACCATTTGCTTTTTTTTTTTTTTTTTTTTTTTTTAAAGAAATGGAGAGCAAGTGGGGGTGGCCGGGGAGAGGGAGAGAGAATCTTAAGTAGGCTCCACAGCCAGCAAGGAGCCAGACATGGGGCTCGATTTCACAGCACTGATATCCTGACCTGAGCTGAAATCAAGAGTTGCTTGCTTAACCGACTAAGCCACCCAGAAGCCCCTCATTTGCATTTTCTAGGAGGAGAATTCCAAGGTTTTATTTCTGTTCTACAGAAATATAGAAAACTTGATTTCATATAATCTGTTGGCAAATGTAGTTTGTAGTAGGGAGGTAGGCTACTAAAGATTTGACCTAGATTGACTTTTTTTTTTTTTTCCCTGTGAAGGATGATCTAAGCTTACTATTCATCTTAAGAGGATGAGGCTTCGACCTTGAGTTGTCCTGCAGCTGATGGGTGGCCACCAAGGCTAACCCGTTGGGTAGCATTAGCCTTGGTGTGGAGCCTCAAATTGAGAAACCTTTATTCACATCTGAAATCACGGAGTTGGAAAGTAGAGTCTGCTTGTCTCCACCGTCTGGTGAAGACTCTTTCTGGCTTGTAGTTACCTTCTTCCTGTGTCCTCAAATGGCAAGAGAGAGCTCTCTGGTACTTCTTCTGACAAGGACACTAATCCCATCACAAGGGCCCCACCCTCCTGAGGTCAGTTAAAACTAATTATCTTCAGGGGCCCCATCTCCAAATACCATCACATGTGGGTTTAAGGCTACAAATTTTCAGGAGACACAGTTCAGTCGGTAGCACTTGTCTCTTTTCTGATTATAAATGTAATACTGTATTTCACTGACTATAAAACATACCATACTTCATGTACCTCTAAGGAAGAAAGAGCTACTGTCAATTAACTGACATGATACTTTATTACTTAAAATGTTTGCCTTACTGAAGATTTCCTTTAGAGTTATTTTTATGTATCTCAATCTTTTTCATAAAACTGAAGGCAAAGAGGGGACCCTGGGTGGTGCAGCTGGTTGGGGATCCAACTCTTGGTTTTGGCTTGGGTCGTGTGTGCTCTTTTGGTCATAGGATTGAGCCCCAAATCGGGCTCTGTGCTTGGCATGGGATCTGCTTGGGATTCTCTCTCCCTCTCTCTCTGCCCCTCCCGCTCGTGTGCTTGTGTGTACATACTCTCTCTCTCTCAAATAAGTAAGTCTTAAAGAAAAAAAAAAAAAACTGAGGGAAAATATAAACAGGTTGGTTAAAGCATTTCTAATTTATATTCAGAGCCTAATTCTTGTCATTTTTTTTAAACCTAGTTGTCAATATCCATTTTTCTCCACATTACATTTCTGCCATCCTTTCATGATCTCAAAAGGAGATTTTAATGGAAAGCTTTCAGATATAATTCAGGGTTCTTTTGCCTTCCACAGCTGACCTTAAGTGATCTGTTGAGTGAAACCTGGAAAGGGCTAAAATTGTCACTCTACCAGACGTGACAACCCAGGTTTGCAGTCAGTGGGTACGACGTTATGATCACTGCCTGGGTGATGCTGATTTTTAAGATGCCATCAACTATTACATGCATTCAGTTTTAGAGAAGTTAAAGTGAGAATAAATATGGGTCTTTGAATCTGTGCCCGATATAGTATGTGCTCATTGTAAAAAATTTGGAGAATACTAATAAGAATTTAAAAAGCCCCAGGATATTCTTTGTCTTTTGCTTATCCTTTTCAATGTCATTAGTCTTTGATAAATGCTTAATATTTTATTGTACTCCTATACCATGATTTTGTTTGGGTACATGCTTTTCTCATTCATTTAAAAAAAACAAGCCTCTGGAAAATAGGTATCTGTCTAGAAATCTCTGATTATTTTAGTAGAATGTTTCTAGGCAAGAAATTAATAATGAAAAGAAAACAAACTTTTCAGAAGCCTGTGGTACCTCTTGCCAAATTCTTTTCCAGAAGGATTGTATTGATTGTCACCTGTGTAAGCAGTATGTGATTGTGCCTGCTTACATGACTCTTCCTAGTATTGGGTATTTGTAGATTTTAATAATCTTTGCTGATTTTATAAGTTAAAACATGTATATGTTTTTAATTAGCATTTCTTTGAGATTGTTAGACCTCTTAAATATTCAGTACCCGTTTATATTTTCTCCTCATTGTCTTTTTATGACCTTGTACAATTGACCCTTGAACAACATGGGGGTTAGAGGCACCTACCCTCCTCCTTCCCCATCCACACTCAAAAATTCGAGTATAACTTTTGACTCTCCAGAACTTAATAGCCAATTGTTGACCAGAAGCTTTCCCAATAATGTAAATAGTTGATTGACACATTTTGTATATTTATTATATACTGTATTCTTACAAAAGAGTAAGCTAGAGAAAAATGTTAAGAAAATAATAAAGAGAAAATACATTTACAATATTATACTGTATTTACTGAAAAAGATAAGCATCTTTCATGGTCCTGTGTAGTTTAAACCCATGTTGTTCAAGGGTCAGCTGTACATTTTTTCTGTTGGGAGTGTGAGAGGCTCTTCAGTCTGGATCTTCCCTTTTTCTAGTATGGCCCCTGGTGTGTAGTAGTAGGATTTCCTTATAAAGTCACTCACAGGGGAATTTTTATTGAAGTTACTAAAACCTGCCTGTGTTCCACGGGAAGAAGTGTCTCCTGTGTTGTTAAAATACCAGGTTTGTGTTGAGGCTGGAGATATTGCTGGTCTGATTGTCTTCTGTTTAAGAAATTTATAGAGAAGCCAAAATAAAGGCATAAAACCGACTCAAAATGAGTCATCACGTTTTCCACAGTACTTGATAACTTTCTCTCTCTCTGCACAGTCCGAAAGTCTCAGTACCTCCTGATACCTGGATGTGCTAGAAGCCTGGTTCCCAGTGAGTTGCTACCAGCAGGCTGGGATAGTTCCAGATAGTTAAGCATCTCTTTAATAAATTGCTGTATTCTTTTTTTTTTTTTTTTTTTTTGAGAGAGTGCGTGCACAGGCAGGGGCAACAGGCAGAGGGAGAAAAAGGCTCCCCGCTGAGCAAGGAGCCCTACGTGGGACTCGATTCCAGGACCCTGGGATTATGACCCGAGCCAAAGGCAGACGCCTAACCAACTGAGTCACCCAGGTGCCTCAAACTGCTGTATTGTTAAGTGTAAAAATTTTTATCCATGGTTTATAATCTTAGATTTTTAGATGTAGGGATTCTTTTTCAAACTAAGGTAAAGTAATGAAATTAAAGGTTTTAGAACCAGAAGAGTCTTAGAAATTGAGTTCATGGTCTTCATTTTTTTTTTTTTTTTAAGATTTTATTTGAGAGAGAGAGAGACAGCATGAGCTGGGGGGAGAGTAACAGGGAGGGAGGGAGAAGCAGGCTCCCCACTGAGCAAGAAGTCTGACAAGGGTCTCCCAATCCCAGGACCCTGTGATCGTGACCTGAGCCAAAACCAAGAGCTGGATGCTTAACCAGCTGAGCCACCCGGGCACCCCAGTGTCTTCTTTTTTGAGGAATATTTGGAAAAGAGGCATTGAGCAACTGCCCAACATTATATAGCTAAAGCAAACATGGGATTGAAGTGTAGTTTCTGACTCCAGACTAGTTCAGTTTCTACTGTGTCTCTGGCTAGCTCCATTATTTTTATTTCTAGCACTGAATAAATAGAGAGGAAGAGCTATCCGTGAGACAGAAGACAGTAGATTTCCTTTATAATTTCTCTCTCCAGGAATTTTGATTTCTACCCTGCCCCAACCCCAAAGGATTGAGTTTCTTATATGGTCTTTATCGATAAAGACTCAGTAACTATGAATAGTATCTCTTCTTTTTCTATATCATTTTTTTTTTCCCCTAAAGATTTTATTATTTGAGAGAGAGAGAGGGAAAGAGAGAGAACACGAGCTGGGTGAGAGGCAGAGGGAGAAGCAGACTACCTGCTGAGCAGGGAGCCTGATGCGAGGCTCAACCCTGGGACTCCAGGATCATGACCTGAGCTGAAGGCAGACGCCCAACTGACTGAGCCACCCAGGTGCCCCCTTTTTCTGTATCTTAAGGACCATTTCTGCTTGGTGTCTTTGAGACCATTACAAATCCATCCTATTTGATTTTTGTAAAGCCATTTAAACACCATAAATGTAAATAGTTAAATATACAATTATTTAAAAAAAAAAAAAAAAACTAGGGTGCCTGGGTGGCTCAGTAGGTTGGGCATCTGCCTCTGGCTCAGGTCATGATCTTGGAATCCCAGGATTGAGTCCTGCATTGGGCTCCCTGCTCGGCAGGGAGTCTGCTTCTCCCTCTGCCCCTCACCCAACTTGTGCTTTTGCTCTCAAATAAATAAAATTAAGGAAAAAAAAACTATAATAGTATTAAAAATAAAGACACATCCCTATTTCTTTTCTGCTTTGCTTTTTGCTCTCTAAAGGCAATTAACGTTTATTTGATTTTCCAGATATTTTCTATGTATATATGTGCATATGTACACACATACATAGATCCTTAAGAAAACCCACATGGACTTTACAATGTTTTATTTGTAAATTTGTTGATTGCAGTTTTAGACATTTTTCATATTAGCACACACTGATATGTTTTTTTTTTTAAGTGGCTCAATATTACATTGGACAGATAGCCTATAACTTATTTCATTTTTCCCCTATTGATAGTTGGTTAACAAGTTTGTTCATTTATAATCTTCCTAGATTTTTGTCAACTTGCCCTTCAAAAAGGTGGCATTAAATTTACAATTCCATTTTCAGTATATGAGAATGTCTATTTACACACTTACCAACATGGGTTATAATCAAATTATTTCATCTTTGCAGTGTGATAGGCAAAAATTGTATCTCATTGTTTTAATTATGCAATTCTTCAGAATGAATTCAAACACATGTTTATTGGCCATTTGAAATCCTACTGCCTGGATCTGTAGCCTGGCTCCATAGTTTACCAGCTGTGTGAAAATGAGCAAATTACTTAAACTTTTTGTGCCTCATGGGTCACTTATGAGGATTAAATGAGTTAATATTTATAGAGTGCTTAAATCCATGCTTGACACATAGTATATATTATATAAGTATTTGTCATAGAGATTTAAATTTTTTCTGTCCTGTCTGTATGCTTACCTATTTTTTTGTTGTTGTTGAGTTTAGTATCTGTTTTAATATTTTGATAAGTGGTTAACCATTGATTACCAGCTAGAGTTCTAAGCAAGTTACACATGTCATGTTTAATTTTGAATTAAAACCTAAAAAGATTCATGTATGTTTCATTCTTTATTTTTGGTAGGATTAAGTGAAGGATTTTGTTTTAATTCTGTAAGTTCAGTGTTGAAAACTGAGAGGTTGCACATCATTCTTTCAGGGAGGTCAGCTCTCTTTCTTTCCCTGCTTTGTATGAGAGTTTTGATGCTGCTAATCTGATTAAACCTCTTAAAGCTACATCCTTCGCTCTAAGATTATGAAGATTAGAGATTCTGGAGTTCTTCCCTCCCCCATCCATTAAATGGTTTCCATGGTTATTGAACTCCCCAAACAGTACTTCAAATCCCTTCTGATTTCGTGGAAGCAGCATCTCAAAGATGAATGAGCCCTCTGCTGGCTTGGCTTCAGGAAACTTGGGAGTTCCAGTTTAATGTAGCTGCTAGCTCTTTTTGAACAAGTGTTTCATTTTTCTGAACTTCTGTTTTCTTGCCTATAAAATGAAGGTAATAATCTGTCGTACAGTAATGATACAGTTCAAATGAAATGAAGTTTTTTTTATTTTAAGTTCAGGCATGATAATATCGATGATGTGAGTAATTTGTTTCACTCTTACCACAGGGTAACCTTGGTTTGGGGAAATGCCCATCAAGTGAGGAAATAAAATATACTCCTATAAATATTTAAATTTATAACAGGAATTTTTGATACCCAAATGTTGTGAGGGAGGGGTGAGATCTTTTTTCTTCCTCAGATATAATAGAGAAGCTGGGAAGTGAATCCTCTGGGAGAAAATAGGGCAGCACTGATGAAAGTTGCTCTTTGAGTATTTACCATGTATTGGACAGTGTGCTAAATGCTTATAAACAGTTATCCCACATAATCAGTAGCTTATTAGTAGAGGTTAGAGAGCTAGTTTAAGATTGTGCAGTTAGTGGCAGAGCCAAGATTTGAACCCAGTTTGTCTCCAAAGCCGGCGTCCTCTGTAGTGTAGCAGCCGAGTTGTGTAAGCTTCCGCCATCTGCAACATAGTATCTCTCTCCCAGGGTTGTTTGTTGTCCTGATGATCCAGTGAGTTACGGGGCTTAGAACAGTGCCTGGACCACTGTAAGCATTTTATGTTTGCTCTTACTATGATTGATAGTATTTTCTGTGTCATTTTTTTTTTCCCCCCACCACCCCTTGACCCCTTTAGGCTTTAGGGAATGGCAGCGTCTTGGATAGTTTTGTTTCCCTGCCTATGTGGCAGACACAACCCTGGCCATTTCATCTGGTGCAGATGGAGGAGAGCCGTGGTGATGGGTCTGGCCTTAGCAGAGTGCTGTGGGGGCATGCTGTGGGGCAGTTGTCAACAGTCTGGAATGGCATGTGCTGGCTAGGATAGGGAAGGGGGAAAGGGTTTAAGTCCCAAACACAAGGATCCGCTACCAGAAGCCTCTGTATCTGCCAAGACAAGATGTGTGTGCACTCAGAGGTGTGGTGCCCGTATGATTCGGTGTTCACCTTGTCCTTATAAAAATGGGCTTTAGCGTAGTTGTCTAGTGCATTGGTTCCTAAATCTGGCTGCTTCCCAAAAGCATTTGCGAGTCACATTCCCACCCGACCCTGAGGTGGGGCTCAAGCATATGTATTTGTAATATAATGGTTAGCCAGGTTTAAGAGCCACTAGGAGCCTGCTGTTTGTTCCTAAGTCTGTGCAGGACCGGCCCCAGCCAGCCATGGCAGAAGTACATGTATGTGATTTGAAAACTCTTGGGAGAAGGAGCTCCCCCATTATCTAGTCAACCCTGTTCTTGGCAGCCGTCTAAAGGTGCATTTGAAATACAGCTCTACAAGGAGATGAGTGACAAGGGTTTCATTCCAGAAATAACCAGGGTCAGGATTTCATCAAAGCAATTTGTATTTTACTTGGTTCTTGTGTTTATGTCGATTCCTCATCAATATTTGCGTATTCTCATGCTTCCAAGTTAGATACACAAGCAGTGATAACTATTGAATATAATTTTGATGCTTAATTTACATGCAACTTTATAGAAATCGTTTGAGGACTGTATTTCCCAGAGCGATGCTCAGAGAATGAATGGAGTAACTCGCATTCCATTTTATATTTGAGAAATCATGATTAGAGTGGAATGTTAATATGGTTAGCTGTGGTGAGACAATATTGACGTTGTTGCTAAGATATTGTACCAGACATGTCATTGAGGCTGCTGTTTTGAAAACTGAGCGATGCTGCCTCCCCCCGCCCCCCCATTTGTGGTGCTGGTGGTGCTGGTAGAGCAGGAATATAGCAAATAAAATAACAGATGCAAAAAATGTAGTCGTCTAGTGCTCGCTTCGGCAGCACATATACTAAAAAAAAAAAAAATGTAGTCGTCTTGTTCTCTCTCTCCACTCCCTGCCCCCCAGTACAGGCCTGGAAAGGATCTTGCTAAACAGCCACATGTACACAATTGACTATACTGCTTTTTTCTAGAATGTGTGAATTGGTTATATAGCATTTTTAACGTGTTTTTTTGTGGGGAAGAAACTTTCAGTGCTGCTTAGAAACTTGGTGATATTTTCCCTCCAAATGTTTATAGATCCCCATTTTCCTTGTAAGGAGTTGAAATAAGATAAATGGTAGCAGCTCCCTCTTATCCTTCCTTTCTCTTGTAATGAGGCCTGTTGGCAACAGAATTGCTGATGGGACTGCCAGAGTTTGGATTTGAGTTGTTAGTGAGGGAGTGGTGTGCTGCTTATGGTATTGTTCTAAAAGTCTTTTACTCCCCACTTATTTTTCCACCCCCAAAATGTCATCGTGTCCAATATGACAGAATGTTCCCAATGATTATCATTCAGGGAAACGTGACTTGCTAAATTATCTGTGGATGACAGTCAGAATTTCTTAAGCACCGAACAGCATTCCACGCTTGGTACACACCTTGGTTAGGGGATCCACAGTGTGCAAAGGCAGGCTGGTGTGAAGCCATGATGAAGAGTTCTGACGGTGGGTCAGACTGCCTGGGTTCAAATCCAGATCTACCACTTGCAGGTTGTGGGGGCCTAGGCAGCTTACTTAGTAGCCTCCCTAAGCCTTAGTTTTCTCATCTATAGCCCAGGGACAGTGACAGCAAATGGTGAATAAATAAGCTAATGTATGTAAAGTGCTTAGCAAGTTGTCTGGTACAGAAAGTAAGACTTTTACTACTAACTTAATCATCCTCATTATTTTTTAGACAGATACATTTGATGAACATACATATAGTTAGAATAGAGAACTCAATATAAATCCTGATGTGTTACTTGGGTACTTGCTATAACGTGAAATTCAAGAGTAAGTGAGCTCCAGCAGTCCTAGTGGGGCTCAGTGTGTAATTGGGGTAGAGAATGGCTTTAGGAGTTGGATAATCGTTGGGTAGTTGCAATACCCAGCGCCACCTCCTTGCAGGTCCAGGGCACCATTCACATAGATGTGAGATGTGCAGCATGGTGGTCCTAATGTCACACCCAAGATCTACAGAAAAAGGGGTTTTCTATGTTGTAAGAAGTCATATTCAGGATGTTGTTTTTGAGAAAGGTTATTTACCTTTTTTTAAATGATTTTATTTATTTGACAGAGACACCGCGAGAGAGGGAACACAAGCGGGTAGTGGGGGAGGGAGAAGCAGGTTCACTGCGGAGCCCAGTGCTGGGCTTGATCCCAGGACTCTGGGATCATGACCTGAGCCGAAGGCAGATGCATAACTGACTGAGCCACCCAGACACCCCACGGTTACTTACTTTTAAAGATTTTACTTGAGAGCACGAGCATGAGCAGGGGGAGGGACAGAGGGAGAAGCAGGCTCCCTGCTGAGCAGGGAGCCCAATTCGGAACTCGATCCCAGGACCCCGGGATCATGACCTGAGCTGAAGGCAGACACTTAACAACTGAGCCACCCAGGTGCCCCAGGAAAGTTTAATGTTAAGAGAAGAATTGATTGGTTAGAGATTGAAAGTTGTAAGCAGAGAAGTCAGAGTGTAGACAGGGCTGGGGTGGGTGTGGTTCCTTTGTATGTAGTCTATAGTACTACATACTACTTTGTATAGTAGTCATTGTAGTACTACAGACAAAGTACATAGAATAAGGAACTGGATCTTGAGCCACACAGTGACTGGTAGGAGGAAGCCAGTTCACTGTGAGAACAATCAGTAAGGAAGACCATTCAGTGTTTGCAAGACCTGGGGAAAAGATGATGATGGACAGTTTGAGCTAGATGGACAAGGGCAAGTCTGAGCCAGGTGGATGAGTAGGCACAGTTGGAGGTGCCCAGATAAAGGAAAGGTGAGCCCTCCTTCCTGGGGGGGCTCCCTCGTTATGAGAACGATAACTTGGCAGGTGTCCAGCAGGGGGCTTGCTGGGAAACCTCCTGAAGTAGAAAGAGATGGGTACAAATTTATGTTTCAGATAAATGTTTAATGGAAGATAATGTTTTCTTGTAAAATATTCTCATTATAAAAATGTCAGAACATATGTCAAACCAAAAATGTAAAAGGGAAGAACCGTTGCTCCTTCCACCACCTTAAGAATAACCATCAACATTTTACCGAACCTCCTTCTAGCTTTTGGTTGTGCATATTTTCCTACTGTCATAGCATATACAAGATTGTGTATACTGGCTTAAATGTTTCTTCCATATGTCTTTAAAAATGTTGATCATCTGGTAAACTCAAATTTTCTTTTCTCGTAATTTCAGTTTTTTGGCAATGAAGATGGTTGTTGTGGTGTTCTGTGCTCTTCTGCTGCTTTAGGGGATGGGGGGCGGGTATTGTGGGAGAGCTTTTTCTGTGCAGTTTTACAACCATGCAAAAAATGTTAGCCATTGTTTGCAAGTTCTGGCACAGGGCACTATTGTTTTAAGAGGTTGCCAGATAAGGTAAGAGATTGTTTCTGCGCTATGGAGTGAAGGATATGGTTCAAAACCCACATTTCCTGAATGAGAAGGGAGTGGAAACAGAAGAGGGAGAGTTGAATGAAGTGTTTGAAGGCTGGGCTAGGGCTATAATTTATAGCCCCCCCTTTTTTTCCCCCCTTAATGATAATGTCTTCACTGTTGAATAGTTAATTTTGGTTCTTAAGTAACTTCCCCCCCCCCCCCCCCAAGAAGGATAAATGGGCTGGCCATTTTCTGAGCCTTTGATTATCTGAGAATGTTTTTTGGTTGATATTGTAGAAAACTTGGTGTGGTTTTATAAGGTTTGGTTTTGCTGTTCCCTTCCTCAAGTTTTGTAGGTGTTGCTTTTGACTTCTGGTTTTTAGTACTAGAGAGAAGTGTTGTGGGTCAAATTGTGTGTTCCCCCCCCCAAAAGATGTTGAAGTTCTAACCCTCAATACCTGGTGAAGGTGACCTTAATAGGAAGTAGGGTCTTCGTAGATGTAACTGAGGTAAAACGAGGTCATACTGGATTAGCGGAGGCCCAAATTTATTTATTTATTTATTTATTTATTTATTTTTTATTTATTTTTAAAGATTTTATTTTTTATTTATTTGACAGAGAGGGACACAGCGAGAGAGGGAACACAAGCAGGGGGAGTGGGAGAGGGAGAATCAGGCTTCCCGCTGAGCAGGGAGCCCGATGCAGGACTCGATCCCAGGAACCTGGGATCATGACCTGAGCTGAAGGCAGACGCTTAACGACTGAGCCACCCAGGCGCCCCGGCCCTAATTTATTAGGACTGTCCTTAGAAGAAAAGCACAGACCTAGGGGATGATGCCATGTGATGACAGAGGCAGAGATTAGAGTGATGTGTCTACAAGCCAAAGATAACCGGCAACACCAGAAACCAAGAAAGGCATGGATTAGATCCTCTCCTGGAGCCTTCAGAGAGAGCCTGGCCCTGCCGGACACCTTAATTGTGGACTTAGTCTCCAGATATGGGACAGAATAAATTTCTGTTGTTTAAGCCACCATGTGGTACACTGTTACAGTAGCCTGAGGGCCTAAGATAAACAGTCTGAGGGCAGTTGGGTTCTTGTTCCTTTGCATGTCTCTGTGGTTTTGCAGCCCATTCAACTTTTTTTTTTTTTTTTTACACTATATACTTACCTGGATGTTTATGGGTTAAGAAAAAATTATCAACTTAGTTTTGCCAGGATGAGTCAAGGTGTGTTCCCTTCAGGGACACAGCCTAGGGTATGGTGGGTCCTTTCTATCTGCATACTTTAATTCAAAAAAGATTTTTAGTTTTAAGATGATCATGTCCTCATTTTTTCTTAGAAACCTTTTGTTTTTCCTATCTGTAATCTTACATCATTAAAATGTTTACCCCGCTCCTCTGCATCTGGGGAGACTTCAAGCTTGTTCTTTATCAAGGAATAGATTTTCTATAGTGTGAATTCTACTCTTTAAGCCTGGAATGTGGATGGATCATAATCTGGCAACTGCTTTTTAAATTCCTTGCTTCCCTTATTTTTGAGTCTGGTGTATAGAGAAGAAAGAAACACAGTGCATGAAGGATCTAGAGGCCATATTCTGGATTCTGAGGGTGTCCTTCACTTCACTGATTTTTTTTTTTTTTTTTGCCTTTTTTCTTTTGAGTCTTCAAGAAAATACTCCCTTTCCTCTCTCTCTCATAAGCTAGATGCTTCCTCATTCTCCCACTTTCAGGGGATGTTTGTGGGGGAGGCTTTTCATCGAAGAGACAAGATCTAGTCAGCCTGTTTGACCTACATGGATCTATTGCTTCCTGCTGGTAGGCGTGGGGCAAAGACACGAGTGGATGCCAGGGTACCTGGATCGCTCCCTGACCCCGTGGGCTAAGTGTACTTGGGCCCCCAGTTGTCGCAACAACAATGAAGTTGCCCTGTTGTTATCCTTAACATTACTGGGAATTCTTTCCTTTTCTGGCACTCCCTTATCTTTCCATATGCTTTTTGCATTTATGAGTTTGTCTTTTACTTTGTAGTTACAAGTATCTTATTGGGGTCTTGGGAGACGTTTTGCTAGCAGTTTTAAAGGAAACCGGGATTCATGCTTTTATCACCTTTAGCCTACCACCACCCCACTCCCTGCACTCCTGGCTGCTCCCCCTCTTCCTCGCACCCCTGTATTCCTTGGTCCTGTCCTGCTTCGTTCCTGGCCCTTTCAGCCTCTGCTTTCCCTCCATCCTCTCTACCCCCTCTAGCCTATGTTTCCCTCTTCCTGCCCTCTCCCTGGCAGACCTCTGGATTATCCTGTGTGTGCTGCAACCACAGGCATGCCCCACTCCCCCACCAGCAGCGGAGATGCCCTGGACCTGGAAGAGAGCCAGTGCAGGGGGGGAAGAGAAGAAACGGAGCGTGTGTCTACACAGAGCCCATCAATGATGGGAGCAAGTGTGCCCAGTGAGACTGAGAATCCACCTCCTTCCAAACAGCGTCCTATGCTGCATTCCCTGTGCTGCGTCCACTTCAGCCACTGGAGAATAAGCTCACCTCCTAGCAGTCAGCCCCACACACCCGCACTTCGAACGGTCTTTGTGGAATAGATCTTCATTTCATCCATTTGCCAAGTCAGGCCATGGTGGGTGGCCCCTTTAGACTTAAGATCTTTGTACATGGCTCAGTCCTAGGGAATGCAAATTTAAAATATTTACAGGAAACATGCACATAAAATGTAAACTATATAAAAGTGTATATCTTCCATCCATGCTCCTACTTGGTCCGTTCGCTTTTCCAGAGGCAACCACTGCTGCTGGTTCCTGTGTGTCCTTCTAGAGACCCTCTGCACGTTTATAACTGTACGTTTACATATATTTATATACATAGGTATACAGTGTATATACACGTATGTAGACAGATAAGCACAATAAACACACACTCAAGGAATGTACCTTGTGTTTTACTCACATGTATGATTATTCCCTCCAGTTTCTTTCCCTTTTCATCTCTCCCACCTGTCTTGGAAGAGGAGCATAAACATTTGACTGCCTTCCTGCCTTGGTGGTTCTCAATCCTGGCTGCACCTGAGAAACCCTTGACGGAGAGAGTTGCCAGGGCCTGAGCCATGCCCCAGAGCAGCTCTGACAGCCTCCCTGGGACAGGCTCATGTTTCCCTGTGTGCAGGGATTGGGAACTGCGGCTTCGGTCGTGTGCGGGAGCGGCAGACCTGGCAAATCTGCAGAATCTGAGTGGGGGGGTGTTCCACGGTACTCGGGGACCTGAGTACCGACTATCCCTGACAAGGAAATGGGGAGTAACAGATTCCGTGCAGATTGAAGATGAACCCTACCAGCTTGCTTTGGACCACAAGCGGCCCACCACTTCCTTCATCTGGGCCGGGCAGAGTGGTCAAGATTCTCAGTTCGATGAGGTGGGAACAGCTCTCAGTGCCTCCACCCAGGGCGGAGAGAGCAGGCCCGAAGGCTGCAAGAGTTCAATGAATTTACAGCGCGAAGGAAGACGAGAAGAAACTATTTAAGGTGCTTGATGACTAAACATCTGTCTCGGATCCACTTCGCTTGTATGGTGACAGCATAAGGTGTGATTGACTGAAAGAAAATTAACGATCTGGGCCTGGGTGCCTCCCAAATGGAATGATCCGGAGTGCTGTGGAGCTAATTAAGCAGCCGGCACGAAAAGTGAAAATAGATGAGGGAACAGGTTTCTTCTCATGGTGGCCTAGTGCTGCGTATAGACCTACATATACTATTTTTGGCATTCCCTATTAAGTATTCAAGATGACGTCATGTTGAAAGGCTTAGATCAGTAGCCTTTTTTCAGGGGAGCAGGATGGATCCTGGATTGGACTAGCCTGGGTTCAGACTCAGCTCATGCCATCGGCCAGCATGCGTGGGCAAGATACCCGGTGCTTTCTGTGTGGTGGTCTCCTCAGAGGAGCATGAAAACAACACCCAGTTCACGAGGTCGTTGTGATAGGAGATAACGGGTATAAAGTGCTTTGAACCCTGTCCTAACACACAGTACTCCAAGGAAAGCATTTATTGTGTTGAAATACAACCCGCCCCCCTAGGGCTTGGGGGGGGGGAATTTTTCTGAGGGCTTGTATTTTTTTTTTTTTTAAAAGATTTTATTTTATTTGAGAGAGAGCGTGAGCGCATGAGCAGGGGAGAGGGAGAAGGAGAAGCAGACTCCCCGCTGAGCAGGGAGCAGGATGCAGGGACTCGATCCTGGGACCTTGGGATCATGACCTGAGCCGAAGGCAGATGCTTAATGCTTAACGACTGAGCCACCAGGCGCCCTGAGGTCTTGTATTTTTAAAGTTTAAAAACTCTTTCCCGGTGACCTGCCTTAAAGGAGAATTTTGACAAAAATAGAGGAAATGCCAGTCTCTTTCCCCATCACCTGTGTTAGGGTAAAGTACATTTGGTTCTATAACCACTGAGTATTGAGAATAAAACTGTGAGGATAGTATTTACGGATTTCCTTTTAGAATCCGCTTGGTGGATTTTTGAAGACAAAAGGATAAACTTGTCCTGTTGACCAGGTTTTTCTATACTGGGGGTTGGGGGGTGGGAGTTAGCTGCTTTGTTGCTTCTTGGCAGTATTGAATCTTAGTCATGATTCTGAAGAATGTTCTGGAAAATTGCTTTCTTGGATACATTTATCTTAACTCTCTTTTTGAAAATGTATGTTAACAATCAGTAGCTCTGGCTGGTTACTTGGGGGAGATCCTGTAAGACATAAAACAGCGTAAAGTGCTTTCAGTTGCAGAGGGAGCCTTCCAGAGGCTCCCAAAATGATACTTGGATCGTGTGGGAGGAAATCTTTTCCAATTTTCTAGGTTTCTGTAAATATATATGAGCTATGTGGTTATAAAACCTTATGATGGAAAATATGTTTAAGAAACATCAGTGTGCTCCCAGGCAGGGACGGCACAAAAGATGCCCTAACACATTTAATGCCCCAGTTAAAATATATTGCACAAGTCCCATTTTCTGGAACTGGATAAACAGAACATCTTTCTATTCTGAGCTCCTGTCCCCCTCTCCACCTAGTCACTTCAATGGCACAATAAATGGAAATCTTATTTCCTGTATCTGCAGACCTATTTACCTGAATGTCTAAGCTCTCCCTTGCCTTTCTCAGGTCTGTTCTTTCTGAAATGCGATTTTGCTTTCATCTCCCTGGCTTCTTTGCCCTCGTTTTGTTTTTTTTTTTTTTTCCCTAAGCCTTCTCTAATCCTGCACTCCATTTACTTTAATCTGTAATGTTGGACATTGCCATTCTGCATAGACACCTTTAAACATTCATCATCTCCCAGATTTGCATTTTCTTCCATTATGAACTTAAATCCCTTTTCACAGTCTGTAACAGTGAAAAAGTTTTAAAATAAAGAACTATTATCAAAAGCCATTTCTGCCAATTTAAAATGCCTTATTGGATGGCTTTAACCCTTTGATAATTCCATCTTTGTAAACTATGACTTGGATTTATAGTTCTTTTTTGTTGTATGTATGTGC
>NC_138371.1:65813380-65864154 GCF_054177405.1 Leptonychotes weddellii | reverse complement strand
TTTTTTAAAGATTTTATTTATTTATTTGAGACAGAGAGAATGAGAGACAGAGAGCATGAGAGGGAGGAGGGTCAGAGGGAGAAGCAGACTCCCTGCCGAGCAGGGAGCCCGATGCGGGACTCGATCCCGGGACTCCAGGATCATGACCTGAGCCGAAGGCAGTCGCTTAACCAACTGAGCCACCCAGGCGCCCCTATAGATTTCTTAATTTAAAAACATGTCTGTTTGGGGGGACCTCCATTCCCCCCCCCAAATAAAGTCCTTAGATGTGTGGAGCAGTGAGCTGGCCAATTGCAGGAATTGGGAGAGGAGGAGGTTCTGGGTGCATGGACCCTGCTCCCCATAGTTCACCTCCACGTCCCAGCTTCCCGTCTGTGAAGCAGTCCGATTGGACTAGACGTTCTCTGAGATTAAAAACATGTTGCGGGAGATGTGTCTGTGGTACATCAGTGTTCCATGTGAAACACCTGCCAGTCGAACGGGAGGCGGCCTAGCATATCACGGGGTGGTTGATAAATGGTTTTCCCACTCTGGAGAGGATGCCTCGTCCTACCTGGGCTGGCATTTCTGCTGCGGCAACAGGAAGGGTGATCCAAGTGCGTCTCCTCCTTTAATGGAGGTGGGAATAAAATAGGTCACAGTTCAAAGAACACCAGAGCTGGAGGAAATGTGCCCACAGTGCCGGTTATTTCAGTGAAATGGTTTTACCCTTCACTCCCCAGTTTTTTGCTTGTATCACATTGGAGAATACTAAGTATTTAAGAAAACAAACCCTTTTCCAGTAATGAGCTTTACTGTTTATTTCTGGCATTGTCATAATAGGTACATTTCTCCCTAAATTTGTGTGTCCCCATCCAAATTAAGGGGCTTGAAGTCTGATTTGGGGTTTGCTTTTTAATTTTTATTTTTTTAAGATTTATTAGAGAGCACGAGCAGGGCAGAGCAGCAGAGGGAGAGGGAGAAGCAGGCTCCCCGTCGAGCAGGGAGCCCAATTCGGAACTCGATCCCAGGACCCCGGGATCATGACCGGATCTGAAGGCAGACGCTTAACTGAGCCATCCAGGTGTCCCCGGCTTTTTGTTTTTTTGTACAGGTTAGGAATACTTGTGTGTGAGTAGGGAAGACCGTACCTTGTCACAGCACCTGCTCCTATCAGGCCAATCTAGCCGTTGAACTAGCAGGTCTGTGATTTAGATGGTATGAGGGCAGCCACAGGGCAAACCACATGGACAACCCATTCAAGGTCTCCCACACATCCTGTCTGTGTACCTCTTGGGGCTGTGGCCTCCATGCTTTCCAAGTTCTCCATCTCCTAGTGTTCCTTGCCAAATATCCAGGAAATCAGGTGACCAGGCACCATGCTTGTAGGCATAGTACCTGCTTGTATTCCCCCTGATGAGACAGTGTGCTGGTGGGGACTGGTCATGTGCGCCAGAGACTGGACCAGAGAAAACCGCTCTCCTTCCCTCTATTTTCTCAAATCTCCTCAGTGTGGGGGTTACTCAGCCCCAGTGGGCGTTGGCATTACGGTATATACCCCCAGCTCTGCCTTAAGGTCCCTTCCATGGACAGAGAGCTGGGAAACCTCATGTTCTGGCTCAAGACCTCAAGGAGGTGGTTTCAGAAAGATTTCTGGCTTATCTCCAATGGTGTAAGAGTAGCTCCCAGGTCCTGGGAATTGGTGGTGGTTTCTTACAGTGCAGATCAGGAAGCAGGGCGAGCAAGGGTTATAGGAGGACCAGAGTGGGTGACTGTTGCTGTTCATGTAGATTTAGGATGTATGAATTTCCACTAATTCCGGCTTCCTTCCCCCATGGACAGATGTTTGTGTGAATCTTCTTGTTTTTGAAAATTCTAGTGAGGGTTTCCTGGTAATTCTGGTTTTTTTTTTCTTCACATACCAGTTACTTGGATGCTTTAGTGATAAATCTTTAATTTCCCAAGTCTGTTAAAACCCCTTCAAGCACAGCTGGCCCAGGGGAGACTCAAATGACCTTTCTGATGTTGCCAACTCATCCACTGTGGGACCATGGCTTTTCCATTAACAGCTCTTCTGGTTTTGAGTTGCCTTTTGAAAGTCAGGCACGAGCCTATATGCCTGTTTTAACCCCCCACCTTCACCCCGGTCTGTGCAGGGGGTGACTACCTATTTCACCATGCCTCCTAACATGAAGAATAAGCACAGCGTTGCAATTTGAACTTGATAGTTTGGGTAATGTCTCTTTTGAGTCTTGCACACAAAGATCGACAAAAATTGAGCTTCTGATTCAAATCCAGGCCTTGATTTTTCAGAGTCAAGAAGGCCTGGTAAGGACCAGTTGGGTAGTATTTATCAGAGAGACTAGTTTGCTTATAGTAAACTTTCTATATCTTTTCCAGTTCTGCTGTATATAAAGTTAGAGCTTGTAGATGTTTTAATCATCAGGGTAATTTACCTTCCCTCCTCACCCATCCTTAGTTGCTTCTTAGTACACCCGGGAGGGGAGGAAGTGATGGGTGGGGGAGGAGCAATAGAGGAGAGCTTATATGAATGCTTGAGGACCAGCTGTGTCTTTTCCAGAGAGGCTGACCCTAGCCAACGTACTCTTCCTTTTGTCCTCTCTATACTGTAATTGTGTCCTCTGTATTTTGTCATTGGATCTGCTTACCCTAGAATATCTAATTTTCTAATAGTAAGCTTATTTGTCCTTAAGTTCATTTAGGGGCTGAAAACCAGGGAGAACCAGCTTCATCAGTGAGTCCTGTTTCCAGTCCCACGACTAAGGGTTGGGCTGGTTGAGTTGTAGGAGGGTGGTCCCTGTGCTGTGGGGAGTGTGGCATGGATCTGACGAGAGAAGAGATACATGGTGCTGGGGAGGAATGTTGAAGTTGGGAGACCCTCCCTTGGGTTCTCTTATTGGAGAGAAGTGGTGGGAAGGCAGGGAGTTATGGAAAGCATCTGGGTATTTGAATCTATTCTGTAATACCTATGTAAGACCCCCTCGGGTACTTGAGCTGAAATCATGGCTTCTTGTGGATCATTCATACTTGGTCTTAATCTAATCTCAGGGGGTGCCCGAGTGGCTCGGTCAGTTAAGTGTCTAACTCTTGATTTCAGCTCAGGTCATAATCTCAGGGTCCTGGGATCAAGCCCCGCATTGGGCTCCTTGCTCAGCGGGGAATCTGCTTCTCCTTCTCCCTGCTCTTGCTCTCTCTCACTTTCTCTGTCTCTCTGTCTCTCAAATAAATCTTAAAAAAAAAAAAAAACAAAACTCAGATTGGTGGCCTCCTGGACCCATTATTAGGAGTGAAACTGGACCAGTTGATAGGGTACAGAAAAGGGTATGAGGTGTGGAGTTCATTGATACTTGAGTGGTGAAACTTGAATTTTCTCTCACATGGTAAAAAGTCCTAGAAGTGGTAGAAGAAAAAAGAAAAAACTATTAAAAAACAACATACACATGAGATATATGGGAATTATATTCTAAGGATGTAGTTCTTAAGAATTAATCTACCTGTAATGGATGGTCTAAGTTAAGGTTTTCTCTCTTCACTCCAGGAGGTGACTTTGGTCCAGAGACTTCCCCCCAAGTCCTGCCGCCCGGTCATGGTGGAGACTTTTCTGTGAGCAGCCTTCCTATAACAGAGGACACCTACAGGGTGAGCTTGGCCAAAGGTGTCTCCATGTCTCTGCCTTCATCACCTCTGCTGCCTCGACAGTCTCACTCGGTGCAATCAAGATCAAATAAAAAATCCCCAGGTAACTGAACAGCAAAACAGCACCCAAACTAGCTTGGTTATATATGCAATGCATATTGAAATGAAGCAAAACTGGTGCTTATAAGGAATTTTCTGGGAGGATTTCTTTGTTATAGTAATTTCTGGAAGAAGAAAATCTTTAAAAAAGAGAGTTATGATTTGAATAGACTCATTTCTTTAGTTCAACCTATATACAAACTATTTTGATTGCTCAGGCTAGACTTTTACAAAAATTCAAGATCTTTTTATCAATATTAATGTTAATCATTGGTCTTGTGTTCTTGATCATGAATTAGGGAGTGTTATAATCTAAACTCATTGTGGTGCATTTAAAAGTTCTGGATTTTGGCAAGGGTAATCTGACAACAGTCCATTTATTACTGCCAAGTGTTATGTACTGATATACTTTCTTTGATTACATCACCCACCATTTGAACAACTATAAATTTTTGAAAATTCAGACTTTTAAAGGGGTGGGAAGCAAGGGTCTTACGGATTACTTGTTTCAAGTATCTTTGCTTCCCTCATTACCAAGTTTTTGCACTTAACATTACCAATGAAAACACAAACGTTACTTAACTTTGAGAGGTTATGAATCAGATGTGAGGAAAGCCTTTCCAGAATTCTTATACCTGCAATCATGAGAGTTCTTTGATCTTTTAGCTTTGCTGAGCATTTGTTTACTGAAGGCAGGATAGTTTGGGGCCCTTGTTGATCATATGCCAGTGTAAGGATTCTTCTCATTTACACAGAAACGAGTTTGGAATTGGTCTAAGATGTGTCCTGGAGCTATAAAATTGGTATCTGTTTTTCTGGTTTCCTAAATATTTGTATTACTTGAGATGTGATAGGCATTATTTCTGAATCATTTAGTGGATATTTGCAGTTTGTGTGGTGACAAAATTAAGAAGGCAAACCTTGAGGCTTTGAATGTTAGAAATGGTGCTATGAATTGGTGAGTGTCCAAAACCCTTAATTGTTCTAGAGCTTTCTTATTTTGGACAGCATTGTTTATAATCCAGTCATTAGCTGGAACTTGGAAACTTTTTTGGTATGAAGCAATTTCCTGTGCCAAGGAATTTGACCTGTTTATCAGTATTTGGGGAAATTCCTGGAATGTCCTTCCTTCTCTTTGCCTTTCCCTACCACTATATCTCTTTGTCAGATTTTTTCCCTTCTTTCAAATTGTGGTTCCCACACTGCCTTTCTTGATGGTTACCCCATTGGAATTACTCTTCTTCCTACAAATTGTGCACAGCATTTTACTTTTTCCTTTATCAGCCCTGTCATTTGTCCTTTTTCCCTTGAATCAGTGTGTTTATGTGCAGCCTGTGTCTGATGGGCATGGATAGGCACGATGGCTTCTTTGAGTATACATCATCTATATAAAGCCAATATTAGAATTCTGAACTTATCTGGATTTTATTTATTAGAGAGAGAGAGAGAGAGAGCACGAGCAGGAGGGAGGGGGAGAAGCAGGCTCGATCCCAGGACCCTGAGATCATGATCTGAGCTGAAGGCAGACTCTTAACCCCTGGGATCATGACCTGAGCCAAAGGCAGACTCTTAACTGACTGAGCCACCTAGGCGCCCCCTCTCTGGATTCTTAAGGGACCTCAGTTGAGGGTAATGTGAGTGCTAAGTGCAGAAATACAACCTTTGGTAGAATTTGCCTTGCTATAGTCTATGCTGCTGCAAATGAGTTGATGCTGCTTGGGCCTTAGGCCTGGTGAGAATACCTAAGAGACTAGGGAATATGTATTTCAGAGGGAATTTTATTATTAACAGAAGTTTGCTTTAGTGGGACTTGAATCTTTGTAATTTTTTTAATTTGATTTTTCCAGCTCTATTGAGATACACTTGACTATACAACATAGTGATTTTATCTATGCAGGTATATATTGCAAAATAATTACAGTAAGGTTAACACGTCCATCACTTCATAGCTACAATGTGTTTATTTTGTGGGGTGTTAGTGGGATGCTAGATAGCAATGAATGGCATGACAAACATGGGAAGTATGGCTCTCCAGAAGGGTCTCAGAGGCCACAGGCTCTTATGGGCCAGAAATCCCTGATGAGGCCTGGTCTCCTGTGTCCTGACCAAATTGGATATTTTTAGTTTTGAGAAACTATCATATAGTTTGTTTTTCTCCATAGGAATAAAATTTATTAAATGCTTTGCAAGGCCTTATGAACAGAAGGGAATAGTGCGACATTCAGCCTTTTAATGGATTGAAGAGAATATTCTCCATATTAGATGCTTTGGGTCCAAATTAAATACACTAAGCAGATTCTTCTCTAATGGAGCCATGCTTGTGCATTGCCCAAATTTGTGCAGCAAATTTGTGTCTCACAGTGGTAATTTGGCTTCATTATCTTGGCAATTTTAATTCAAAAGGGAAGCTAAGGGCAAAGATGCTTGCTTAAAAATGGCAGTGACTCAGAGTACATCAGACAATAAACAATGTTTTTCCACAGTGTTTAACACTCACAGGTTTCTGTTCGAGCAGTATTGTTAGAAAAGTATCCAGAGACTTAGTGTTCTACCTGCCTGTAAAATTAGTTGGCATATGGTCGTGAACATGCATTGGATTTAAAAATAGCCATCTATTTAAAAAGCTCACACTGTTGTTGCTAATGATACGGTAAATACGGTGTGCATGCTGCGCCCATAGGTAACTGAGCCCTTCCCCTGCGCCCCCCTCACACCAGCCAGGCTGGGCTTAGATCTTGTCATCATTCAGAACCAGCTCTGAATTACCCTGTTGACTTCTGTTCTCATTTGTATGATAAGACTCTTTTCTCTCTCTTTTGTTTAAGAAGGTTCATTAAAAAAAAAAAAAATCTAAACCTGTTTTACTCGTTTGGATAGAAACTCTTCACTAATTGATGCTAATCAAGAAACTGTCAGGGACTGAAACCGTTCTAGCAAAGGTCAAATACTATAAACCCCTGTAATAGGCACTCCACGTAGCTTGTTTTAATGAAAGTTTGTATTTTAATACAATAGGTGATTAGCTGGTGGGTCATGGGAGCTCTGGGCCAGAGACAGTTTCATTAACCTTGCAATAATGTGACCTGCATTTTTCATGGTTGGGTTTCTTACATTCCACTCATATTGCTTAGTTAATATTATTTATTCTCCTACTACCTTGTTCCACATAGTTATATTTTTTTCACTTGTTAGTCTAAAGATGCAATTTTTGAGTATTGTTTCTTTTTTTTTTTTTGAATGGAAACTATATTTGCTGGTAAAGAAAACAAGGGCCAGTATCCATTATAGTCCTGTGGTGGTTGCAAGCTTTTTTGGATTAAGAATTCATTAATATTTGTAATGTATCCTTTTGTCTTCCAGAGAAGAGCAAAGCCCATTTCCTATGGTTTATTTATTAGTAATATCATTAGTTACTTTATACTTGGATTATATTTCCCAGATCACTTTGGGCCCATTATGAAACACTCCAAAGGTAGAGCATGAATGGGAAGCACACTTTTAAAATGCTGTGGTGGGGTACAGCGGTAGAGGTTGGAAAGTGGGGGATACTGCTTTTTTCATCCTCGCTTGTGTGGAGAGAATGGATGGTGCCAGCTAGGTGCACGTCTGCTGCTCGTTCCAGTTCCAGTTCCAGTTCCTGCTGTAGCCCTTTTGGAAACCCCTCTGGCTGGCTGTTTCTTCAAGGCAGAAACCTCCAAGTTGACAGGCTGTGTAGTGAAGTCATTCTGCCCTTTGATTCTTGGACCATAAGTTAATTGTCTGTCCAGGTCCTCCCTCTCTCACCCTGCAAGAGTGTTTCCTGTAGAAAATTAGCATTTTTATTTACTTATTTTTATTTATTTTTTTAAAAAGATTTTTTTGATCTACTCCATCGAGACCTGAGACCACACATGCACTGACTTTTTTCACTTAATATTATATCATGAACAATTTCCAGTTTGCTTGAAGGACTTGAGATTTAATGTCTTTTGTTTCAATATTCCATGATTGATTTTTAACTAGTTTCCAACTGTTGGGTATTTTTTATTTTTCAGATTTTTAAAAATTGTAGCATGAGCTAGGATATTTTGCTTTGTTTTTGCTGTTCAGTGCCTATGAATTCAAAATTTTTAATTGTGGTAAAATACAAGTAACAGAATTTGCCATTTTAACTATTTTTAAATGTACAGTCTAGTCATGTAAAGTACATTCACATTATTGTGGAAGCAGTCTCCAGAGCTCCTGAAGTGAATGCTTTTGTCCAGTAATTTTTGCGCACATCTGATATTGTAAGAGTGGCAAGTTCCCAGAAACGGAATTATTGAACTAAATGGACTGCATTTTTAAAGATCTTGATGCATACTGCCCAGTCACTTTCCAGAAAAGCTGTATTGATTTCACATTCCCTCCCGAGTTCTTTGAGAGGCTTCTTTTTGAAGTTAACCATCTTCTGGGAACGGTCTCAGATGGATTAGTGCTGGTGCGGTGCTTTGTCCGAATTAGTAAGAAGGGACTGAGAGAAGTCCTCCTGTCACCTTCCTCTTTTTGAACTTCCCTTCTGTCTGCACTTCTCAGACAATTCCCATTTTCTTTCCTTCCATGTTACTGTGTCAGGGGAATGATCACAGCTGAGTCAGATCAAGTTCACGGTCAGAAAAACACTCAGCTGGCTTCCAGTTTTAGCTACAACCACACTCTGTTATGTGGGGAAGATCATAGACATTTTCTATTTTTTTTTTTAAAGATTTTATTTTTAAGTAATTTCTACACCCACCGTGGGGCTCGAACTCACAACCCCGAGATCACACTCCACCAGCTGAGCCAGCCAGGCGCCCCAGGATCATAGACATTTTTGAGTTGGCGAGGCCTCCAGACCAGGTCAGGCCATCTGTGCCAGGCCTCTTTGCAGATAGGGAAGGGGATGGAACTTGCCCCAGTGTGGAAGTTACTGGTAGAGCTTTGGCCTAAGCCCAGGTCCCCTGCTCTGTCCCCAGCATGTTCTCCGATGCCAGTCTGCATTGTTCTGTCTGTACGTTGTTGACACATGAGCTGTAAATGACGGCGCTTTGTGTCCTGGTTGCGTGCACACAGGGAGGCCATGTGCCCACATGCATCTGTGAGGCTTTTTTGGGGGGGGGGGTAGGAGAGGGGAGAACAACCCAGGAAATGCACAGTCCCAGCCCAAGCCTGCCTGTAGCGCTGGCTAGTTTTAGGCCCTGCTTTCACCCAAGTGGTCAGGGCCACAATTAGGGCTCTGACTTTCAGCAAGGACAGTTCCTCCTGCTGCAGTGAATAGGAAAACATTCTTTGTTTTCTCCTGGAGACATGGTGTACGATAGCCTCCTCCTCGGAATAGGCGGCTGCCTGTGCCTTTTACTGCCACGCCCAGCCGTGACCCGGACACACACTCTCTGTTGCCCTGTGTTGACGCATCGAGCCCATGTGAATGCCTTTGCTCTACTGTGAACCTGAGGACCTTTCTGAGTGCCCTTTATTTCCGCACCCGCGATCCTGGTTCACCCATATACACTTTGTCCGTGCCTCTGACTCACCCCAGAGTTTCTGTTTTTTTGTTTTTAAAGATTTTATTTATTTATTTGACAGAGGGAGACAGAGGGAACACAAGCAGGGGGAGTGGGAGAGGGAGAAGCAGGCTTTCTGCCAAGCGGGGAGCCCGATTCGGGGCTCGATCCCAGGACGCTGGGATCATGACCTGAGCTGAAGGCAGACGCCTAACGACTGAGCCACCCAGGCGCCCCTCTCCCCAGAGTTTTTTTTTTTTTTTTTTAAAGATTTTATTTATTTTTTAGAGAGCGAGCGAGAGAGAAACAGCATGAGAGGGGAGAGGGTCAGAGGGAGAAGCAGGCTCCCCGCTGAGCCGGGAGCCCGATGTGGGACTCGATCTCAGGACCCTGGGATCATGACCTGAGCCGAAGGCAGACGCCTAACGACTGAGCCACCCAGGCGCCCCTCTCCCCAGAGTTTTAAAGAAGACTGATGCCTGAGTTCTACCTTTAGAGATTCTGATTTAATGCATATGAGGTATGGCCTGGGCATTGGGATTAAAAAAAAAAAAAAAAGCTTCCCAGGTGATTCTAATATGTAGCAAAGTTTGAGAACCACTGGTAAGGAATTATAGGAGACAATCACATATTCTTTTTTAATGAGGGTAAATAGACTGATATTATCTTTAGTTTTTAAATTTTAGAAATAATATTTGAGGAGGAGAAGACATTACAAAAATGAACTAAAGGTACAATAAATCTTGGTTTACTCGTACCCCCAGAAAGACCAACTCTTTTGACACTCGATTGAATGTCTTTCCTGTACTTTTGTAGTACACAAGTGATGCATTCGCCCATTTGCCTGAGCACTGGATATGTAAGAGGTTCCCAGTTTTCCACCAAATAAAGAACAGTGGAGGGCGCCTGGGTGGCTCAGTTGGTTAAGCGACTGCCTTCGGCTCAGGTCATGATCCTGGGGTCACAGGATCGAGTCCCGCATCGGGCTCCCTGCTCGGCGGGGAGCCTGCTTCTCCCTCTCCCACTCCCCCTGCTTGTGTTCCTGCTCTCGCTCTCTCTCTCTCTGTCAAATAAATAAATAAAATCTTAAAAAAAAAAAGAACAGTGGAAGAACATTCTCATATATTAATATTTAAAGTCATCTCTAATATTTTCGTTGGATAGACGATGCAAGTGGGATTACTGGGTGGAAACTAATGTTGAGAGTGGATTGTGATATACTTGTCATTTGTACTTTTTTCTTTGGGGAATTTGTGGTATTTGTTTAATCTGCTTGGGCAATACGTATTTCTTAGCAAATCATCACAGCTTTCCTGTTTGTTTTAAGACATACATAAGTCATGTATGTCACTAAAACATTTTCCTAGATCGTCATTTTCCATTTAATTAGGTTTATAATAGTGTTTTATGACCCACAAAAGTTTTTTGTTCTCTCAGTTCAAATTTATATACTTTTCCATTGTGATTTATCTCATTGCATTTTTTAAAAACAGCTTTATTGTGATGTATCACATACCGTATAATTCACCCATTTAAAGTTTACAGTTCAGCGTTTTCAGTATTTTCACAGGGCTGTGCAACCATTGCCAAATCTAATTTTAGAACCTTTTTATCTCCCTTAAAAAAAAACAAAAACCCATTCACATTAGCAGTTCCTCCACATTCCTCCCTACTTCCCTCCCCCTCTCCCTAATCCACCATCCCGCAGCCCTAAGCAAACGGTAATCTATTTTCTATCTCTGAATCGCCTATTCCAGGCTTTTCACATAAATGGAATCCTGTAACATGTGGGCTCTTGTGACTGACTTCTTTCGTGTAACAGTGTTTTCTAGGTTAATCCACATTGTAAGTAGTATGTATCAGAACTTCCTTCCATTTCATTACCTAATATTTTATTGTATGTATATACCACATTTAAAAATCCATTCTTCAGTATATGGACATTTGGATTTCTAGTTTTTGGTTATTAGGAATAATACTGTTGTGAACATTTGTGTGTGCATTTTTGGGTGTATGTATCTTTTCATTTCTTGAGTGTATACCTAGGAATAAAATTGCTGGATCATACAATAATTGTATGTTTAACATTTTGAAGCACTGCCAAAGTATTTTCCAAAAAGTGACTGCAACATTTTGGATTCCCACCAGCAGAGTGCGACATTTCTAGCTTCTCCACATTCTTGTCAACGCTTGTTGTTGTCAGTCTTTTTTTTTTTTTTTTTGTTAGTCATCCTACTGCATGAGAAATGGCATCTCCTTGTAGTTTTATTATTAAGTTGTAAGAATTCTTTTTATATTCTAATTACAAGTTATGCAGTATAAAAATTTACTTCCATTCTGTGGGTTGGTCTTTTTCACTTTCTTGATACTGTTGTTTCAAGCACAAGTTTTTAACATTGATGTAGTCCATTTTATTTTATCACTGTCCTTTTGATGCTCTAAGAAACTATCGTCTACTCCAAAGTCACAAAGACTTAGACCTATGTTAATTTTTCATACATGCTGTGAGGTAGGGGCCAACTTCATTCTTGTACGTGTGGCTATCCGTTTGTCCTGGGGCCATTTACTGAAAAGACAGTTTTCCCCCCATTGAATGGCCTTTGACCAAGTCACTGCTATGCTCTAAACCAGCCCTATGTTTCACTTCTCCCTTCGCCTTATTCTCTTCCTGGTGCCTAAGGTTAGAACTTCCTCTGTCAAACTTGACCTCATGGGTGGCTTACATCTTTTGCTTCAGCCAGCCTTCCTTTGTGTCTCTCCTTTTCCCTGTGGGAGAAATAAATTCTTGCTCCAAACACCTGAAGCACTGTGCTTCCTCCTTTCTTCCTCCCTCTGCACAGATACTCATTGCATGTCTCTGCCCTGACCTTCCCTGAGCTCCTTGTCTTTGGTTCTTGTCTTTGTTTCCACCTGGAAGCCTTGGAGATAGGATCTAATCACTTCTTTCAGTTACCCTGGTACATACCTATGCCCCTGTTAAAATGGATAGTTTAGTAATTGCCAGTCATCAGCCCCATGTGACTGGTTGAAAATACTAATGGACACATAAGCAATTTCAGTGTAATGGTACCTTACATTTATAAAGCCAGAAACATAGCTTCCCCCCTATTTAGAGAGAACTGATTCTTTAATTAAGGTCTTACCTCTTTGCCAGGGCTTTGCTGTCATTAGGCAGTGAGCAAAGGGGAGTATATTTTAAGCTGGGTTTGTCAGGGGTCTTCTCAACCCTACTTTTTTTTTTTTTTAAGATTTTATTTGAGAGAGAAAGAGCAAGAGAGAGCACAAGTGGGGAAGGGGGCAGAGGGAGAGAGAGAAGGAGACCCCACCCCCGCTGAGCAGGGAGCCTGACATGGGCTCAATTCCAGGACCCCAAGATCATGACGCTTAACCGACTGAGCTGAAGGTGCCCCTCAACCCTACTTTTCTATGCTTCTGTCACTCTTCCGTTTTCTCAGGCTCTTGGCATTTTTGCTGCATGTTTTGCACCGCCTGTGGTTAATGATGACTGGAGGCTTTATCCAGTCACACTTTACAGCAGCGTCAGCTGTACCCCGTGGTGGTGTCAGATGGCGGCGAGAACAAACCCAGTGCCATGCTCAGAAATGAGTCTTTTTACCTCAAGAAAACAGATGGGGGCAGGGAGAGCAGTGGTTGGAATCTCTTTTTTGATCATTTCCAATTCTCAGAGAAGTCACAGAAGCTCATGGAAGCCTTTGTACCTGTAGCTGACATTGATGAAAGTTACTGTAAAGTAGAAATAGACAAAAAGGAAAGATTGATGCTCCAGCTTGAATCCTCAAGCTTGTGGTGAAACAGGTCTGTGTGTGTGTGTGTGTGTGTGTGTGTGTGTGTCAGCAGGAATGGTTGGCTGTGTTCCAGGTGGAGGGGCAAGGGTGTGCAGAACCTGGCGTTGGGAAGCTGACGCGAACACAGAATGGCGATCTCTAGAGGAGAGCTCAGTAAGAACCGGAGTGCCTTACAAAGGGAAAACTGGGACCACAGGGAAAATCTCCATTGTCTGGGCCTGGAGTGTTAAACCAGTAGGCTTTGCCCCTGGTGGCTTACGGAGAGTAGCTAGTGAACAGTTAACGCATGGAACCCTTTGTTTGCACGAGCATTCTGAGAAATAAGATTTAGGAAACTCTTGGGGCGCCTGGGTGGCTCAGTCGTTAAGCGTCTGCCTTCGGCTCAGGTCATGATCCCAGGGTCCTGGGATCGAGCCCCGCATCGGGCTCCCTGCTCTGTGGGAAGCCTGCTTCTCCCTCTCCCACTCTCCCTGCTTGTGTTCCCTCTCTCGCTGTGTCTCTCTCTGTCAAATAAATAAATAAAATCTTTAAAAAAAAAAAAAAAAGATTAGGAAACTCTTCCAAGGAGGCGTGACTTGGTGTGACTTTCTTGTCCCTTCCATCACCAACCAAGTCCTCCTTTATTGGTCAAAGGTCCTACGTGGCAGTTAATGAGCTCACTTAACTATTTTTTTAATAGAATTTTTTAAAGAGCACCTCACAGCAACATTAAGTGAAGTGTCTGGAGATGTTTCATACACCCCTACACATGCACAACCTCCCCATTATTGACATCCCCCATCACAGTGAGACATTTGTCACAATCAGTGAACCTACATTGGCATGCCATCATCACCGAAAGTCCAAAGTTTACATCCTTGGTGTTAGATTTTCTGAATCTGGACAAACATATGATGATAGGTATCCATCATTATGGTATTCTACAGAGTATTTTCACTGCCCTAAAAATCCTCTGTGCTCCATTCCATCTATGCTACACATCCTACCTTGAACCCCTGGCACTACTCACCTTTGTAATTATAATCTCCATAGTTTTGCCTTTGCTGGAAGGTCCTAGAGTTGGAATCCTATAGTATGTAGCCTTTTCATACTGGCTTTTTCACTTAATAGTTATGCCTTTAAGGTTCTTCCATATCTTTTTCATGACTTGATAGCTTATTTTTATTTTTTATTTATTTTTAAAGATTTTATTTATTTGACAGAGGGAGACACAGCGAGAGAGGGAACACAAGCAGGGGGAGTGGGAGAGGGAGAAGCAGGCTTTCTGCCAAGCGGGGAGCCCGATTCGGGGCTCGATCCCAGGACCCCGGGATCATGACCTGAGCCGAAGGCAGACGCTCAACGACTGAGCCACCTAGGTGCCCATTATTTCTTTTTAGTGCTGAATACTATTCCATTTTCTGAATGCACCACAGTTTGGCAGTTATGAATAGACCTTCTGTAAATAGTTGTGTGCCAGTTTTTGTATGGACATAAGTTTTTTTTTTTCTTTTTAAAGATTTTATTTATTTATTTGAGAGAGAAAGAGAGAGAGAGAGCATGGGGGGGGAGGGTCGGGAGGGTCAGAGGGAGAAGCAGACTCCCCGCCGAGCAGGGAGCCCAATGCGGGACTCGATCCCGGGACTCCAGGATCATGACCTGAGCTGAAGGCAGTCGCTTAACCAACTGAGCCACCCAGGCGCCCTGGACATAAGTTTTTAATACCTTTGGGTGAATACCAAGAAGCATGATTTCTGGCTAATATGGTACGAGTATGTTTAGTTTTATAAAAAATTGATAAACTTCCTTTCAAAGTGGCTGTACCGTCTTTGCATTTCCATAAGCAATGAATAAGAATTCCTGTTGTGCTATATCCCCACTTGCATTTGGTGTTGTCAGTTTTTTGGATTTTGGCCATTTTGATAGATGTATGGTGGTCTCTTATTGTTTTCATTTGCAGTTCCCTGATGAGATATG
This sequence comes from Leptonychotes weddellii, assembly GCF_054177405.1. NCBI lineage: Eukaryota > Metazoa > Chordata > Mammalia > Carnivora > Phocidae > Leptonychotes > Leptonychotes weddellii. Next base: position 65,849,156 of record NC_138371.1, on the reverse strand, counting down.
TTATAGAGTATCTTTTCATAGCTTATTTTCCACATGTGTACATCTTTTCTGGGTGAGCTATCTGTTAAGGTTTGGCACATTTTATTTTTTTATTTTTTTTTAAAAGATTTTATTTATTTATTTGAGAGAGAGAATGAGAGAGAGCACATGAGAAGGGGGAGGGTCAGAGGGAGAAGCAGACTCCCTGCCGAGCAGGGGGAACCTGACGTGGGACTCGATCCAGGGACTCCGGGATCATGACCTGAGCCGAAGGCAGTCGCTTAACCAACTGAGCCACCCAGGCGCCCCAGGTTTGGCACATTTTAAAAGGTTGTTTGTTTTCTTGTTAGTTTTAAGAGTTCTTTGTATATTTTGGATTATAGTCCTTTATCAGATGTATCTTTTGCAAATATTTTTTCCCAGTTTGTGGCTTGTCTTCTCATTCTCTTGACATTGTCTTTCGCGGAAGAGTTGTTTTTAGTTTTAGTGAATTTCAGCTCATCAGTTATTTCTTTCATGAATTGGGGTTGTATCTAAACAGTCACTGACATAGCCAGGGTCGTTAGGATTTTTTTATGTTATCTTCTAGGGGTTTTATAGTTTAGCCTTTTACATTTAGGTCTGCGATCCATTTTTGAATTTTTGTGAAGGGTGTGAAGTTGGTGTCTAGGTTTAATTTCTTGCATGTGAATGTCCATTCTTCTTCAAAGTTGTATTGGCTATTTCGGGTCTTTTGCCTTTCCATATAAACTTTAGAATCAGTTGGCTAATATCTACAAAATAACTTGCTGGGATTTTGATTGAGATTACATTGAACCTATGGATTAAGTAGGAAAAATTGGCATCTTGAAAATGTAGAATCTTCCCTTCTATGAATATGGACTGTCTCTCCATTTGGTTAGTTCTTTGATCATCAGCGTTTTTTAGTTTTCTTCATGTGGAGCTTTTATACATTTTGTTTATACTGAAGGATTTCACTTTTTGAGGTGCAAATGCAAATGGTATTGTTTTTAATTTCAAATTCCACTTGTTCATTACTGGTATATATGAAATCAATTGGCTTTTGTATATTAATTCTGTATCCTGCAAGCTTGCTATAATCCCTGTTCCAGGAACTTTTTGGTCCGTTATTTCGGATTTTCTACATAGACGATCATGTCATCTGTGGAAGAAGTTAGTTTTATTTCTTCTTTGCCAATCTATATACCTTTTCTTGTCTTATTGTATTAACTAGGACTTCCAGGGCAGTGTTGAAAAGGAGTGGTGAGAGGGAATATCCTTGCCTTGTTCCTGATCTTAGTGGGAAAACTTCTTGTTTCCACCATCAAGTATAATATTAGAGTTTTTGTAGATATTCTTTATCAATTTTAGGAATTTTCCCTCTGTTCCTAGTTGACTGAGAGTTTCTATCATGAATGGGTATTAGATTTTGCCATGAATTTTCTGCATCTATTGATATGATCATGTGATTTTGCTTCTTTAGCCTATTGATGTGATGGATTACATTAATTTTCTGATGTTGAACCAGCCTTGCACACCTGGAATCAATCTCCCTTGAGTGTGATACAGAATTCTTTTATTTTTTTTTTTTTAAGATTTATTTATTTTAGAGAGAGAGCGTGTGTGCACATAAGCAGGAGGGGCAGAGGGAAAGGGAGAGAGAACCTGAAGCAGACCCCTTGCTGAGCACAGAGCCTGATGTGAGGCCTGATCCCACGACCCCAAGACCACAACCTGAGCTGAAACCAAGAGTCGGATGCCCAACCGACTGCACCACCCAGGTGCCCTTATAATTCTTTTTATGCATTCTTGGATTTGATTTGCTAATATTTTATTGAGGATTTTTGCATCCATATTTATGAGAGCTATATTGGTCTGTAGTTTTCTTGTACTGTCTCTGGTTTTGGTGTTAGAGGTATGCTGTCTTCATAGAATCTGTTAGAGTGAGTTAGGAAGTATACCTTTTACTTCTGTCCTCTGGAAGAGATTGTAGAGAACTAGTATGATTTCTTACTTAAATGTTTAGTAGAATTCACCAGTGAACCCATCTGGGCCTGGTGCTTTCTATTTTGGAAGGTTATTTGTTGATTCAGTTTCTTTAATAGCTATAGGCCTATTCAGGTTGAGCTCACTTTTTGAAAAGCCTGATGTATTACCTGCCATCAGTCAGAAACCTGTGAGACTCTGGTTTTAGCTAACTAAAATATTAGCGATACTGATAGGTGCAGAAGTCTCCATCCACCCCAGTCTTGGGCAGTTTGGAACTGGATTCACCTCCTACTTGGTGTGCTTGGGTAGGTTATAGGTCTTTCCTTATCTGGGAGATGGGGGTAATAATGGCACTTCTCTTTATAGGGTAACTGAAATTTATATGAGATGCAGACTGTGAACTGTAGGGCCTGATACACAAGCTCTTCTGTGGGGGTTGCTGTTTCAATGTAGCCATCTGCCTTGGCGCCCATCTTCATTTTCCTTCATCTGACTTGGTGGCCGAGAATGGATTCCCACAGTATCAGTCCTCTCAATTCTCCATCCTCAGCCAGATGCCCCCTTCACCCCCGCTGAGGGATTTCATTCTCTGATATCTGTGTTTCCTGGCAAGCATATGTCTTCCTGATGGGCAGCAGGACATGAAAGCAGTATAGGGCAGTGACTGACCCACTGTCTGGGTTCTGATTCCAGCTTTGCCACTAACTACTTGTATTATTCCTCTCTTGGTTTGCTCGAGATTTGTGCAAAGTGATTAGAATTATGTCTGTAAAACTGCCCTGTAAAGGAAGCCAGCTTTGTGAGCTGTGAGGCAAATGCAAAGGCTTATTAGGAAAGCACTTCTGAGCAGAAAAGAGACATTTGGGTAAAGCAAAGGGAGGATGCGCAGTGGCGATACATGGGATTTGTGAAGCTCCTGTGAGCTCTGTATGGAAACTAGAGTGAGTGATGGCTGAAGCTGATGGAGAGTAAATGCTCCAGCATGGTCCACACTTGCTCACCAGGCAAGGAGAGCAAAACTTGGATGGAAGTTGAGCGGACACTTACTTGTCAGAAGCACAGTTACAAAGTTGCTCCTTAGGTAGCTGAGTGATAAAGTTGGCACTTATGGCAGAAACCTCTGTGTCTGGTTACTCTTGAACATCCCTTAAACTGCTCATGAATTACCGTATGCAGACATAGTGTCTCCGGATGGCACGGTCATCTTTCTTCTGCCATTGACACAGATGGTTGTGTATTTGGATGAGCCCGATGAAGTAGGTAGCTTGTACTTAGGTCTGTGTTGTACCAGAAATGTGTACCTTACACACAGAATCCCATTATGTGAGGGCATGTAGGGGCCGAGAGTGACTAAGGGAATAGTAGATGTGTGTGTCTCATCCTCTGGAACATTTCCCCCACCTTGTGGAGCCCATGTAGTTGAATGCAGGTAAGTGGTTGGGCCCAGGTCACAACTCCATTGTAACACTACAGGGAAGTGTCATTTGAGAATATAGTAGGTGTTAACAGACACTTGTGTCTTGGGCATTTTGATATTTCACAAGGACTCTGGATGTGAGGGTCTTCAGTACTCAAAAGAAAATATGTGCCTGCTGTATACATCCTAGAGTCTAGTGTTAATATTTGATATGGGAATTAGAGGTCTTGAAGTGAGGCTTACAGGCTAGAATCTCCTCTTTTGTTAATCAAAAAATGATTGTGGACTTTGAGATCTTTAGCAAAAATTCAATAGAAGTTTTCTTTATTAAGAGTAGTTTACTTTTACAAAATAATTTACAACATTTTTTTTCTCAGTTTGAGTTCTTATTAGAGCCAGGTGTGTGTTCTCTCAGATTTGAATGAATGTATATGTACACTCATACATATGCTAAAATTTGAGTATATGTGTATAAAGGATTCTCAGAGTGCATGGTTTTTGTTTTGTTTTGTTTAGAAGTGGTGGTGAGATTTAAGCAGATCTTGTCTGCATTACATAAGGTGAACTTATGTACACGTCTTTTCCCTTGCTGGGGGAAACTCTATCTAAGCCATGTAGTGCTGTGGGAAGTTTCTGGATAAACCTGGGGTGCACATCCAAAGTCCCTGTTCTTAGCAGCTCTGTGTGCCTGGAAGTGACTTGACAAGTTCTCTGAATCTTGGTTTCCTCATAGTTCTTTGAGAAGATAGAGGGGATGTTGGTAAAGTGCCTGGCTACTAAAACACACGCAGAAAGTGCTGTTGCCCCCTAATTTCTGAGATCGGATAACTTGCCCCTTTTTCCATTTGTTGGCTTTTCAGACTTCCTCCTCTTCTGACTTGAGTTTGTCTGTCTGACCTGGGCAGCGGGGAGGGCACATGCCTGTCTCGGTGCAGGGACCTCTCACATCTTGCTGTTGATACCTGGATTTGGGTCTGTGAGTTCTGGGTGTGGCTTTGCGGAGGAGGTGACCCGTCCACAGCTTGTGTGACAGGTCTCGTCAGATCTTTCCTTCCTTTTCATTTCCTGTAGTAGGTGTTGCTCCCAGCCAAGTGCCTTATTTCTTTATTCATGGTCCTATTATAGTTCTTACTGAAAGTGGTAAAGATCAAACAGTAGTGAGAATGCAAGTAACCAAGATTTGGAGTGTGAGAAGCGGTTCACAAGGAAGCAGGCTGATACCAGAGGTTTTGGGGTGAGGGTAGGGAAATCACCCAGCATCTCTATGCTGTCTTAAGGGGGTACTAATTCTGCCTTGTACGAAAGATCCCTCAGAATGGCCACCTAGGCCCTGTAAGACTCTCCAGAAGAAATGGTGTCAGGCCAGGTCAAGGAAGCACACATTAGACAGTTTCTGAAGACGTGATATTTATTCGACATTAGGTTTTACTGCATTTTTTTTTTTTTTTAAGTTTATGGTGTCTTAATAAGCAATTGAGGAATAACAGGTCCTTTTAAGGCAGGTAAAAAATCTTACTGTAGCTTCATACCTGTGAGTCACTTTGACTTTTTTGCTGTTGCTGGTAGATTTCTTAATGATACAGTGGAAGGAAAAAAATAAAACTTACTGAGTCCAATATGTTTTCCCTGAAATGAGAAAGACTGCTCAAGAGTCTAGCAGACTGCTCATGATTCTCTTGAGCTTTTGGATACTTCTATTATTTTTGTGGTTTAGTTTCCCTGTTTCTTCCTTTCAGACTGGAAATTCTTAGTTTGTGTGCCCTTTGGCCTTTAAAAATAGTCCCTCTCAGGAGCTCTTGCTTCCCCTAGCTTTTCTGGACTGGCTGGCAGCTGAGTTGGCAAGAGTTGGTGGTGACCTTTATTTCTTCGAATGTCCTCAGAGGCACCCTGAGTTAATTCCGTCTGTCTTTCGCTCGGTGATTTCATGAGGTTCCATAAACTTTTGTCTTACTCAGGCTTGTTGAGCATTAGCTGTATGTTGGGCTGTGGGGTAGAGGTGAGGTAGGTAGAAAGGTAAGTAAACACTTGGCCCTCAGCTTTGGGGACCTCCCAGATTAGTGAGAGAGGTGATGACTTGTGAGACCTCGAGCTGTCTACAGAGTTGTGATGTCACGGAAAAGAGCGAGAATCTCTGGGGGCCGCTGGTAAGGTGCCAAGTGCATGTGACAGTAGAAGGTGCTCTGAACGTGTGAATTTGGGGTTATGGCTAACAGGGGTTGGGGTGGCAGGAAGACTGTTGTGTGAAGTGTGGAGAGCATGCAGGAATGTGAGGGACTGGGCCGCCCTGGCTGGAGCTAGCTCACAAAGGCATAGTGGGGCAGCCAGCAGTGTTCGAGAAGAGTGTGGAACTTCGGTGGGAACCAGGAGCGATTTTAGTCATTTGGTAGTGGTGTCCTTTGATCGTTTTTTAAATAGAAGGAATAAATAGATAGGGGTTTTAGGACAATAACTATTTTTATTCAGGCCATCTTGGAGTTGGGGCAGTTGGTTGGGACTCTTTTGTAATGATTCAGATGAAGTAGAGTAACCGAAACCTCTGCAGCATCAGGAGAATGGAGGGAGATGGGAGTCTGAGAGAGTTGTAGGGAAAAGCATCTATAGGTTGTGGTGACCTGTTTGTACGTGAGAATGAGGGAAGGAAGACAAGTGCAGAACGGCTCTGGCCAGACCTTGCTATCTCTTGTCATATACCGTGGCACACGGGAGAGATTTTTTCAGCAGTTGGGATAAATTGACCGTCCCTTGGGGCACTGCCCGGCTGCGCAGGCGTCCAGACAGCTGAGGGATCCACATATCTGCACACGCTTCACTCCTCCTTTGCAAACCAGTTGGGAATCTTGCCGAGGGCTCTAGCTTGGTTTTCTAGGGGGGGGTCTAGATTCGGAAAAATTGTTGTAGCCCTAGTGGCTTTACCCTTCCCTGCTATGTAATTATTAGGAAGTGTCTCCAAGGTGATCATCATTCTTGTAATTTAAGTAAGGCTCTGACAGTTGGAATTTCAACCCCGGTCCTGGGATTTCGAGTCCTGCTGGTTCTGTCCTGCCAGAGGCGCAGGTGCTGTGTAATTAACCACAATGTAGACTACAGAAACAAGTTGGTTGGGCGGGGTGGCGAGTTGGACTTTGAATGTCTTGAACCGTAGATGCTCCACAGAGCCTTGTTCATGAAGAGCACTGGGGAATTGCACGTGCAGAGCCTGGGCTCAGAGTGCTCAAGGGAGAAGGGAGGGTTTCAAGACATGGCATCTGTGGCAGACGCTGGGAAGTTCAAGTACAATAAGGCATAAAAAGTGTTCGCTTTTGGAAATGGGTAATTGATGACAGAGTAGAATTGACAAATTTCTTCTGTCAGAGGCCAGATGCTAAATATTTATTTCGGGCTTTGAGGGCCATACGGTCTGTGTTGTAACTACTCAGCCTTCTTGTTGTAGCACAGATCAGCCGCAGTCCATAAAGGGATGGTCATGGCTGTGTGGCACTCACATTTTATTTATAAAAACATGCAGTGGGGCAGATTGCATAGTTTGCCAGCTTAAAGGAAAGGGGGTGGGGGATGGAAAGTTAGTATTTATTTAGTACCTAACCACTCTGTATCTAACCCTGAGGTGTAGGTACTAACCCCATTGGCAGTTGATGGAGAGACCCAAGAGTGGATGATTTGCTAAAAGCTGCACAGCTGGTTCCTGACTGGCTGGGATTTGAACTTCCGTCAGCCTGACTCCGAAGCCCTGGACAGTTCATTTCACCTCATTGCTGCCCAGAATAGCAGCATTTGGTCAGATCCCTCCCGGCAGGTACAGGTGACATGGAAGCCATCAAGCTCTTCATTCCCATGACCTTCAGGGATGCCGGGTTTTTTGTTTTTTGTTTTTTTTTTTGCCTCCCCCTTGTATAGTTTGCTAGGGCTGCCATAACAAAGTACCACACAGTGGGTGGCTTAAACAACAAAAATGTATTTCTCACAGTTCTCGAGGCTTGAAGTCCAAGATGAGAGTACTTGCCGCTTTACTTCTTCCTCTGGCTCCTCTCCTCAGTTTACAGATGGCCTCCTCCTCACTGAGTCCTCACATGGTCTTCCTCTGTGCCTGTGCATCCCTGGTGTGTGTCTGTGTGTCCAGACTCCCTCCCATAAGGACACCGCTCCAATGGGAGTAGGGCCCACGGCAGTGGCCTCATTTTAACTTAATTACCTCTTTAAAAGCCTGGTCTCCAAATACAGTCACATTCGGAGATACTGGGAGTTAGGCCTTCAACCTATGAAATTTGGGGGAACACCATTCAGCCTGTAACAACCCTCTTCTTCTGTGATGGGTGTCAGAGGACTGTCAGGAACACAGCCTGAATTCCTGAATACAGAAGATAAAGGCATTGTCCTGTATGTGAAGGTATCAGTTACCATTAGAGCCTTGAATGGACTTTTTTTAACACAAACTTTTTATTTTATCTTATTTTAAAGATTTTATTTATTTTAGAGAGCGCAGGGGGAGGGGCAGAGGGAGAGGGAGAATCTCAAGCAGACTCTCCACTGAGCGTGGAGACAGACACGGGGCTCGAGCTCACGACCCTGAGATCATGGCCTAAGCTGAAATCAGGAGTCAGACGCTTAACCAACTGAGCCACCCAGGTGCCCCTAAACTTTTTATTTTAGAATAGTTTTAGATTTATAGAAAAGTTGCAAAGATAGTTCAGAGTTCCCATCTGACACATACCCAGTTTCTCCTATTATTAACATAGTACGTTAATGATATATTGTCACAATTAATAAACTAATACTGATATATTATTATCAACTAAAGTCTATACATCATTCATATTTCTTTAGTTTATAACTAATATTCAGGATCTTATTCAGGATACCACATTACGTTTATTTATCATGTCGGATTAGGCTCCTCTTAGCTGTAATAGTTTCTCAGACTTTCCTTGTTTTTGATGACTTGGGCAGTTTTGATGCGTACTGATCGGAATTTTGTAGGACGCCCCTCTATTGGGATTTGTCTGATGCTTCTCTCATGATTAGACTGGAGTTAGGGGGTTTTGGAGAGGAAGACTACAGACGTAAAGTGCCCTTCTTATCACATTGCGTTGATGGTGAGTACTAGCAACATGACTTATCACAGTTTATGTTAACTTTGGCTACCCAGCCAAGGTAGTGGAGTAGAGAGTAAAGTTACTCTCTCTCCTTATACCCCTCCCCATATCCTACTCTCGGGAGGAAAGGTGCCGTGAGCAGCCCATATATGAAGGGTGGGGTGTTCTCCTCCCCTTCCTTGACAATGGGGTATCTACATAAATTTGGGATTTTCTGTGTGGAGATAGATTTCTTCTTCCCCACTCAGTTACTTATATCACTGTAGATTCACAGGTAGATGCCATTTCAGGTTGTGCTATGAGACAGCCAACCCAGGGACACTCGGCCCTTCTGCCCCACATGTTGCCTTGTGGGCTCTAAGTGAAGGGAAGCTCTTTGCAGGGGCCAAAAATGCAGAGCTCTGTGAGGTCCAGCCTAAAACCTGGGCAGAGAGCTGCTGCCTCCGAAGTTTAATTCCTCCACGTAGACTGTTGACCACATGTGTGTTACGTGAAACCGTCAAGAAGAAGAAGCCTTCCTGGGTTTTGTTCTCCGAACCCCTAATGGGTGCAAGCATTGTTGTCTGATGGTGAAGAAATGCCCTTGTGGATTTTGTCTGAAATCCGCATTGAAGCAGCGCCACCGTGTGGTAGATGCTGAAGGATGAGTGTGTTCCAGGAACAATGTCTGCCTAGTTCTGGGACTCTTCTGACCCATGTTCTTAAAAGAGGCTACCTTCTGACTTTGGCTTCACACATCACCAGGTTTACATAAGAAATAAACACTTGAAGGTTAAAATTCTCAATAGTTCTTTATTTTGGCATAGTAATTGCTAACTTTGGTCACCCAGGCCAAAGGGTGTCAGGATATCTTAAGGTAAGCTTTCTTTCTGATTATTCAAAATTGTTTAATTGCTGAGGCATAAAAGTGCAACAGGTTGAAACCCTGAACTTCTGGAGCTGATTTTCTTTGGCTTAGGCAGGTTGGGGACTGATTTTAGTAGTGTCATTCTTCTTTGCTGAAAGGATTTAAGGTGTTGGGGCCTGTGTGGAAAGCAGGCAGGGAGGCTGCTAATGCCCGCCATGATGTGTGGGGATGTGGGGGTGGGGCGGGATTCCTGGATCTCTGCTTCCTGGAATGTTTACATCCACAGGAGTCGTCTTTGGAATGGGAGCGGTGGGGGGAGTTGGTGGGATAATTTATAGGGCCTCCTGGTTGACCTGGTGACTTTTAGCAAGTGCTAAGCTGGAGGTCAGTTTGATAGTCTGTTGGAATCGGTTAAAGGGAAAAAAATCAAGAAGCAGCCACTGTTGGTGTAATAAGTCAGCTTGGAATCAGGAATTCTAAATTGAATGTTAATCTTGATCAGCTTTTGAAAGTGGGGTAAAACCGTAGTTGTTTTGATGGATAAGGAAGATTCTAAAGAACCATACCGTTAACTCTGTGCACAAACCCTGTCCTTGGGGTCTGGACACAGAAAGTCAGACGTTGCTGGAGGAGGGTTGTGACGGGCTGGGTCACCGCCGGGGCTGGCTGCCTAGAAGGAGATGTGCTCTGCCAGTGGCTCTTCAGTGGGCTCCTTGTCAGTGATGTCATGGGTTACCTGTGTCCTCTGTGAGTGACATTTGTCCGGTTCAAACTCTAAAGAGATAACGGCTAAGCCTCCAGATATCACCCTGCTGCTGCTCTCTTAGGTTCCTGATGTTCCCAAGAGGTATTTCAGATAACGGCAATCACATGCTTCCAAGTGTGAGCTTCTCACCAAAGAGGTCACAGAAGAACATTTGCCTCAGGCTCACAAGCCCAACCAACCTCTGCTCCGCTCTTGCTTTCAGTCTCCAATGAGCCTGTCCTGGGACTCTCTGGATTGTTAGGGGCCACTTGTGTGGGGCCTGATGCGCCAACCTCTGACCATGTACAGCAAGACCATGGGCTGCTCCTGACCTGAGAGAGAGTGTCTCAGAGCAGAGTGCTGCCTCTGTTCAGACACCAGGAACACAGAGGAGTGAGTTCTCTGGGGGATGCTGACAAGCATAGTGTGATGACCATGGGGAAGGTGGTGGCACATGGAAGGCTCTAGAATTCAGCTGAAGGACTAGAAATGAATGATGGCTAGCTCTGTTGCCTGGCTAAGGGCTATGAGAGGGACGTGGACTGTGGTAAACTTGGAGCTAAGGGAATTTTTAGGTCCTTTTTTCCTCCCTCCCTCCCTCCTCCCTCCTTCCTTCCATCTTGAACTCCTTCCAGTGAGCATTTTGAAGGTGAGAGACTGACTTAATACTGTGGAGAGACCATTGTTAAAATGAGTCTTTTGATGTCTGAGAGCAGCATTTTGTATACAGATGATGATAAGGGTTTCAAATTACTGTTCAAGGTATTATCGTTAATAATTTTAAACATAGCTTTCCATAGCCTTTAAACTCAATTTATAAATCTTATGTTTGTAATCTAAAGTCATACATTTAAAATGAATTTCACTTAAAGCTAAAAATTACATATTTCGAATAGGAATCACAAAGCTAATCAGTCAGATACTCTGATGGGCCACATTTAAAAACATTAAAAATTCTTTACTAGACATGTTCCCTGAGTATGCCCAGCAATGGCAAACTTATTTCTAAAGGCAACACAGTCCTATTAGTACTTTGAGTTTGACTTCTTCAGCTCTTCATTTAATTCTCAACCTTTCTGAGGTTGCAGGGCAACCAGTATGATTGATCAGCTCAGGCAGGTTGAAGTTGGGGCCAATAATTGATGATCACAGTATGTTACTGTATTAGGATCCTAAGTTTGGCTTCAAGTAAAAACGATCAAATACATAATACCTTAAACAGAATAAAAATTCATTTCTCGTTAGTAGTTTGGAGTTACATGATTCGGGGCTGAGGTGACCTCAAGGTGTCCGTCGTCAGGGAACCAGGCCAGTTATTAGTTTATAGCGAATAGGTGTAATTCAATTAAAGAGCAGAAACTTTTTCTTGTCAGAACTAGTATTTGTGCACTCCTTGAGTACACAGTACTATAAGGGAGCCAACAGGGGCAAGGTTCTCTTCCTTGTCTTCCTTTCTTGTGCCTACCCTCTGTGTTAATTTCCTGGGGCTGGTGTCACAAAGTAGCACAAACTGGATGGCTTAAAACAACAGAAATTCATTTGCTCACAGTTCTGGAGACCAGAATTCAGAAATCAAGGTTTTAGCACAGTGGGGTTCTAGGGAAAATCTCTTCTTGCTTCTCCTAGTTTCTGGGGGCTCCAAGCGATCTTTTTTTGTGGCTGCTTCCCTCCATTCGCTCTGTCTTCACATGGCGTTCTCTGTGTGGTGATCTGGTCTCCCTCTGTGTCTTTTGTAAGGATACCCATGATGGCACTTTGGGCCCACCTGGATAATCCAGGATGATTCCTTCACCTCGGAATCTGCAGCTTAATCACGTCCACACGAACCACTTTTCCAAATAAAGAACATTTACAGGTTTCAGAGATTAGGTCATGGACATATTTTTGGGCGCCATTATCAACCTGCTGTACCCTCCTCCTTCAAGGTCACCTCATGGTCCAGTGTGATTGTTAGCGTACCAGCTAGCACGTCAACATTTCCTGCCAGAGGGAAGAAAGTGAGAAGAGTCCTAAGGGGTCCCTCTCACCTGGGTTGGCTCCATTTTAAACACTCTCCCTTGAAATCCCACCGAACACTTCATTTCCTCTCAGTGACTGCATTTATGCTGGGAAACGCACTCTTTGATTTATTTAATTCCCTGTGCTGCTAAAGTATGATTTTCAAGAAGGCAAAAAATAGGACATGCACATATAAAAGGTCATATATCAACAATTTTATGTAGCTCATTAATTAAGGAGGGAATGAGTAAAATGTTAAGGCCAGTTTAAATGAGAATTTGGATTACAGAGATTTATTTTCTCTGCCACACAAAATTCGTTTATGTTGCTGTGGACAGGAATCATCTGCATTGCTGTTAAGTTTTTGGCAATGTGCAGAGCTGTAAAATAGTCCAGGTGCTAGTCAGTCAAGAGTATAGAATGGGATAGTCCTGGAAAGTCTGCTTTATGTAAACAACCCCTACCACCCAACTCAAGGGACGCTCTATAATCTCTTTGCTTCTTTCTAAGTATTGGGTACTTTTTAAAACAGTGACCAGTTAAAAATTATGGCTTTCTTACCAAGGTAGAAGGGGTGGTAGATGCTGGAACTGGCGACTCTGTTTCTGCCCCTCAGGAGGTCAGAGATTTTGCCCAGAATGGAGGCATCCTGCAAGTAGTGATATTCCCACATACAGATGGATACCCACTTTTTAAATTTTTTTCACTTTTATTTATATACAGTAAAGTTCACTTTTTGTTGTACAGATCTATGGGCTTTAACAAATGCATGGAGTTATGTTATCAGCACCACCAGAGTCAAGTACAGAACAGCTCCCTCACCTTCAAAGTATTCCCTTATGCTTCTCCTCTGTAGTCAGCCCTTACTCCCTGGGAACCACCGATCTGTTGCCTAAATCTATAGTTTGCCTTTTCCAGAATGTCCCATACATGGAATGATACAGTATGCAGCCTTTGAGTCTGGCTTCTTTCACGGAGTATAGTACATTTGAAATTCATTTTTTTTTTTTTTTTGAAGGATTTTATTTATTTGAGACAGAGAGCACGAGCAGGGCAGAGGGAGAGGGAGAAGCAGGCTCTCTGCTGAGCAGGGAGCCTGATGCGGGGCTCGATCCCAGGACCCTAGGATCACGACCTGAACTGAAGGCATACGCTTAACCGACTGAGTCACCCTGGAGTCCCTGAAATTTATTTTTATTGTAGTGGGTATCAATATCGTTTTAGTTTTTACTGCTGAGTATCATTCCGTTGTGTGGATATACTATAGTTTACCCATTCACCAACTGAAGGACATTTGAGTAGTTTTTACTTTTGGTTGATTATGAATAAAGTTGCCATAAACAGGGGCACCTGGGTGGCTCAGTTGGTTAAGGGTCTGCGTTCGGCTCAGGTCATGATCCCAGCGTCCTGGGATCGAGTCCCGCATCAGGCTCCCTGCTCGGCGGGAAGCCTGCTTCTCCCTCTCCCACTCCCCCTGCTTGTGTTCCCTCTCTCGCTGTCTCTCTCTCTGTGTCAAACAAATAAATAAAATCTTAAAAAAAAAAAAAAGTTTACATAAACATGTACATGCAGGCATTTCTCTTGGGTCAGTACCTCATTGTGGAATTGCTTGGTCACATGGTGTGTTTAATTTTAATTTTATATAAAAGTGCCAACTCTTTACCAATGTGATTGTACCATTTTGCATCCCCACCAAGTGGGGGAGCATTCTCATTGATTTGTATCCTCACCATCCGTTTTTACTCATCAGTTTTTTGTTTTTAAATTTTACCATTCTGCTAGGTGTATAGTGGTGACTCATTGTTGGAGCTGGACCCTTTTAATGGTCTCAGTGCAACCTAGTCAGGTTGTAACAATATCCGTGGCTAATCTTTCGACTTAATCTTATTAAGCCTATAAACCCTCTTATCCAGAGCAACAGTTCTGTTATTTCTCTATAGAAACTGTTGGAGTCTGAATCTCTTGCCTTTTCTTGCCCTTGATCTTGTCACCAAGAACATGGAAGGATTAGTTTTACTGGGTGTGACGGGATGAGTAGCATTGCAAGTAAGTGGGAGGATGTTGCTGAACAAAGTTTCAGGTGGCTCCTTTTGATGCCGTTATCTCTGTGATGGAGACCATGAGGGTTCCTGTATAGGGTGAGGGTGGGGTGTGCGTCCGAGGTTTGTTCGAGGAGACTGGAGAAGTCTTGACCTGGCCACTATGGAGGAATCAGGAAGAGAGCTGATGAGTGAGGCATAGGACTGCTCTTCTCCTGCCCTCTCCTGAACGGTTAGGGAGGACTCATGGAGCACCTACCAACAGGTGGGAACCTGTGGATGGACTTGGACCCATGCTTTTCCCTCCCACCTCTTCCCTTGCCCCCAGTTCCCCCACCCTTGACAGAAAGGGTGAATGAGGTTAGAACAGTATTCCATAGTAATGATTGTGCTGAATATTTGAAAAAATGGTCCCAAATCAGGCTGTTCCTTAGAAGTTATTAGTTTATAGCGAATAGGTGTAATTCAATTAAAAAGCAAAAAATTTTGCTTGTCAGAACTAGTATCTGTGCACTCCTTGAGTACACAGTATTCTAAGGGAGCCAACAAGGGGCAAGGTGCTCTTCCTCAAGCAGCTTTCATCCTGTGTAGGAAAGGGAAGAGGAGAACACTCGCTCCCCCACCTCTGTGCACTGTCTGGTGTGATGCCCCGCGGGCTCCTCCCTCCCTGCACTTGCCTCTACTGCTGCTGTCCTCCCAAGTCACCTACCACTGGCCCCTGTGGTGGCTGTTTCTGTCTGATCTTTGTACTTGATTGTAAGCTGCTTTGGGGCTTGGGCAAGGTCTTGTATAGCTACACAGGACTGGCTAACCCGGTGGGTTTCAAACCTGAGTGCACATCAGTATCACTCTGCACTGGGGTGGGGTTGAGGGTTTGCATTTCGAACAAGATCCTTGGTCATGCTCTTGTTCCTGCTCTAGGGACCGTACTTTGAACATGATTGGTCTGCACCTTCAGGGAAAGAAAGTTCTTGGGGATGCCGCCTCCCTCTTTTTAGAGTTGGTACTTCACCACGCGGCCTAGGGCTCATTTCCTGCTTGTGTGAGTAACAGGAGAACCCTTTCTCTTATGGGCTTCTTCCCTAGTTCCTTAGGGAAACTCTGAAATTACCATTCTAAGAAGGAGTCAGACTTTTTTCCTAGGGACATCTTAAAACCAGGATTTGTGGCTAAGCATTTATTTGTGATGGTTTGGTTAATGATTCTTATCAGCATGATAAAAACCAACTTCGGGCATTAGATCTTTATGGTGAATTATATAATTGCTACCAATAGTTAAAAGGAGGTGAGGGCTAGAGATTTCTCCCCTATAAACTCAGGTGTGAATGAAAACAAGGCTCAGACAAGGTTCTTTCTGCATGTAGATTCATAGCAGGCTGGCTCCATGTAACCATATAACCTGTTTTATATGCCTAGTAAAGTTGCAGCGCGGTTCTTTTAGGGGGTCGGTGCCCTGACAGCAGCTTGCATTCATGGTTACCTGTAGCAAGTATGATAGTATTTTAGAGACAATATATTAATTTTTCGTTGTTGCCCTAAGAAATTACTACAAACACATACGCTTAAAACAAATTTATTGTCTCACAGTTTTGTAGGTTAGAAGTCCAGACAAAGAGTGGCACAGTTGGTTCTCTGCTCTGATTTCCCAAGGCCCACTAAAGATGTTGGCCAGGCTGCATCCTTTCCGGAGGCTGAGGGGATGAGACACTCACAAGCTTGTTCAAATTGGCAGAATTCCATGCCATGTGGCTGTAGGAACGAGGTCCCCGGGGCTGGGGGTTGTTCTCAACTTTTAGGGGCTGTCTGCGTTCCTTTGCTTGTGGCTCCCTTCCTCCATCTTCAAAGCTAGCAATGAGTCAAGTCCAGAAGGGTTGAATCCTCCTTGTGCTTTGAGTCTGTCTGGCCGCCACCCCCAAATTCTGCCTTATCTCACCTCTTACTCTTTCGTTATGGACAAGGTCACATTAGTAATAACTCAGATTACACTGACATGCTACCCTCCTCTCCGTATACAAGCCCCTTGTAAAAGTGTTTCTGGAAGGCCCCTGGGGCATCACATGTGCGTGTGAAATGAAGATTGACTCTATAGTCTTCCTCTTCTGCTTTTAAGGGCTCGTGTGAGTACATTGGGTCTACCCAGTAATCCAGGATAATCTCTCTAGTTTGAGGTCACCTGATTAGTAACCTTAACTCTAAATTCCATCAGCAGGACCCCTTCACAGCAGTACTCAGATTGTGTTTGGTAACCAGGGAACAGGAATCTTGGCGTGACATCTTTAAAGGTTCTGCCTACCACAGACAGAATTTCAGTTATCTGCCATTTTGCACTGGGGCCAAATAATTCCCTGGAATCAGCAGCCGGACCTGGGCCCTTTATTTATGAAGCCTAGGGCACCTTTCTGAGGGTCTGCTAGATTTTCATACCTGGGTCATACAAAGGCCAGAGTGTTTCCAGAATGTGTATGGTTAATCCTCTTAACTAAAATATGAATTTCACCAATGAAAATAAATTTCCAATAACCATAATACTGATTAACAACAAATTCCGTGATTTAGCCAGTATGGAAGTCCATTTTTGACCTCAGCTAACTTTGTGCTAACTTGTGTGACTGTGGTAAGGATGGCTAGCTGGCTAACATGTGGTGGTCTGCTCTTGTGTGTGGCTTTTTATTTTGTTTTATTTTTTAATTTTTTTTTTAAAGATTTTATTTACTTGAGAGAGAGCGAGGGAGAGCGTGAGCCAGCAAGAAGGGGGAGGTGCAGGGGGAGAGGGAGAGAATCTCAAGCAGACTCCCTGCTGAGCATGGAGCCCCATGCAGGGCTGATCTCACGACCCTGAGATCATGACTTGAGCTGAAATCAGGAGTCTGACCCTTAACCAACAGAGCCACCTAGGCACCCCTGTTTTTTTCAAAGATTTTATTTATTTATCTGAGAGAGAGTGCATGCATGTGCATGCTTGTGTTCTTGAGCAGAGGGAGAGAATCTCAAGCAGACTCTGTGCTGAGGGTAGAGCCCTATGCGGGGCTTGATCTCAAGACCCTGAGATCATGACCTGAGCTGAAATCGAGAGTCAGTTGCTTAACTGACTGAGCCACCCAGATGCCCCTGGCCTTTCGTTTAAAAGCTAGTTAACCTCAGTGCACTTGTGTGGCTCAGTCGGTTAAGCACCCAATTCTTGGTTTCAGTTGGGGTCAAGGTCTCAGGGTCGTGAGATGGAGCCCCTGTGTCAGTCTCCACGCTCAGCATGGAGTCTGCTTGAGATTTTCTCTCTTTGCCTTCCCTCTCCGCACGCTCGCTCTCTCTTTTCCTCAAATAAATAAAATCTTAAAAAAAAAAAAAATAGTTATCCTCTGGGGTCTGTATTCCAGATTAAGACAACTAATTGCTTTTAGGCAGTAGCTTAAAGGCACCTGACACACATTTATATCACATTATTTATGTTGAAGTGTTTGGAAATAAAATTTAATCAATGTGATAGAGTTTTGTCCCCTCATCTGGGAGCTTCAGGAGAGCGTGTTGATGTCTTGTTCTCACCCTGTGCCTGGCATGCGGTGGATGCCAGTGGATACCTGTTGAGTAAATAAGTAAGGTTGAATGAATTCATTTCCCTGCTTTCATGTATAAAAACAGGTTCAGTGTAGGAATAGCACGACAGATCAGACTGCATTGGAAGAAAGTGGAAACATTACTCAGGGTATTTTGTTGAACTAGGGGTTTATTATATTCATGGTGCTGTAAACATGCACACTACAAACTGAGACTATCATTGTTAACAAATCATTGTTAACATTTATTTTAGAGCTGATTTATTGAAGGGAACATGACTGCATTTTGAAACTGTTTTCCTACTAGATTTAAGTGCCTGAATGGCAATGCATATTTTTATCACACAGGGCCTCGTGCACTGTGTGAAGGAATGTGCCCTTCTCAATGTACCTTCAAAAATAAGGTATTCGAAATAGGAAAACAGAGGCTTATTGAGAGAGAGTCATGTCAGGTAACTCCTATTTCAGTCACCATTAGCAGGTGACCCGTTGTTTTCCTCTCCCCTTCTGTTTTTTTCTTCCCTAGAATTAGTCTGAATTTCCCCAGACCTTACCTGTGTTGGGGTATGGAGGCGGTTACACACAGTGGTGACAACTCAGATTGCACTGACTTACTGTCCTCCTCTCCCTGCACAAGGCCCCAGGCTGTTGTAAAAGTGTTTCTAGAAGTTTCTGGAAGCTCCCCGGGGGCAGACCAGAGAGGCTGCTGCTGAGGCAGCTGAGGCACTTCTCCTGGTGCCTTGCCTCTCATCAGCTCCCAGTATCCAGGCATGTTGGGTGGGGGGGGGCCTTCTGCTGCCTCTGTCCATCCGTGGAGTAGAGCCATCTCAAGCAGCATTTTAGGATTTTATTTGCAGTCTCTTCCCAGCTTCTTGTGGGAGAAATCCAAGTGATGGACAACACACTGTGCTTGATATTACCCTCCCTTCGGGGTGAGGCTTCCTGACTTGGTTAGTTCATTTTCTGGCTCCTCCTTCCCTCAAAGTGAATCCTCCCAAAAAGCTCTCACCCCTCACAGGTAGGGTTGTGGGTCATCCCACTAGCTCACCTGCCCTGCCTCAGCTCAGCATAGGACAAAGCAGCAGGGAGGCAGGACAGCCTGATCCCAGCTGTGGTGTTCCCTTCATGCCCTCAGGCCAGATTTCCCCCTTTCTCAGTCCCAAGTGTGTGTCTCTTTCTCCCCTCAACACTTGCGTTTTGGGGTGCAGGAGGGAGAGGGGTCAGACATTGGAAGCTCTCAGTATCATGCCCTTTAAAAATCACAACTGTGATATGCTAGTTTGCCACAGTTCACCATTTGGGAATTGACTGTTTAATGACATTTGCTTTAGTGATAAAGCTTCCCACCCCCCAAAAATTCTCTTTTCCTTTTTATTGTTCCTCTATTTTTGTGAACATTTCCCAGTGTAAAATGAAAACCCCAGACCAGATAAAATTGACAGGAACCTTTTCTGTGAAAGTTCAAAATGCTTTAAAAAAAAAATCTCTAAAATGATTGATAATAGAGTGTCACTTTTCATAGTCTCCAGATGTTGTGAAAAATGTAAGCCTGCTTTAAATGCAGTAAGTAGCCTCAGGTGTTCTGCGTCCCAAATATTGCTTTGGTATATATAATTATTTTTAACTGAAACACTCAGAAATGAAAAGTAACCCCTGCCCTTCTGTCTTTCACTGCCTGGAGGTAAAGCCCAGTTTGGTTTATTTCTGCCATTCCTTTTAAAAAATATTCCTTATATGGCAGTTTCTAAGCAGCAGAATAGTCAGCTGTGTGATTAAAATGTCAAAAAGAGTAGGAAAACTGGCCGCTGGGAAAAGTATATTTGGTGATCTACATAAAGGCAGAGGACTGAATGTGGAGAAGGCCTGCCTCCAAGGTTGTCCACTGAAGTGATTAAGGGAGGTTTGCTGATCCCCCTCCCAGACAGACACAGGCCCTTCTGTGCAATGAAAAGAGCTGGCAGGAGCTCTTCTCGTGCAAGCTTCGTACCGGGAATCTGTTTAACGTCTCTGGGGCATGTTCTGTGTCGGTCGATCTTCAGCGCCCTCTCTCTTTAAAGTTGAGGACCCTTCCCCTGTATCACATAGAGAATAGGGGTGGGCCGTGGGGGAATCTGGATGAAGTAAAGAATCCAGAGTTGCTATGAAATGGGTTATGATCAAGAACGATTGCCATTTATGATTGAGAACAATCCTCATTTATCTAAAACCTTGTAAACTGGGCAAGTTGGTACCCCAACCACACAACCCTAGACCCTGCTCAGACCTAATGGAAGAAGGGTGGTCTTCCTTAGGGGCCCCACCCATAGTGGCCTGTGCTGTCCTACTTGATACCTTTGCTACTGAAGTATGGCCATGGTCCCAGCCATACCTGGTGAGGACATCAGAATCTTCATTTTAACAAGACCCCCCCCCCCCCCCGCCGCCAGGTGATCTCTATACACAGTAAAGCTTGAAACGTGCTTTGTGCCAGTGTTGTGGGTGAGCTGCCCAGGAGTGATTGGGACATGAGGCTGCTGTGACAGGGAAACATGTTGGCCTCTACGTGACCTGATTTTCCCACTAGTTTTTTGTTTTTTTTAAAGTGATCTCTACACCCACCATGGGGCTCGAACTCAGAACCCTAAGATTTAGAGTCACATGCTCTACGGACTGAGCCAGCCAGGTTCCCCTTGCTGATTTTCAAGCTAATACCTGACAGTCGTGTATTGTTTCTAAGGAACGCTTGCCTAGTAGCCAACAGGAGCACCTTGGGTGGCTCAGCCCATTGATTGTCTAACTCCTGATTTTGGCTCAGGTCATGATCTCAGGGTTGTGAGATCACGCTGGGCATGGAGCCTGCTTAAGGCTCTCTCTCCTTCTGCCCTCCCTCCCCCGCCAAAAAACCAAACATAGTAGCCAACATACCATGCTTTCTGCGTAATTATTACGTAGTATTATATTTTGGTTGTTTTGTGGGGATTAACCTGATAGCGAAGGGTGGGGGGGGGCAGATTATTTTACTTTCAGGTAGCTTATGCTTGGGAACATTGAGCATTTTATTTTAAACACAGAGCTGTGTGTAGAAAGGTGATGGGCAGTAGTATCCCCTGAGTAAGAGGGTGGTGGGGAAATGGAATTCTCAGTTTGGGTCCCTCTTGACAAGGTGGCCCCTTCATTTTAGGGGAGTTTGTTTCAGTGGCATAGAAATCAGTGTCACTGTGGTTTAATAGCAGTTCAGGTGTAAGATGGGTGCCTGGTGGTCACATGGCTCCCACTGCCGTGGCCTCTCTTCTCCTCATCCTTCAGTCAGTCTGCTCAGCTGCCCACCATGTGGACCCTAGGTGCCCCTTGTCATGGTAGCCCTTTGGGTGGTGGAAGCAATAATTCTTCTCATTCTGAAGGGTGTTACTCCTGTTTTCTCTGATTCCTCACAGTTCCGTTCTTGTTTCAGTTGCTGTCTTTCAGGGTAGGGTCTTCCTCGACTGTCTGATCCTAGGTCACATCTGAAGAGCAAAGAAGCTGATTGAAAGCACTGGGTAGGTGTTGAGGACAGGCTTTGTGATACCGTGATTGGTTAGGGATCTGCCATTTCTTTTAGGGGATGTCCCCAACTGGTTATTTACCGGTCTTTTCTCTTGGTGACTTTCCCCAGAGTGGAATCCTCTGATGTCTTTCTGCCATGGTGTGCTAGCTTGCTGCCCCTGATCTCACAGCTCAGGGTGGGGGTGCATCTGGGGTCCACCAATCTGCATGTGGAATTTTTCTTAATCCCAGTTTCTTAGTTTAGCACTCAAGAGTTTAGCTTTTGAGTCTCTGTGGTCTTGGCATTCAGCCTTTCCAGAGAAAAATTCAGCCTCCAGGATGAGAGAGGGAATGCTTCCTGGTTCTGAGGGTCTAACTCTCCCTTAAATAGATTCTCAAGCCCTGATCCTGTGTGGCCCCATCCATGCCCCTGCCTTCAGAGGTGCCTTGAGGCTGAGCCGTCCTGTCGCCTACCCCAGTGCCAACCTCTTCTAGCCCACCCAATTCACTGCTCCTTGGCAAACTGTTTCCCACTTTCAGAAGTTTGGTTTCTTGCCTGTGGTGTTCTCCTTTGCCCATCAGTCTCTCTCAAATCCCTTTCCTGCAACTTTAATGATGTTTTGAAAAGGAGTAAAGGCAAACGAGTGTTCATGTGCTATGTTTAATGGAAAGTGTGCAAAGATTCTCTAATGAGCAATTGAGAGGAGGAAGGAACAAAACCTCTATAGTTACACATTTTTCTTGTTTTATACATTTGAGGTTCAGCTGTTTGTAGAAAACAATTTAGATGGATCATGTTGGAGAGCAGTTGTTTATACAGGCATACCTCGTTTGATGGCACTTTGCTGTGTTGCACTTCCCAGATGTTGAGGTTTTGCAAACTGAAGGTTTGTGGCAACCCTGTGTCTAGCAAGTCTGTTAGCACTGTTCTTCCAGCTGCATTTGCTTACTTCATGTCTCTGCATCACATCTTGATAATTCTTGCAATATTTCAAACTTTTTCTTTTTTTTTTTCCCCTACAGATTTTATTTATTTGACAGAGAGAGACACAGTGAGAGAGGGAACACAAGCAAGGGGAGTGGGAGAGGGAGAAGCAGGCTTTCCGCCGAGCAGGGAGCCCGATGCGCGGGGCTTGATCCCAGGACCTAGGGACCATGACCTGAGCCAAAGGCAGAGGCCTAATGACTGAGCCACCCAGGTGCCCCCAAACTTTTTCATTACTATTTTTGTGATCTGTGGTCAGTGATCTTTGTTACTATTGTAATTGTTTTGGGGTGCCATGAACTGTGCCCATATAAGACCGCACACTTAATTGATCAATGTTGGGTATGTTCTGACTGTTCCACCAAATGGCCAATCCCCCATCTCTTCTCTCTCTCCTCGGGCCTCAGTATTCCCTGAGACACAACAATATTGAAATTAGGTCACTTACTAACCCTTCCATGTCCTCTAAGTGTTCAGGTGAAAGGCAGTCACATATCTCTCACTTTAAATCAAAAGCTAGAAGTGATTAAGCTTAGTGAGGAAGACATACCAGAAACTGAGATAGGCTGAAAGCCAGGCCTTTTACACCAGACAGTTAACCAAGCTGTGAACGCAGAGGAAAAGTTCTTGAAGGAAATTGTAAGTGCTACTCCAGTGATCACATGAGTGATAAGAACCCAAAAATATCCTTGTTGCTGAAAGGGAGAAAATTTTAGTGGTCTGGATAGAAGATCAAACTAGCCACCACATTTTCTTAAGACAAAAGCTAATCCAGAGTAAGACCTTAATTCTTTTCAGTTCGTGAAGGCTGAGGAGAGATGAGGAAGCTATAGAAGAAAAGTTTGATGGTAATAGAGGTTGGTTCCTAAAGATGCCATCTAGGACTTGAATAATGAGAGAGAAGTCGATGCCTGGCCTCAAAGCTTTAAAGGGGACAGGCTGTCTCTTGTTAGGGACTAATGCAGTTGGTGACTTTAAACTGAAGTCAGTGCTCATTTACCATTCTCCAAATCCTAGGATTCTTAAGCATTAATATAAATGTATTCTGCCTATGCTCTATAAATGGAACAACAAAGCCTGGATGACAGCACATCTGTTTACAACGTGGTTTACTGAATATTTTAAGCCCACTGTTGAGACCTACTACTCAGGATAAAATTCCTTTGAAAATGTTACTGCTCATTGACAACACACCTGGGCACGTAAGAGCTCCGATGGAGATGTCCAACGAGCTCGATGTTTTTGTGCCTGATAACACAGCATCCATTCTGCAGCCCATGGTTCAAGGACTGATTTCCACTTTCAAGGCTTCTTTAAGCAATATATTTTATAAGGCTATCACTGCCACAGATAGTGATTCTCCTCTGATGGATCTGGACAAAGTAAATTGAAAACCTTCTGGAAAGGATTCACCATTCTAGATGCCATTAAGAACATTCATGATTCATGGGACATGGTCAACATATCAACATTAACAGGAGTTAAGAAGCAGCTGATTCCAGCCCCATGGAGGACTCCGAGGGTTCATGACTTCAGTGGAGGAAGTAACTGCAGATGGGGTGGAAATAGCAAGAGAACTCGAACTAGGAGTAGAGCCTGAAGATGTGACTGAATTGCTGCAGTCTCATGATTAACCTTTAATGGATGAGGATTGCTTCCTACGAATAAACAAATAGTTCTTGAGATGGAATCTACTCCTCATGAAGATACCATGAAGATTGTTGAAATGACAACAAAGGATTTTAGAATATTATGTAAACTTAATTGATAATGTAGTAGCAGGATTTAGGAGGTTTGACTCTAATTATGAAAAAATGTCGGGGCGCCTGGGTGGCTCAGTTGGTTAAGTGGCTGCCTTCGGCTCAGGTCATGATCCCAGGGTCCTGGGATCAAGCCCCGCATCGGGCTCCCTGCTCAGCGGGGAGCCTGCTTCTCCCTCTCCCTCTGCCTGCCTCTCTGCCTACTTGTTCTCTCTATCTCTCTGTCAAATAAATAAATAAAATCTTTAAAAAAAAAAAAAAAAATTTCTGTGGGTAAAAATGCTATTAAACAGCATCACATACTACAGAGAATTTGTTCATGAAAGTGTCAATTGATGTGGCAAACTTCATTGTTTTCTTACTTTAAAAAATTGCCACAGCCACCCCAACCTTCAGCAACCACCACCCTGATCAGTCGGCAGCCAACAACATCAAGGCAGGGCCCTCCACCAGCAAAAAGATCACTACTCACTGAAAGGTCAGATGATAGTTGGCATTGTTTAGCAATAAAATAATTCTTAAGGTATGCACATTGTTTTTAGACACAATGCTATTGCATACTTAACAGACCACAGTGTAAACATAATTTCATATGCCCTGGGAAACAAAAAAATTCATTTGACTCACTTTATTGCAATATCTGCAATATTTCAAGTATGCCTATAATCACTTTATAATATCTCAATTCTTAGTAAAAGGGATGATCAGAGACAAGTATGAATAAAATCTTTGTTGACTGTCCTAAGGTTCATGGATGACTAGGTGGTGGTGGAAGGTTCTGCTGCTCTGGCCTTTTCTAGAACTGCATGTTTCATCTGGGTTTCCCACTTTTATCAGTGCTGAGTGTTGGTTGAGTACATGGGCTTCAAACTGCATGGACCACAGAACTAGTGTTTTGCCATGTGTAGGCCATGACAAACAAAGCCTCAGTTTCCTGACCTAAAAATGGAAGTAGTGTTCTTCTCCCAAAGTTACTACCACCGAATGAATTAATGTATGTAAGGGCTTAGCCTTGTGTGATCACTGAATACACGTTCTATTTACTTTGGGATATTCCATATCTCCTTTCCTGTCTAGCATCACTGTTCACTGTGCCAGGTACTGTGCTAAGTCTGGGAACCAGATCCACCTGTCTCTGCTCTCATGGATGTTCCACTTGGAACAAGAGGCTTACTTGTTCATCTTTTATCTCTGTGATATTACTGAGGCCTGAGTTGGGGAGGCTGGGGACCATATTTGAACCTAGGAGGTCTGCCCAATTCCAGAGGCTCTGCTCTTAACACTCTGACTCCTCAATGCCAAGTATTTCTTACAGTTAGCAGTTGGCCTCTGAGCAGAACACAGTGATAGACCATTAAATGGATGGGCATGGATGCTTTCTGAAGGCTCTGGGTGATGTTGCGGTTTGATGTCAGCCATTTCCATAAAAACCATTGTACATCCATGTGAAATAGCCCACGTTTTAAGAGTACTTACTATTAGAGAATATTTTTGAAGGATATATGGGGTAGGTAGATTGGAGCCTGTAAATAGAGCTGCTGTTGGATTTGCTGTTACTATACCCTGAAGAGTTAAGGTGAGCAGAAATTTACAGGTGTCTCTTGAGCAGTGGCATGTTGCTGGTTGGGGCAATTTGAATCATTGGGCAATAATAAAGGGCTTTACCTCCCCCTGAGTCCTTTAAGTGGAAGACAGCAGATGGTGGGGGGAAAGATGCCTGTGATTTTTTTTAACCACAGAGAATAGGTCAGGAACCAAAAGTGTAGAAAGGTTCTCATACTTGTCCTGCTTCCATTTCTTCCTGCCCTGTTAGAGCCCCTCTTCCTAATTTCTGGCTCCTCCATAGCAAATATGTTAAATTTCCCCTTATACCCCCCTCCCCCTAGTCTTCTCTCCATGCATATTTATATAGGGATATGTGTATGTTCTAGATAAAATCTGAGTAAACTACGCTTTGTATTTTGCTGTATAGCCTACGTTCATATTTGTGAATTCTCCCCCTTCCCCTATAACCATTCCAATTTAACCTTTGAAAAATCCTCTTTCTGACAGGGTTAAATAAAATATGGAGACAGCCATGTGATTGAATACTGTATTAGCCATTTAAAAACCATGATTTCTAAAGTTTGAAATAATATCCCTGTTTGTCAAGTACCATATGCTTCTTTGATAATGTAGCCTGTTTTAATGTGTAGTACATTGTAGGCGGCTGGGAATTGGATTATTTTTATACTGATGTAGATGCTTTTGCAGTAAGCCTTTAGATGGCAGCATCTCTCACCACAGACCACACTCTGAACGGAACTCCTTAGACGCATAAGATGTTTGATGCAGAAGGATGCTCATGGATCCGCCTGACCCACCGTTTCAGTGTGCGGTGACGGAGCCAAGGCCGGAGAGGGTTGGGGCTGTGGCTCAGGGCTGAGCACGAGGGAGGGCTGTGGACCCCTGTCTGCCACTCTTTCCACCAGCTTTTCCCTTACTGGTGTGAAATGTTCCCTGTCTCTGTGGCCTTGTGAAAAGTGCACTTTAAGTAGAAGGCAACCAAGGAAAATGAAAGTCAAGTGGGTGAATCTGGGCCAGATGTAATGTGATGTTTGAAAGGAACAGACAGGATGGGCAGTCTTTTTTTTTACGTGGCTTCATTTAGATATAATTCACATATCCTACAATCGATGTTTGAAAGGAACAGACAGGATGGGCAGTCTTTTTTTTATGTGGCTTCATTTAGATGTAATTCACATATCCTACAGTCCACGCATTTAAAAAGTGTACACTATAGCGATTTTTAGTATATTCCCAAGGTCGTGCAGCCATCACCACTAATTTTAGGACATGTTAATCACTCCAAAAAGAAGTCTCATGCCCTTTAGCCGTCACCCCACTAGCCTGCATATCCCTCAGCCCCTGCCAACCATTCGTTCTTTGTTTCTATAAATTTGCCTGTTCTGGATATTCCATACGAATGGACCCCTATAATACGTGGTCCGTGGGGACTGGCTTCCTTCACGTAGCATCGTGTTTTCAGGTTTCCTCCTGTCGCATAAATCAGTACTCCATCCCTCTTTGTTGCCCAATACTGTATGGCTAGATCACATTCTGTTGTCATCAGCTGATGGGCATTTGGCTCTTGATAATGCTACCAGAAGCATGGGTGTGCAAACTCCTATGCGAACATGTGTGAGTATAGAAGTGGAATTGCTGGGCCCTATAATAACTGTGTGTTTAACCTTTTGAGGAACTGCCAAACTGTTTTCCGAAGTGGCTGCCCCTGTTCATTGCCACCACCGATGTGTGAGGGGTCAGTTCAGTCTCACTGAGAACTCCAGATTTTCCGATGATAAGTTGAGGTGGAGGGGAAGGTGAGAAATAGGACTGACGGGCTCTCTTGTGTCCCCGAGTCGCATGCTGGACCGGCCTCTGTGCCTTTTTGAAGGCGGCTCTGTCATGTGCCAAGAACGCCATCGCCTTCTCTGCCCCACACAATTGCAGTGCGTCACCAGTGTGATAAAATGCTGCTCGGAGTGTGTTGATGGGACAGCCTGGCTGTTTGTAATCCTTGCCTCCTGACTTTGGAGATAGCAAGCAACCCAATCGTCTTTGTCCCAGTTAGAGACAAATTCCAAATAAAAAGCCTGTTGCCAGAAGCTGTCCAGGTTTGAACATGTCAAAGTCGCTTCCTTGATGTACACCAAAGACAGCTATAGAGTCTTCACAGCGAAAGAGCAGCTTTTGTTTTTGTTTTTGTTTTTGTTTTGTTTTTGTCAGAGTTGACATTCTCGGAACTGAGCTTACCCATTCCTGCTTTGGCAGCCCAGGCTGGACATTCCCACGTCTGTACTGAAATGACCGTGTGTGTGTTCAAGGGAGGAGAAGGGGCCGGCTCTTCCTTGAGGCATATTTGGGTCCTGGTGAGGACACACGCTGTACATGCCGAAGCTTTGTTTGCGTCTGGAAAAAATTAGCCACACTCAGATCTTTTCCACTGCAGGTCCCGTCAGGAAGCCCAAGTATGTGGAAAGCCCCAGAGTGCCTGGAGATGCAGTTATAATCCCGTTCCGAGAAGTGTCCAAGGCAGCAGAGCCCAATGAGAATGGTAAGAATATGTTTTCAATGATTTTTACCCCGAAAGATTTTACATAATGACATTCCATTTCTGAGTGAAACTTGAGTGCCTCTTGTAGGAATGCTTTGCCAAATTGAATTCTATTTGGGAGGTTTTTTCCACCCCCTCCGCCAGTTCCAGAGATCTGTTGAGCTAATGTAAATTCTTGGAATTACATACACCGCGTAGGAATAGTCCAGTGGGTGCATATGCATTGTTTAAGGGTTGAGCCTTATTTCCTCTCAATTTTGACCTCCCCGGCATAGGGAGATAAGGAAAGCCAGCCAGTAGACGGCTTCCAGCACTCTTCTGTTTTGCTTTTTTGGTACTCCATCGTTTTGGAATATTCAATAGGCTTTGGCTGAAAAGCTGACACTTTCAGTGGACAAGCTTCTGATAACTAGCCTTCTTAAAAGCATTTGGTAGCTTTTGAAAGCTTTTTGTCTTTTAAAGTTTTTCTTTAGGGAATGTTGAACTAAGAGCCAAAATAAAATAAAAGTCCAAATTAATTGAAATCTTTTAGTAAAGATATTTTATACCTTTTTTTCTAGATCTGGAAATGAATGTAACAGACATTACAAACTATAGTATTTCATGGATGTATTAATTGTTCTTTATTTCTTAAATCAGTTTGGGGATTTTCCATTTGTTCCATTCCTGGGTGGCAAGGGGTCCCCAACTCATGACTCCATGGTCTTTAATTTGTATGTTTGAACTTGTATCCCATTTTCCTGCAGGAACATGTGGTTAGGAATCCTGGCTTATGTAGAGAAGCCCATTTTACCCTCAATGTAGATACAAGTTTATGTAGTAATGCTGAAAGAGAAAGCTCATCCCTATTTCCCCTTTGGAATACCTGGCATCCTCCTCTCCCTAATTGTGGGTAGTCAGAGGTACAGCTCTTTTATGTTCTAACCACTGTGTGTGCATTTTGTGTTTCTGTGGTTATGTACTGTGGAGAGGTATGAAGTAGGACATGGTAGGAGAATGGAATAAGTAGGGTGGTGGTGAAAATAAACCTAAAAATGAGCTGGGAAGAGGAACTGGCAGAAGATAAACCTCAGCAAGGGGAGTTTGGAATGGGTGGGAGATGAGATGGGGCCAGGAGCTGGGCATCGTGGGCAGGGAAGGGTGCTGTTGCCTGCGTCTTGGCATGAGAAATTGTACTCTTTGCCTTCTGTCCAGGCACCAGGCTGTTTGGTTTGCGTAAGAGGTTCACAACTAGGATTTGTGCTGAGGAGGGGCAGGGTGCCAGGTGCGTGGTGGTGAAGAGGGGAGAGTCCCCGGTGGTGTCTGGTTAGGATGGCCATTCTACAGACATGAGGACCCTCTTGGTGGTGAATTCGTGGTGATGGGCATTTGGTGATTTTCAGATCCCTTCTCTCATTTCTGTGCTGGATTTTGAAAGAAAAATAAAAACCTGGTCCTCTGAAGTGAATATCAATGATCCGATTTACCAAGCCATTTGCCCATTTCAGAATAAACCACCCCTTACCCTCATCCCCACCCTCCAAAGCCTTTGAAGTCCTGGTCATTTATGCCCTTGGTGTTTTGACTGGCCTAGACTCCATGATGTAACCTTTCTCCCTGGTGGGGAATACCACTGAGGTCCTGTGCAGAGTTTAGGACTCCCTCTGGGGTAAGAGTGGGGGAGAAATTTAGGATTTGTATTGGGCAGAGAAGAGAGGTTAAAAAGAGTTCCGATTGTCCACTTTTCTCCTCTTGCCCAAGGTGGAATCAGCTATCTTTCTTGGGGGAGGCTTTCTCGACTGCTTGGCTGCCCGGTGAACATTCCAGTGTAAAGATTGATATTACTGGAATAGCCTGGAACCCGAGCCCTCAGATCTGGCATTGTCTGTGTCCACGGGGACTGAAGTTACGACCCACCGGGGCTCTGAGTACAGACCAGAATTTTCCGGAAGTTTGGCCTAGAATTAAGAAATAGGGTGCGTTTTCCCTTTAAGTGTTCAGGAAAAGGGGAAGAGGTACGGTTCATGTTCATAAGCATATGGTCTCGTGTGGATAGCCGTGATGTTGGTGGAAGCCCCGGCAGTTATCTGCTGGTTCATGAGAAAGTGGTTGCTTAACACAGTTCAGCTGGACAATTAGTAAAGGATGGTGTGTTTTGTAATCCCTAGGGAATCTTTTACATTTCAGTAGGGTTCATTAAATCTGCCGTATTAAAGTGTAAATTTTATGTCCAGGTCAGTGAACCTAAAGGAGAGGCTGAAGCAAACTACAACTAATTGAGTTTGGGTATTAACCCAAGCATTCACTAATGTATGGTAGACAAACCCTACTGTCTAGGGTTGAATATCAAGCATCATCACTCAAGTTTTAACTCTTAAAATTTTGTCTTAGCTTTTCATATTTCCTTTGGGCATTTTCTTTTTAATCTTTCAGATGTTTTTCTGGATGCTGTCAATGACAGCATTTCCGTATTTACCGGCCTAACAAACTATTGGAAACAGCTCTTTGTGAAATGCTTTCAAAATTTCCCATAGGATCATGAAATATCAAGTTACTCCTAAATGTTTGAAATACCCTTCCCAGGCTAAGTTGCTTCGTTTTATGGTTTAGCTCCATAAATTCTTGATTCTTAGCTATTTGAAATTTAAATCAAAGCAAAGCAAAACCAATGAGCACCTTGAATTTGTTCATTAATTTATAAGTAATTGTATTTATGCAAATTTGCATATTTTAGCCATCTGGAAAGTGGTTTGTATGATATGGGCAGATGAATATTTTTATTATATGCGAATAATCAATCTGTTAAAGTTTACATTCACCTGGAAACCTCTTTAGAGAAATATATTCTACTTTATTCAATATTCTAAAATATTTTGGAAAAACAGCATTTTCTACTCTGGGGAAAAAGAGTGACTTAATGAGCTCCTCAAACAAAATACAATCCCCCTTTTTCTATCAAATAGTCCCAATAACCTGTGTGTCATACAGAACATGTTCTTCACAAATGAGCTTCCTATTGCTAAACCAACATATTATTTAGGGGGAGAATGTCATTTACCCACAAGACAATACCTCTGCCTTAAGGGAAAATTTTATTTTTATTTATTTATTTTTTAATTTTTATTTTTTAAAGATTTTATTTATTTATTTGACAGAGAGATAGCGAGAGCAGGAACACAAGCAGGGGGAGTGGGAGAGGGAGAAGCAGGCTTCCCGCCAAGCAGGGAGCTCGATGTGGGGCTCGATCCCAGGACCCTAGGGATCATGACCTGAGCCGAAGGCAGACGCATAACGACTGAGCCACCCAGGCGCCCCTTAAGGGAAAATTTTAAAAAACAACAGATAAATTAGGATTATTCAATTACTGTAGGATCACAGCTATATTTTTTTGAATTAGGGGCAACCATAATCCATTTAGGTTTGCTTCCATCTGTCATTAGCTACTTGAGCAAGCTTTGATGGGGAGGGGTGAGAAAGTTTTAGTCTAATGAGTCATTGCTTGGTGAAGATCAGTCTCAAAATATGATGAAACTTTTCTTCTGGCAATCTAGTTAGCAAGTAAAACTAACACATATGAAGCAATAATTACATGCAAAGCTATCTTGGGAGGAGTGTCTTTTTTTTAAGATATGTTTAAATAAATACTGACACCTTATGTTTTTGATTATAATTTCAGATATCCAGCTTCTTAGAATGGTGATATGCCATTTGACTAATAGTTGATTAAGTTTTTAGTTAGATGAAAGTTCAGAAAGGGGATGTGCCTGGTATGTGTACCATGGAAGAGAGACCAGAGGTAGGGTATCCGTTCATTCTGCATTTCCTTAAGTAAATATTAATTCTGATGCTACGAAAAGCACTATTTTGGATGCTATTTGAGATGGGTTATCAAGCATAGGTTCTTTCTTCATGGAACCTTAGAGTCTCATTGGGGATTAAAGACCTGTATATGCAGAGTGACTGTAATGCAAGGGGGGAGTAGTGTTGACTAATCAAAGCTGGGTGCCCGTGGAGGAGCTGAGTTGGAAGGATTTGATTACCTTAAGATTTACCTGACGATGCAGTGGGGGCAGGAAAGAGACTAGGGTCAGGGAGATGGTTAGGAAGAGGTTTCAGTAGTGAGATAGACAGAGTAAGGTCTCAAATTAGAACAGGATCAGGAAGGAAGAGGTGAGGAATAGGAAGATTCTTGAGAAATTGCATGGACCTAGAAGCCAGAAGAGACAAAGATGATGACTTCAAGGCTTTGAGACGACATTCAAGGGGCACTAAGAGAGAAGGAACCATCCGTTTTGGTTTGAGTTCAGTTTCAGGCACGTTGAGTTTGAGATGCTGATGGAACATCTAGGCAGAAGTGCCCACTGAACAGGTGGAAAATCAGACTGGGTCTCAAGAGTTCTGGGTATGAACTTTTGTTTAGAGGGAATGTGATGAAATGAGAGGTGTGTCAGACTAGGGAAAGGGTCACTGGGAGAAGAGGACGGAGAAAGGATAGAAGAACCCACAAGACCATACAGCAATCCTGGAAACTATGGATTTCCTCTCTGAGTGTCTGATGTGATAGGTGCCACTTTCCTCCTTGTAGGACGGAGGATTAGCAAGGTCAAAATTACAGGAAAATCAAATGAGGAGATGGCCTTTTAAAAAGACAACATTACCGTGCCTACCTGGGCAGTTTCACGAGGCTAGCGAAGGTGAATGAATTTAAGTTGTAGGTAGGCGAAAGGGAAATGGAATTGGTGGGGATAGACCATTGCCTTTTTGCCACAAGGCTTTGAGCAGTTAAGGGGAGATGAGAGATCAGTTAATAGATTGAGAGGTGTATACAGCAATGGCTTTTTATTGATTTTAAAGAAAAGGGAGAATTTAGCACAATTGAAGACTTAAAGCAGAGGTTCTCAAAAGCATAGGCTGTAGGGCGCCTGGGTGGCTCAGTTGGTTAAGCAACTGCTTTTGGCTCAGGTCATGATCCCGGAGTTCCGAGATCGAGCCCCCCGGGCTCCCTGCTCAGCAGCGAGTCTGCTTTTCCCTCTGACCCTACCCGCTTTTGGGCTCTCGCTCTCTCGCTCAAATAAATAAATAATCTTAAAAAAAAAAAAAAAAAAAAAGGTATAGGCTGTAGACTTCTGGCATTCCCAAGACCCTCACTGAGGATCTGTGAGGTCAAAACGCTTTTTGTAATGATTATTGGGAAGATATTTCCATATCTCTTGCATTGACATTTGCACTGATGGTGCAGTTGTTGGTAAGACTGAGGCCTTAGTGCACATTGAGGTGGGGGTACCTGCCGTAGTAGAGCTAGGCATAGGATTTTGCACCACCATGCACTAGCATTAACAATAATAACTCACTGAGTAACGTCCCTGACAAAGTACTGAAAATAAGGTTATTAAATCTTGACCCTAGACTGATCTTTTAAATAGTCTGTGTGGTGAAAGGGGAAGTCTCCATAAAGCACTTCTACTGCATGCTGAAGTGTAATGGTGGTCTCAAAGAAAACTGCTTGTGTGATTGTTTTAATTGCAAGCTGACCTAGCCAATTTTTTAATGGAACACCATTTTTACTTGAAAGAATGACTGGCAAACCATGGTTATTCAGAATTGGGTATTTGACACACATTTTCTCAAAAAGGAACAAAATGAGTGTGTCATTTCAATTAAAACAAACTGACAGGGATTCCTTGCTAATGATAAAATTTGACCAAGTGAAAACTTAGGTTTTTGGGAATTTGTGTCTGTCACCTTGAGCTTGATGGCTTCTCAGGACTTCTCATTTGAGATGTGGTGATATTAATGCGGTATTTTGGTATTATATAATAAAATGTGTCAGCACTTGCAAGATCTGCAAAACCAATATTTTCCAAATTACTCAATGCATGATGTTAAAAAATCATGGGTAAAAATTCATTTGACGCTTGTAACAGACTATTGACTTTTTATTGTAACAGAGTACAAAAAGTGTATTCATACAGATT
Source organism: Leptonychotes weddellii (assembly GCF_054177405.1). Classification (NCBI taxonomy): domain Eukaryota; kingdom Metazoa; phylum Chordata; class Mammalia; order Carnivora; family Phocidae; genus Leptonychotes; species Leptonychotes weddellii. The sequence goes on along the minus strand of NC_138371.1, from coordinate 65,815,208 downwards.
CAAAGTCAAGAGTAGAGCTAACCTTTAAGAAATTGCTACTTGTCAAATTTTGGTGCGGTATCAAAGAAGAGAATCTGTATTTGAGAAGGCTCCTCCCTTTCCCATCTACATATCTCTTTGAGACCACACAGTTCTTCACATGCTTTAACCAAAAGAAGATATCACAACAGATTGAATGCAGAAGCAGACATGAAAAATCTAGCTGTCTTCTATTTAAATCAGACATTAAAAAGAATTTGCAGAAGTATAAAACAATGCTATTCTTAACTTTTTAAACTGAAAATATTTTGGGGGCCGCTGGCTGGGTCGGTAGAGCATGTAACTGTTGATCTCAGGGTTATAAATAAGTTCAAGCCCTATGTTGGGTGTAAAGATTACTTACAAATTAAATCTTTGAAAAAATTTTTTGTTAAAAATGTTTAACATGTAGGTTTTATGAACTTAAAATGAAGTAATAGAGATTTAAAAAATTCTTAGTTTTAATTTCTAGTATGATAAATATCAATAGCCCACATATACCAAAGCTCTTTGGAGTTCTCAATTTTTAAGAGTAAACCTGAGACAAAAAGTTTGAGAACCACTGGCTGTGAGGAAGGAAAGGAAGACAGGGAGAAAAAAAAAGAGATAAGAAAATTGGTCCAGAGTCTGATAGTTATCTAGACTTGAGGGGATGAGGACTTGATAAGTGGCAGTATGACTGGAAAGAAAGAGGCTAATTCAGGAGACATTTTGAAAGAGGAAATAGTAAGGTTTGATACAGTTTCAATATAGGGTGAATGGGATGGAGAGCTTAAAGATAACTTGTGTGATAAGTACGTTTTTGTATTAAGTAAGGACTAGAAGTCAATTAATGGCAGTCAGCTCAGGTTCATGGGTAGATGCTCCTCTATAAATACTATTTTTGGAAAATCAAGGAGGGAAGGTGCCTTAGGAGAAGGAGCAGTCAGGAAGAAATAGGAAAATGCTTGTGAACAGAAGTCAGGGAGGGCAAGAAGTTTAGCAAGAAGCAGGTCATGGACATTTAGAAGCAGAGGAAAGGACTAACATCCATCAAGGCTGTGTCTCATTTAACGGACTCAATTCAGAAGTACTATTTTGGAAACTGTTATTAAGTAAATTGCTCAAGGTCACATGGTAGTAAATGGCTGAACATTGCCAACAGTGTCCAAGCTCCTAGAGTTTGAGGAGGATGAGAGCAGAGAAAGGGCTTCTCTTGATAGAATGATCTTTGGTCATCCCCAGGGACCTCCACAGTTCTAACAGAGTCGGACTTTAAGAAGAGAGAATGATGAGATGAGAAATGAAAGCAGTAAGTGTGCGGGGCGCCTGGGTGGCTCAGTCGTTAAGCGTCTGCCTTCAGCTCAGGTCATGATCTCAGGGTCCTGGGATTGAGCCCCACATCAGGCTCCCCGCTCGGCAGGAAGCCTGCTTCTCCCTTTCCCTGCTTGTGTTTCCCTCTCTCGCTGTGTCTCTCTCTGTCAAATAAATAAAATCTTTAAAAAAAAAAAAAAAGCAGTAAGTGTGGGCCAAGTGGGAACAGTTCGATAATTAGAAAAAGGAGGAAATTTATTGTCTTGAAGGAATAATGAGTTCAAAAAAAGTTACTTAAGGCAGAAAAGTCATAAACAAAAAACTATTTTTTGTTAGGTAAGAGAAATATAAACACATTGAATATAGACAGGAATCTGTGAAACCAGAAAATGAAATAATAGTGAGAAAGTGGGCTCTTGGTGTTAGAGTTGGTATAAATAATGACCAACTTTGATATAGCATCTTACCTTAAAGATGCTTGGTGTACAAGGTATTTTCTCACCTTTTTTTTTTTTTT
>NC_138371.1:65797926-65812880 GCF_054177405.1 Leptonychotes weddellii | reverse complement strand
AAGGGGGCACCCCATTCCCCAGGACCTACGTGGGATGCAGGGTCTCAGAGTGAGCCCCATGTGAACAACGGGCTGTGGCCTCATTTGTTGTCACGGTAAATTCTGTGGCAGCCAAGCTCTGGGTGTCTCCACAGCTGCTGCCAACTGGGAGTGTTTCTGGCGCTTTCCCTGGAGTTTCAGGTTGAACCAGGAGCTAGACATTCAGGGGCACATTCACAGTTGGGGAGCAGTATAGAGATTGTGTCGAAAGGAAAGGGAGGTGTGGAGTAGAGAAACTACTGAGTTCCGCCCCCTTACCCGCTTCTTCCTCTTGCCATCTGCATCCTGTTGGCTCCTTCTGGTCCAGCTGCCCCCTGAGATAAAAGAGCTGCCCTGCCTGAGCCTTGGGGCGAGGGAGGGTGGGACTGATCCTGTTCTGAAGTGGTTCAGCCCTTGGGTGTGCCTGGGTTTTGCTGATTTGGTTTGGTTCCTGCCTGCTTTTCCCAATGCCCAAGTACTTTGGGAATGAAAATATGGTGGAACTCTCTGGTGGGAAGGGACCTTTTGTAGAGTGGCCTTCTGGGTGTGGTTGACCTGCCCCGGGGTGCTCTCTTACCCCTTTGGCTTGGAGCCACTGCCCCTTCCTGGTACGAGTTTAACACAGATGATCCAGAAACATGTGGGCTCTCTTAACCCAGAACAATCAAGCCTTGGTTATTTTACCCCTGCAGTTTTGTTGAGCAACTAAAAAAAAAAAAAAAAATCCAAGCTGGCAAACCACAGTTCTTAGTGCAAACATTGGGAGCTTTTGAGAGTAAGCAAGGGGCGGGATGCTTTTCCTTCCTTGAGGATACAGCCAGCCTGGTTTCCCGTGTAGCTGCTATCCTGGGAGCATGACTGAGCAAAACTGGTATGTGAATGAGGATAATACAAATGGTCTTCTCAGCTCTACTGGTTTTGATTTTGCGGTTCCTTACAAAAGGTAATGTTAGCATTGAACTTTGGTGGTGATACTGTAGCTCAAAGGTAACACTGCTATTTTGTTCTTTCCTCATGTTGTATTTCTAAGACTTATTATCTGCAGATTTCCACATCTAGGAAAAACTGGTTCATCAATGTATGGGTCTCGTCTCTAGACGATTAACAAAAAAGAACAAAACATTAAGATGAGTGAGTATATTACAGGTTGCATATTGTTCTTAAGTTCAAACTTCTGTAAGCAGAGTATGCTTTATACGTTATTTCATTCCCTGATGGATGCTGATTTAAAAATACATGAGAGGTGTTAGAATGATGTATCATTTCGTCGCCCTTAATTAAGTTCCCTTAGGCTTTTGGATACAAGGTTAACCTATAGCTCAACATTTAAACCCAACAACAGAATTCTTTTAAGTGCAAAAAGCAAGATGAGCAGCTTCTTAGGGGACGCCAGAGAAGGAAAAGGTTGCAAGCATGCACTGTGACCTTCAGGTTAACCATGCATCCAGCATTACCGTGGAGTATTCAGAGAATACAGCCTGATTTCTCTCCATCTCCGCATGAACAGCAGAGTGTATCACTGGGCTTTGTCTCTTGGGACACATTTCGCTGGGATTTAAAATCTTTGTTTCAGAGTGGATTCCTGACGATTGACCCTTGAGTTGGAGTCCTGGTTTGGACTTGGCTGTGGCTGTGGAAACCCGCCAAAGTAGTCCTGCCCATGTTTTGGTTAATGAGAGCTTGGATTTCAGTTTTACCCCAGCATTTAAGTAGCTTGGGGCTCTGCCAGCATGCCACTAGGGTTTAACTTCATCTCCGCCTCCTGTGGGCATTGGCCACCCTGTCCTCTTGGAGAGTTAAGATGAAAGGCAGGCCTCTTTCTGCCTCTGGTGTCTGAGGTGTACCCATTTTTCACATGCCGTGGAAATAGAAATCGCTATCGTATAATCACACTGTGTTCTGATTCAGGTCAAATATTTCACTCTTTGCACTTGGAGTTTCTCTTCCACTGTTTTCTTAACCTGTCACAGCCTCTTAATTAGAATGTATTGCTAGAGGACAGGCAGCATTGTCAAACTTTGTGCATTTTATGAAAATACACAAAAGCACCAGACAAGCAGCTGTAGCGCGAGCTCCTCCAGATGCAAAACTGAAATTCCCCAGAGGGGCATCTTCATTGTTTTCTTTCTTTGTTCCAGAAGCAAAGGCCGATAATGAACCGAGCTGTTCGCCGGCAGCTCAAGAACTGTTGACAAGGCTGGGATTTTTACTGGGAGAAGGGATCCCAAGTGCCACACACATAACCATTGAAGGAAACAATGAGACCATGGTAATGCCCAAGGAAGACACTGCATATCATACCTGCTCAGAGTATGCATGAAGGAAGGCATAACCTGTCTTCTCCCCGTCCCTGCGTGGGGGAGTCATTGTTCAGTCAAAGGAGTCTGGGCTGTTGTGTATTGAAATTTACTTCAACAGTTTGTGATTTCTGCAGTGGGGAGGTGGGGCGAGGTGGAAGGGTGCGGAACTCAAGAAAATATCCATGTTAACCTTCAAGTCACCACCCAGGGAAGAGTAGCTGAATGACTTTAAGTGGTTGAAAGAATCCCATATTAAGGATACTCCTTTTATCTTTGTAACACCAATTCTTCTCAGCTGGCTGCTTTGGGATGTGCTTTCCTGTGCGTTTTTTTAGGGTTGAGATTTTGGAGGGTCAGTGGGATGAGGAGAAGATTTGTAGGAGATGAGGCAGAGACAAAATAAGATGCGAGCAAATGGTTTGTGCATGGGAGAGCATTCCGCATTCTAGGGACTCAGCAGCCTGCTGCTTCAGGATGGAGATGGGTAACGTGTGCATGGCAGTGAGGGGCCAGAGCTCCCGCCCCCCTGCGGAGGGCCTCTGCGAGGGTGTCACGCACTGATTGAGATGGCGGTGGCCACCAGCCCCCTGGCTCTGCGAGCAGAGCCCATAAATCTTCAGGAATTGAATCAGGCTGCAATGCTCGTGAAACATTACAAAAACAGAGTTCCCAGGTTTTCCGTACAGAGGTCAAAGAACCCATTTGTCTTCTGCAGACTTTAAATGAAAGGAAGTCTGCCTGTTTGCTATTTCTATTTTACGAATGTGCGTTCCCACTAAATTATTTCTAAGACTGCCCTTTTAATAAATAAAAAAAAATCACAGGGGAAAGGGACAGAAGAGAGATTTCTCTTTTAAAATTTGGAAGGCCACATATATATGTATGAAGCCGCCTCACTTTAAAAAAAACTGTTTTCCATGTTCCTGTTTTTAGTTTATTGCTTTAGCGTCAGAAACAAAAGACTGTGTAGAAGCGTCCTGTGTGAAGCCGCGCTAACTCCTCCTTCCGTTCGTCTTGCAGTGCACAGCTCTGAGCCAAGGCATCAGTCCTTGCTCCACACTAACAAGCAGCACCGCATCTCCTAGCACCGATAGCCCCTGCTCAACCTTGAATAGCTGTGTCAGCAAGACGGCAGCCAACAAAAGTCCCTGTGAGACCATTAGCAGCCCTAGTTCCACCCTGGAAAGCAAGGACAGTGGAATTATAGGTAAGAAGCACACGGCTCGGTAATGGGACGGCTCGATGCACGTCGGCCAGAGCATTCACCAGGCACTTCTTCAGAAGATTTTAGTGTGGTCTGTGAAGGTTGGTCGGCCCGGGCCGCCCTGCTCTTTGCAGACTGCACAGGCCCCACGGATAGCCGAGAGGATGAAGCCTCCGCTCTTAACGTTCCTTGGTGTTTATTTTTTATAACCCTGGGCTCATTAGGTGAAAAAATTTCCTGATCAGATCAGACCTGTGAAGTTACAAAATCCTACCTCCTCATCGATTAATTCCATTTGCTGGGCATCTGGTCCCACTAGGGCATAGAACCGGGCAATAAAATCCCTGCGTTTCGAGGCGTCTTCCCAGCCCAATCGCAAGGTCATTTATTTCTTCACTTATTTCCAGGTGTTTGTTCTTTAGTTTCTTTTCATGGGATCTGACCACTGTTTTTGAGGCCAGAATTTTCTAAGGATGTCCACCCTGTGCCCCCACACACCCACACTCACACCAGTAGGTTTGGTTGTCCTGACCTGTGGATCAGGAGACACAGATTCTAGTCCCGACTCTTAGGGTGCTTAGCTAGGTCAACACATGCATAACATTTGAATTCTTTGTACACTTCTTTCCTTCTCTGTTAAAGTAAGGATTCTGATTCCTTCAGAGATTCTGGCCTCGGGTACACATTAGAATCAACCAGGGAAAAGAGCCCTTACTTTTCACATCCTCTCCCAGACAGAGTGCCTTTCCGTTTCTGAAGGTGGGGTTGTGCACCTGTGTGTCCCAGGTGTCCAGCGTGGCACCTTTCAGATAACAGACGTGTGGGACCGCTGGGTGGATTGTACGGGCCCTCCTATGCTCCTGGACTGCTGTTTAACATTGGTGCTCTACTGAACATTCAGCTGCTTCCCTTTTTCTGACTTATGCACATGTCTTTGCGGGATATTTTACGTTCTAGTAGGGCCTGAACCCCACTTATTTCCACGTTAGTATGTAATCAAAGGGGATGACATTTGAGCTCCTTATTTCCTTCATTCACCTGCTACTTCAAGTGTAATTTGCAAAACCAAGTTGCAGCTTCATGCACTTTATATTTTGGAGGTTGCCTCAGAAGATCTGTGAGATCACTGGGGCTGGGTGGCGGGCTCCCTGGTATAGACCTCACTGTAGCTTTCTCAGGGGCCCTTCGCATAAGGACGGCCGCCTCTGCCCTCAGTTTTCACTTGGATCAGCCTCTCCGGTAGGTTTTTGTTTTGTTCAGTTTTGGTCACCTTATTGAGATGCAATCACATACCATAATATTCACTCATTTAAACCACCGAATTGTTTTTGGTCTGTTCAGAGTTGTGCAGCCATCGTCACAATCCGATTTCAGAACCGTTCACCCCCAAAAGAACCCCGTAGCCATTAGAAGTCACATTCTGTTCCCCCTACACCCCCAACCTTGCTCATTCGGTAGTCTGCCGTCTGTCTCCGTAGGTATTAGCTGGTTCTGGACCTTGCATTAAAGTGGTGGCTTGAGGTTTTCGTAGCAGATTTAAATGCTTTCACTTATTCTGCTGATTTCCTCTTCCCACCTCACTCTGCTTCTCCACCTGCCGTTTAGTCCAGATAATTTTTCCCGGTGTTACTGCTGTCCTCACGCCTTCTCTGAGCTGTCCTCCACTGCCGGGTCTGTGGGGTTCTGCGACAGCCAGGCGACTCCCCTGATGGCATTTACTCTTCTGAAATGTCCTCTCCTCCTGCCTTCAAGGAGTTCAGTGCTGCACGGTTTTTTGGACAGCCTTTTCTCTCTGCATTATATGATCTGGCATCGGCATTGCATGCCTCTGATTATGACCAAGCCAGTGTCTTGTTGTGACAGAACCTTTTTCAGTGACCAAAGAGGACCCTCATACATTCATTCTCTCCTCCCCGCCCCCCCCCCCCACTTTCTCTCTCTCATTGAGATACAGTGCTGCAATTTTAAAAGTATTCTAAAGAGGGGAAAGAAAAGTTGCCAGTTTGGTTTTCTGTCTTGTCAAAGGAAAGATTGAGCTGCAGGGATACCAAGGCTTTTAATGAGAACTTGGTTGAATACATCCATCCAATCCCAGACCGCTTAGTCCCTCTATTTACATGCTCTCTGTAGCACCTCAATGTTTTCCTTCAGTTTACTTGATCTTGTTTTATTATTATTGTCTCCATACGGAGGGGAGGGGGGGGCTCTCATCTATATTATTCTGGCTGTCTGCTGGGCTCCTGGCATGGTGTTGGGAATGAAAAATTAAGGAAAAAAGAATTGTTGCCGCTGTGACATCGCATCGGAGGACGGAATGTTTAGCTGGTTTCTAAAGAAGATATGCAAGATTCCCATTCCAAGTTGACATTGTCACGTCTGTTAATGTCAGCTGTATTGTAAGCTGTGTCTTGTTCAAGTTAAATGACACGTTTCATGTCATTGAGGCTGTCCTTCATTCCTTGGCTTCAGAAAGACAAGTTCCCTTGGCTCAGCTTCACATAAAAACGGTGACAGTTGAGATGAAGTGGGAGTCGTGAGGAAATGAAGTCCCCCCAGCTTTGGAGATGGTGCTCCTCAGTGCCTTAGCTGGTCTCCGGCAGGGAGTAAGGACTGTAGGTGGCTGAGAAGCGAGCTCTGTGCTGGTGACAATGTTCCTCTGTTCGCTCTCCTTCCACGACGTGCAGAACTAGAACCTGTCGCCAAGGGACACATGGGGGGGTAGGGAGGGGAAGGAGGAAAGGCAGGTATTTCCTCTCTGGGCAGCTGGTAGCCACAGCTCTTTGAAGAGGCAGGAGTGGGGGGGCCGGGGAGGGAGAGCGCTTCCTCCTCAATCAATATGGGGTCCGTAGGTTTCACAGCCTCCTCACGGAGCGGGGATCTTTACTCAGTTGTGGTTCTGTGATTGCTGGGGGTAGGGTGTGTGCTTTCTCCGCCTGAGGAACATGACTGTTTTTATAAGGTGTAGCCTGGGAACGGCAGCCTTTAGGCATCTTAAATATTTAACAGAATAAAATATTCAAGAACACAGTGATCTTAGTGAGCAAAGATAAAGGTGAAGATACCTTGGCTTCCTGCTTTGGAAGGCCTGGCAGCTGCTTGGTATAGGCCGGTTAGGATCCATATGCTAAATTCCACAGGCTCTGGGGAGAGGGGGAAGAAGTTTCCATTGAATTTTCCATTTCGAGTTGTTTCAGATGTGTCCACCCCTAGAGCTTGGGTTGGGGCGGCAAAGGTGTCGGGGGTGGGCTGGTGACAAATGCACACAGTTGGCGCGGCGTGACGAGCTTTGGGGGGGCTGCCGGCACCCACACGGGGCTCAGAGCTGCATGTACAGTATTAGTACTGTTTATTTAGGGCACCTGGGGGAAATTTCAAATAGTGTTAACCCATCCTTAGAAATTCCCAGCCCTCTTTTTTTTTTTTTTTTTTTAAAGATTTTACTTATTTATTTGACAGAGAGAGGCACAGTGAGAGAGGGAACACAAGCAGGGGGAGTGGGAGAGGGAGAAGCAGGCTTCCTGCAGAGCAGGGAGCCCAGTGCGGGGCTCGATCCCAGGACCCTGCGATCATGACCTGAGCCGAAGGCAGACGCTTAACGACTGAGCCACCCAGGCGCCCCCCTAGCCCTCTTCTTAATATGTAAGCTGATTTCCATCAGGGTGATTATATTTAATCTACATATTTTTGCCCAACAGATGCCATGTAGGGAAGGTCGTATTCCCACATGGTCACATGGCCTTCTCGGGGCTGCCACGGACTACCCTTCCTGTGGTCTGTTTCTGCTGGTTTTGATGCATTGCAGATGAAGAGGATTTTCCTTTGAGGAATGGCTGGCTTAGTGGGAGAAAGGACAGAATCATGACCATTTGAAGAATTTATTGGACCCCTTCCAGTCTCTTTGTGTAGAGGTCAGTCAGGGCTTTGCAGAACCTCCGTGCCCTCTGTTCCAACTTTACTGTGTTACACAGAGGGGAGTCCCACTTCATCCTATTTGAGGAGGTCCCGGTTCTTGAAATGTTCTTTAGGAGTATAATAATTCTGTCATGTACAAATACTGTCTCAGCTGGATGGGCGTAACTGAATTCCCTACAAATATATATATTTTGAAAGTAAAATTTCCTACTCTTGACATATTAAAATCATTGGCATTACCTAGAAATCAGTGTCTGATTTTTAAAATTTGCAGTGTGAAGACCTTCTAAATGTGAAACTATACCCAATCAGCGTAAAGTAGCTTCTTAATAACTGGCTCTAAAAGGAAAGCTTTGCAAAGAAGTGGCTTTAATCGGTGTTTCCTCCATGCCTGAGAATACATTTTTTCTTAGTGACACTCCTTTGAATAAACTTGCTTCCAACTGTTAACAAATGGAAATTGTAAACTGTATTAATCTCAGCTTAGAAAAAAACCTAAGTAGGTGTACTCACTAGAATGTGTATGAAAGCCAATCTGATTATTTATTTACTTTAAAAAGATTTATTTATTTTAGAGACGGAGAGTATGTGAGTGGTGGGAGGGGCAGAGGGAGAGGCGGAGAGAGAATCCTCAAGCAGCCTCCCTGCTGAGCGTGGAGCCTGATGTCGGGCTTGATCCCAGGACCCCAATATCATGACCTGAGCTGAAACCAAGAGTTGGCTGCTTAACCAGCTGAGCCACCTGGGTGCTCCCCAGTCTGATTTTTTAAAAAGCATCACTGAAAGCAGTGGGTTTTAACAAGCACTTTTTGATTTAAACATACTGTGTAGTTTTTGTCTGTGTCCATATCATGGTCAGTATTGTGTGTGTATGTTTAAAAAAATGGATTATTGCTCTATTTAGGAAGAAAGGGAATGGATATTGGATGAGGAGAAACAAAACCCAATTTTCCTATCAAGATTAAAAAAAAAAAATCCTTCCTATGTATTAATAATAAATATGCCCAGGAGGAGGACTTACAAGGTAACAATTAGAAAAATTCTGGCTAAGAGGCCATTAAAAGTTAGTCACCTGTCCCTTCCAGGCCCTTCTCTACTATCTGCTTGTACCTGCTGGCATTTATAATCTCCAAATTACTTTTGTAGTATCCCAGATCTGTTTCTTTTTGAGAGCTGGTGTTAGGCCAGCCCCACGAAGGAGGAGGGGTATTCCGAGTGGATGGTGTCCACATCTCCCCCACTGGGCCTGTGTCGCACACAGAGCAGGTGTGTTGTTCACCTGCCCAGCTTCCCAGCGCGTGAGCCACCACATTCCACCAGGCCAGATAGCTTTCAGGAGATTAAGTGCTCAGAATATGAAAAGGGTAAAGAATTTTGGCTCTTTCTGTTGCCTTTCCCCTTTCTCTGGTGGGGAGGTAGGGTGTGGCTTGCGTTTGCTCTTTCTCCCTTTGAAGCTGGAAGGCAGGTATAAACTTAGGCAAGGGAATACCTTCACAGAAACATTTCTCCTGCAAAAGTGGCTTGCAGGAACTACTGGGTCCTGGATTAGTATCCTGCTGGTGCTTATTAGAGTTTGATAATGTTTGTTTTTCTGGCCGGTTGCTTAGGATATTAAAACAAAGTTTATCGTGGGCTGACTTTTATCTTCCCGTGCCTCGACTTGACTCCCTCCTGGGCTTGTAAAATGAAATTGATTTCAAAGGTAGCTAGAGACCTTTTGTTCCTTTTATTTCCTGGACTTCGTGTCCCAAGGGAGATGATCAGATGTGGAGAGAGGCCTACAAAGAGGAATTAATTGTATTTTATTTTCATTTTTAACTTGTTGTAAATCCTGCCCTTTTGATTTTATGCTAATCCAGCTTTGTTGCCCCCTATATTGCCCTGCTTGCTGCTAAATTGAAATGCTTTGAAATTGATTTGGTAATAACTATTTAGAGTGTTTCAGATCTGTGTTAATATTCATTTTGCTACATTGCCTGCAATTTAAAAAATCATCCTTAATTATAGAAACTTTTTTTTTTTTTTATCTCTTGGGTGAAGGAGGAAAATTTGCCTTTACATATATAATTTGGTAGTATACTTAATGTGGGAAAGAAATCCGTAGCGATGATTTGGCCTGCTGAATGCCTGCTCTACTTGTATTCATTCACGCTGTGGTTGGATTCTTCAGGCGGCTATTCTGTGGGTGTAGCAAGCATTTATCGGTACCTACTGTGTCCCAGGAGCAAGTCTGTTCAGTACTGGTACAGTAAAGCTCAGGTACAGTATGTTCCTAAACTTGTCCACCTGTGGAACCAAAGAGCGGTCGTCTGCCCTTGGAGACCTGGGCAAGTTGTCAGTTACTGAGAAGGGTTTAAAACATGGCCGTGATCGACACCTCTTGGTGGAAGATGCATGCTGTAGGTGCATAATAATACCAGCCGCTGATAGTGCCTTGTGCTCTGTTCTGGAAGAGTCCACGACTCTGCGGAGTCACTGGACTACGTCTGAAGCTCCAGTGTCCATGCCTTCAGTATACAGGTTAGGCGAAGCTACTGAAACACGGAGTTGGGTGTTACAGCTAGGAGACTTCACGTTGTACAAATCCACGGGCTTTTCTCTGGAGGCTCCTACCTGCTGTGTCAGACTGTGTGTGTGGGCAGTGTGGCCTGTCTTTGCCTCCTCCAGTTCCCTGTCCCTGCTGACCCTTGAGGGGTTTCCACAGTCTAAGGGACTGGTAGGTGCTGCTGTGCACCATGGCTTGGGTCCCTGGCCTTGCTGCTTGTTGCGTGTCATAGCAAAGCGTGGCTTGTGCAATGCCAGGAGCACTGAGGTGGAGATGTGCTACGGAGATCTGTCTGCCACGAGCCCGAGCGTGGCGCCCCTGGGCAAGGCCAGAAGGAGAGCCGGGCTCTGCGGTGCTTGACACAGGCCTGCTTTGGTCTCCCAGGAGCTGTGGAAGAAGAAGCCAGAAAGTCCCCCAGAGTCTTCTCCTTGCTGGGCTTGGGGAGGTAAAAGCAGTCCCTCCAGGTCAGCCGCCTCTGTTCCCTGTGTGGTTCGTTAGCTTGCAGGGGGCGCGGAGGGAGAAGCCCAGTCTGGCCTTTCTGTCCGAAGGTTTCAGGCAGGCTGGTTTCATCTCTGTAATCCTTCCCTTCGTCACTTGGGGAAATCCCAAATATGTTGTGGCAGCCGGAACCGTGTGTAAGATGTTGGGGGCCAACAAGGGAAGAAGCGAATCCTGGCAGGCCAGGATGGCCAGGGTAATGGGCGCGGTGCTTCCCGGGCTTTCTCTCTGCTCTTTACCCAGTCTCATTTAGACTCTGGTTTCTCCTTCCACAGGTGTTAGTGATCTTTATTCTATTGGGTTAAAGGCGGTGTCCACAGAAGCTGGGTTTTCTTTTTTCATCCCCTTCTCCCACTTTTCTAAGCAACCATTATGTCCTTTTCTTGTTTAATCTCTCCAGCGTTTTAACTTTTAAAATCTGTGTCAACCATTAAACTGAATATAGAAGTTAAAAAATGTTTGTTTTTTCAGTGCTACTTTATTTTCACTTGTGTGGGGAGGAAAACATTCTTGGGTACTCATGAGATACGAGGCACTTTACATACCTGCCCTTGTGTCTGATTTTCTCCACAACCCAGGGAAGGACAAAGGACTCTCTTCATAGAGCCCTGGCTTTGAAAACAGAGAATGAAGACCGGTCATCTGTGGAGTGCTTGGGGGGGGAGTCAATTTCTGGGTTTTTTAGAAAAGTCTCTTCAGAAATTTTTTTGTGTATTATAAATTAGGGTACTGCAGGTACATGACTTGTAAATGCATGTATTTGGGGTGCATGCTCAGATTTTTCTGATAGTGTGGTGTGATCAGAACAGTGCATAGCACCACGGCAAGGCTTCAGGCCTTACGGAGCTTCCCGCCCGAGGGGCTGGTGGGAGTATTCAGTGAGCTGAGAGATGACAAGGGCTTAGAACAGAGCCCCCACGTAGTAAGCACTAATGTATTTATGGTAGCCACTGCTGTGATTTCCTGCGACTACTTGATACTTAATCCCTCCCCAGTGGATTTGAAATACTTACAAATAGACATTTAGCAAAATAAGATTTTTTTCTCCCCACGAAGGTATGACTTGAGAAAAGGGAGTAAGAGCAAGTGAACGAGGGGAGGGAAGGGGGGGATGGGGAGAGGGAGGCCCAGGCTTCCAGTTAAGGAATGAGGAAGTCATGGAGATGAAAGGCACAGCATCGGGAATACAGTCAGTGGGCTTGTAGTAGTGTATGCAGACGGACGGTGGCTGCACTTGCGGTGAGCACAGCATAATGTGCGGAGTTGTTGAATCGCTATGTCGTACACCTCAAACTAATATAACATTCGTTTATACTTCAATAAAAAAAAATACAAGAGAAAAGATGACGTCGGGAGTGAGTTTTGTTAGACATTTTCATTTTGCTTATCAGTGGGTAGGAAGTTTGACAATTCCTAGTAGCCAGTATAAAGAGAAACTCAGGGGTGCCTGGGTGGCTCAGTCAGTTACGCATCTGCCTTCGGCTCAGGTCATGGTCCGGGGGTCCTGGGATGAGCCCTGCATCAGGCTCCTTGCTCAGCAGGGAGTCTGCTTCTCCGTCTGCCTCTCCGCGCCCCTCCTCCCCCCCAGCTTGTGCTCTTTCACTCTCTCTCATTTTAAAGGGAAAAAAAAAAAAAAAGAAAAACTCAAACACGTAAGTTGATGTTTGTAAGGTAAAGACAAAAACGTGCCCATTCCCAGTATTTGGCCTGGAGAGACTTATATTTTGTAGGTCCTCAGAGAGGGAGAAGCCAAAGTTTGAACCCAAGCCCTTTGCACTTTTTACCTCATGACTTTTCTCCATCTCAAAGGCAGATAAATTCTGTTCTACCTGTGTGGTATCCATTTGATGTCAGAGGCCCTTAGTCCCTAAACAATTCTGGACTAACACTGTATTCATTGTAATTTTCTTCTTAATGTTCCTTTAAACCTATAACTTGATTTAGATCCTACCAAACTACTTATTGGGCCCCAAACTTAAACTGATTTTTTAAAATTCTATTTTAAGTATGCATTCAACATATGAAAGAACCTTCAGTGGACAAAGAATGGGGTGCAGCAAAGCTGGGAAGGAGAAGGAATACGGTTTTATTGCAGTACTTTATATAGCAAAACATTTAATGACTGAGTAGGTCTGTCTGTCTCTCCCACCTCCTAGTCAACCGGTAACTTCGTCCCGGCTACTGTGCACCCATGACTGGCTTCTCTCCACTAGCCCCTGCCTGAGGACTACTGTTTTTAACAAGTGAGACTTCATGAACTGCAAAATACTTTTTAGTCACAGACACTTAGAAAACTTTGACTTGTTGAGAGCTATGCAAGGCAAAGGGAGTTTTAATATAGTGCGTGGGCAGGCAAAAGGGCTGGTATTAGACCTACCACTGTGTGTGTGTGTGTGTGTGTGTGTGTGTGAGAGAGAGAGAGAGGGGGGGGGAGGGAGGGAGGGAAAGCAAGATACAGGGCAAGAGAGATTAGTTTCTCCCAAGTCTGTTCCGTATCTATAAAGTGGGTTGACGGTTCTCAGCCTGCCTACCTCTTCTCCAGGGTTGTGGTGATCATGTATGTCCTACTATGTGTTGGACATGCTTTGGAAGTAGTGTAACCCTATGCACCAGTAGGTCTAGTTAAATGTGCCATTTACTACAGAGGAAGAGAATGTGTGCTGTCCCTGGTTAAAAGGAGTTTTCAAATGATATGGAAAGTTAGAAGTAGCACGTGTGAATCAGTGAGCAGGACCAAACAAACCTAAAGTAATACTAAATTGTGAGAAGCGAAGCCTAACCTCATGGCTCGATAAAACTTGAGGCCTGATAAATCGCTCATTTAACAGAATACTGTGTGTTAGAAGAGGGGTAGAGCCCCCGTCTGAATGATGGCGGCAAGTCTTCATTGACAAAAGCTGGCATCTGTAATGGTTGATGGAAGAAAATGCTAGAATGTTTGAGTTGTTAGGGAACTTGAAAGAGTATCCGAGTCTCCAGAAAATGTCAAATGTTACATAGATTTTGGAGGTGTTTTTTTTTTTTTAAGTCATCATTGTGAAGATGTTGCCGTAGTTGTGTATGTGTCTGTTAACTTGAAGGTGACTGGTTAACTTGGTTAGGAGTTTGAATTTGGTAGCCTGGAAGAAAAATCGGTATTTTTGAGTAGCCTGTCCTTGTTTTAGGAACCAGCTTCTCTTCCTTGGCGACTGTGGAGCTGCCCTATTTATTCAGTGTGTTTCTTGGGTCGTATGGGGAAACGTGTTGGGCCTTCACCTGCCCCCTTGAATCTGCATCAGGGCTTAATTGTGCCTGAACGAAGACGAAAGTATGCTGTGGGGCTTCCAGCCGTGTGGGCTGCCTCTGGCACTGGATGGCAGGGAGAGAACCTTGTGAAGTGGGGCAGCCCCAGTGGGAGGGCCTATGGCTTCAGAGCTGCTCACCTACCTGCACAGTGCACCATGCGTCTTCGCTGAACGTCACGAGGGCACTTGCGAGAGTCTCCTGTTTAGGAACACATAAACTTCTCCTCCTTTTGAAACGGCAACCCCGTCACGGACTTCCCTCCCCCCTCCCCCCCCACCGCTTTCCTCCTCAGGACCTGGGCACGTGTGGCTGTATGGTGAGAGCAGGACCTTCAGCCTGTCCCTGCGGTCTGGAACCCCTGACCAGGCCGTTCCTGTTCCCACTGCCTGCGGCCTGACCCAGGACTCAGGGTCTTGGGGGTGTCACTCTGCAGTGTATGGCACTGAGGGAATGCAAATGCAGACAGACATCACTTTGATTTTCTGTGTATTTTTTCCCTTAAGAGTATGTGCCCCCAAATAAAACCGCCACAGAATAAAACCAAACAAATCACTCTGACGCATTTCCTGTAACTCAGATGTTGTGGTAGCCTGGGAACCTAAGTATGTCTGAGTCCCCAACACTGGACTTACGAAAGAAGGCTTGTAACAATTCACAGTCATAACTTATTGACAAGTTTACCATTAATCGTTATTAATAAGCGATGATCTCATTAATGAATTAGACTATTCCTATGAAGCCTTAGCACGGTCCCTGACGTATAATAACCTTAAGTAAATGTTACTGGCACTGTTATCACCACCACCGGCATTTTCGGGGTGGGAAGACTCCTGTGTGCCATACTTAGGCTCATATGAGTGGTCCACTTAAAAAAACACATGAGTGTGATTGATTCCAAATAGGTGGAGAAATTAGTTTTTGTTTTTTGTTTTTTTTTAAAGATTTTATTTATTTATTTGAGAGAGAATGAGATAGAGCATGAGAGGGGGGAGGGTCAGAGGGAGAAGCAGACTCCCTGCCGAGCAGGGAGCCCGATGCGGGACTCGATCCCGGGACTCCAGGATCATGACCTGAGCCGGAGGCAGTCGCTTAACCGACTGAGCCACCCAGGCGCCCGCCCAGAAAGTATTTTTTATTTTTATTTTTTTTTAAAGATTTTATTTATTTATTTGAGAGAGAATGAGATAGAACA
>NC_138371.1:65753228-65797826 GCF_054177405.1 Leptonychotes weddellii | reverse complement strand
CCCAGTTTTCTTCTTCTTCTTCTTCTTTTTTTTTTAAAGATTTTATTTATTTATTTGAGAGAGAGAGAATGAGAGAGAACACATGAGAGGGGGGAGGGTCAGAGGGAGAAGCAGACCCCCCGCCGAGCAGGGAGCCCGATGCGGGACTCGATCCTGGGACTCCAGGATCATGACCTGAGCCAAAGGCAGTCGCTTAACCAACTGAGCCACCCAGGCGCCCGAGAAATTAGTTTTAATACTGTTGATAGAATGCTTGGAAATGCCGGGAGTAATGGCAGACACCCAGTGATGGGCCCATCCCAAATCCCCTTAGATTGTGGTGGAAGACAGAATATCAAATCCTGAATCAAAAACAATGAGATTAAGTGTAAGGTCTCTGACCACAGTTGGAAGAGAAGTGTGTTCATTTGCTTATTCATTGAATAAGCAAACATTTATTGAGCACTTAGGATGTGCCAGGTGCTGTGCTGCTCAGAAGAGGGAGATACCAGATGGAGGTAGGTGGTCTGAGGCTTCAGCACACGGGAAGGATTTTTGAATAGGGAGACAAGCAGTGGATAATGAGTCCAGACTGGAGCAGCAGTGGTAAAGACCATTTTAGAATTGTGACAGAATATCCTGCGGTCACAGGCGAGGAAATTGTTTTGTCTTCATATTTAAACCTTTAAAGAGCATCGTAAAAATAAAACAAAACTCAGACCCTTTGATCCTGGATAACAGGCTGTTGGAGCTAATTCACCAGCCTGCTGCTAGGTGTATGTATAACATCAGGTTATGTTGATGAAGTAGCTTAATCCAGGTGGCCGAGTTCTCCATGCACTCTGATCTGCTGCATCCCATTGGCTCTCTCTGTTAAGGGCCTGGGCTGTGGGGATCCCAACAGGGAACAAAAAGGGATCAGAGGACATGGCCTTGTTCTCAAGGACACAAGCCAGTATTGGGTCCATGGTAACCTAGGCTTGCAAGGGGCTCGGGTGTTTAAATTGGAAGTGGCTGTTTGTAGAAGCCACGTAGGGTGAATATTGCTGTTTTCTTGCATCATATTCCTCCTCTTTTGCCAAGATGGTTTTCCATGCTGGTTTTCTTTCTTTCTTTTTTTTTTTTTTTCTAAAGATTTTATTTATTTATTTGAGAGAGAGAGAATGAGAGAGAGCATGAGAGGGAGGAGGGTCAGAGGGAGAAGCAGACTCCCTGCCGAGCAGGGAGCCCGATGCGGGACTCGATCCTGGGACTCCAGGATCATGACCTGAGCCGAAGGCAGTCGCCCAACCAACTGAGCCACCCAGGCACCCCTGGTTTTCTTTCTTAGAGGCTAAATTATAATTCTGCAGTCCAGCATCCCTTCCCATGCTTGTTTTCTCGTGCTGGGAGGTCTTCTACTCCATGCTGCTAAAGGAATAAAGTCACTCTGTCCAGTTCATCTTGAACAGCTCTTATAAAGTTTAATTCTAAGGATCAAATTCTCTGCTTGACTTTATAATTGTATTTTTGTTTTCATAGATTTTCTCCTCCATCTTTTCTGCATTAACGACTGTAGTGCCTCTTCCCCCTCCCCCCTTATACAAATATTAATTTGGGAAAAGATATTTATAGGCTCAAAGGAATTTAATGAGATATGAACTCTTTTGTGAGCAATTTATCTTTGTTAAAAAGAGAAGATACATCATCTCTAAATTACATGGATTTACTGTTAACTCTCAGATACTTTTAGACAGCTTTTTCATTATCTTACCAGCTTTTTAACCCTCCCCTGTAGAATGGCTTAGTTTATTTTCCTTGATAAGCAACATTCTTCTAATTTACCAAAATACACTGTATGAAACATACTTTGATAAAAATCTGCATGGACCGGAAAAGTTTCCATTGATAACGGGGAGGGCAGTGTGCTTGTGTTAACTCTCAACAGCCCCAGCTATGCCTGGCCTCCTTCAAAGTATTTTGGTCTCTCATTTCAGCCACAATTACAAGTTCATCCGAAAATGATGACCGGAGTGGCTCCAGTTTGGAATGGAATAAGGACGGAAGCCTAAGGTTAGGGGTACAGAAAGGAGTCCTTCATGATCGCAGGGCAGATAATTGCTCCCCAGTGGCAGAAGAGGAGCCCCCTGGGTCAGCGGAGAGCATACTGCCCAAAACTGAAGCCTCAGTTGGAGATGGTCCGGTCCCTTATTCTCAGAGCTCCAACTCGCTAGTAATGCCACGGCCCAACTCAGTTGCAGGTAAGGCCATGCCTCTCTCCAGAAGGGTTATCTCACTGGCTCTGAGGTACCCCATGTTCACTCTCTCCCCTTGGGAATCTGATCCAGACACAAGCCAGCTTTGTGATTGTGGACCGGGCACTTACCTCGTCTAGGTCTCAGTTTACCCATCTGTAAACATGGTATGGCTGTCCTTACTGGTCTTTAAGTGATCCTTCCACTCTGGAATTCTGGAAAACTAATATTTAGACTCTACGGCTCTTTTGTGTACAAAGGAAGAAAGTGCCAAAAACTTTGTTCTTGTTTTTGATATTTTAAGCCTGAGTAAATTCATAACTTTTTATTACGTCTTGGTAAATAGGAATCCTTGTTTAGAATGAGTTTGTTAATACCACTCCAAGAATTTCTGATCCAACTTTCAAACTTACTTTTTATAATTGAGGCCCATCATAGAGATGGGAGGTCCACTTTCTGTATCTTTCAGTTATAAGAGAGCTCACAGCTTAAAACATACGCAGTGGAGGTGAGGCTTCTCAATCAAGGGAATGCAGGCAGGCAAGGCAGATGCTCCTCAGCAGGATGGGGCAGCTGGAGCAAGATGAGGACACAGAAAGGGTGACTGTTGCTAGTTGATAGTGGGTGGTCGTCAAGCGAGGAGAGCAGTGGGGTAAGCGAAGAAAAGAACTCTGGTTCTGAGCTGTCCTGCCTGCTTTTACACTCCCAAGTTTCTAAACTCCGTGCTCTTGGGTTGAATTTAGAAGACGACCTTGTTTCAGTCCTCCTTTGTCACCAACGTAGTACTTAAAACTTCTCCTCTACTAACACAAAGACCCAGGTTCTCTCTCCCTACATCAAAGAATTTTTTTTATACTGCTCCTTGGGGATGTGGCAGGCCAGTCTGGTTGTTGTGAGGCATTTTTTTTTTTTTTTTCCAGTGGAACTCCGAAGCAGCTGATACATAAATGGCTCTAATGGAAAAGTTCTGAGAGGCAGCTCTAATTCACTTTCAAAGGAAGTAAATGGCCTTGTTCCAGAAGAGGGATTTGGCGTGTCTGCCAGAGAAAAGTTCTGGGGAGCGTTATGCATATTGAATGATGGTTCTTCCAGAAGCTTTTATGCCCTCCCACCACTCCCCCACTCCCGAAGGCATAGTATGTTGCACCCGAGGCGTTTTATACCACGTCTACCTAGTTAGGATGAACAGTTCGTTTGTACGATCCCAGAACTTGATAGTTTTATTGACCTCGACAAAATAGCAAACTTGTATTCAATTTAATCAAGCTATTTTAAAATTAGTAAACACATTAATACATTAATAGTGTTGAAAGCCCCCCATTTTGGGTTATGTTTTCTGCCTGATGTTCTTTCATGTGGTCTCCTGCTATGTGGAGTGACAGTGGGTAGGAGCTGAGCTTTTCCAGGAGAATGCAGTGATTATAGAGCAGGGCTCTCGGATTTCTGCTGTGCTCATTCATTAGTGTCTATGTGCGCACTCGAGCTAGACCTCCTGTGGAATGGGAGGGTTTTACCTCTGGGTTTGAGCAGTGGCTGCCTGGCCGAATGGGTGGGCTCATTTCTTCTCTGTTGCAAGTTCTATCAACTAAAAGCTTATTTTGAAAATAAGCAAGTTCCTTACCTCATGGTATCTGTTAACAAGCTAGGAGTCTGGGAGAGTCTTCACTCTCCACCTTCCTTACCCCTAAAGCTGAACCTCAGTTCAGAAGTCATGGCAAGATTTTTCCATGTATCATTGAGAAGAATAAAAGATTCAGGTTGTGTAGACTAGGTGTAGCACTT
Organism: Leptonychotes weddellii; assembly: GCF_054177405.1. Lineage (NCBI taxonomy): Eukaryota > Metazoa > Chordata > Mammalia > Carnivora > Phocidae > Leptonychotes > Leptonychotes weddellii. The sequence goes on along the minus strand of NC_138371.1, from coordinate 65,793,831 downwards.
GGTCTAGTGATTAGAAGGCCAGCTGATGCAGACAGGGCAGTAGGCAGCCCTCAGTGTTAGAAGGATGAAAATAATATGTCCGGGACCGTTTATTGCAGTACCTCGGAAGTATTTGCATGTGAAGATCCACATAAACACAAATAAATTGCCATTTGGGAAACATCAAACGATTAAATTTGGCAGAGTAAGGACTGGCAGGTGAAGGAAAGGGGATGCCAGGTCTCTGTTCACAGCTGCCCCAGGGGATCTGGCCTCCCCTGGGGGGGGTGAGGGTATGGAAGCAAGTTCCTGAGGTGGCCGCCTTTATTATCAATGAGCCTGTTACAAAGAACTGCGGTTCTCTCTTCACTGCTGTGTCTAGTACAGTAAAATTCTTATGTCAAAGACTATAAAAATAAGTTGGCTAGGTTTGGAGATTCACTGTACAGAGCTTTTCTTTGTAAAGGTATTTGTTGGAGTGGAATTGGTTTCAAATGCTGCAGTCAGGTTACTCCTTTATATCACATCAAATGTGTGGCATGGACACCTCATTCCTTTGTTAGGAAACAGAACCAGAAGCCTTTAAAATGATATCTCACATAATCTAGAAGTTAGGTGATTAGGTTCTACTGGTTTTGGCTAACTTCTTTTTTCTTTTGAAATGCTTTCTAAGTGGACCACAGACACAGTGTTGAGTTTTCCAAGAAACCAACAAACAGAATTACCAGCCAATTTCCTTGAAATTCTAACTGGTAATTGCCTAGACTTTATGGTATTTACCTTTAATATGTTAGTCCATGGTGTTTCAACAGGTGTTTCTTTTTGTTCAGTTCAGGGAAGTTTCCTTCTGCTTCTCCCCTCCACCCCACCCCACCCCCAAAAAACTCTCCTCTCCTGTAGCATCTGAAAATGTCTTTCTCACTCAGATGTTAGATGTACTGTGTGTGTGTGTGTGCACACGCGTGTGTGCACGTGCAATGAGTAATTTAATTGTAGGGATAATAGCAGTAGGCTTATTGCAGCGTAAAATTATTGCTTTACCTCTGATTTTTCTCGGCCCTGAGTCCTGCTGAGGATTTCAAAAACATTTATTGTTAAATACCAGAAGTGAGTCCTGTTGTGCGAGTGATGTCTGAGAATCTACTGTGAGCCTGTGTGAGAAGGCCGAATGTGGTCCAGCAGCCTGCTCTGCCGGGTGAGGAGCACCAGGGTGCCGAGCAGGCAGCAGAAGCTTCGCTGTCCCGACTTGTCTCCCTCAGTGGCCTTGACAACAGCTTAGAAAGTAGAGGCAGCCGGCAGCTTCTGGCTTGCAGCCCCACTGAGCCACTCCATTTCACCGCACCTTAATCATGTTTGACACAGAGACTCAGAGCTGCGGGGTGGGGGAGGCCGCTTTGTTGCACACTTGGGAGCCAGAGCTGTAGTGACTGGAAATCTGAAAACAGAGGTGTCTGCCGCCTCGCCATCTCCTGCATCTGTGTCAAGCTAGGGCTTTTTTGCAGTCCTCTCTTTGGAATGCCCTTTGTATAGTCTCATGTTCTTAATCCTTTCAGTTGTCACAGAATTATAAACTGAATGTCGTGTTCTGAGGGGTCAGGAGAAGGGAAATAGGAAACCCTTTGGAGGCTCCAAGTGTCTTTGGGTTCCCTAGGGCTGAAGCAGCAGGTCAGATGTTTGTGGCTGTTCAGCTCTGAGCTGAACTCGGCTTACGGGTTACAGCTCTGGGTGCTCCTTCCCCCTCAGCCTCCAGCATGTGGGTGTGCTCACGGTGAGATGTGTTGAGGAGAGGGGCCCTTGCAGAGGCCTGGCTCAGAGTCCCAGATCCCAGGTCCCAGGAAGGAGCCTAGAAATACATGTTCCAGGCGGTGTTATTGTAGGGAGCCAGGGTGCGGGGTCTGGTCCTGGTGGTCCTCCGGGAAGTTTCACACACCCTCGTTGGGAAGGACCCAGAGAGAGAAGCTAGAGGCTGCCATTGGATTCCCAGAAATTAGGTCCATTTGGAAGTCCTACATAAGGAATTAGCTGAATCTTTCTAATGGGAGAGATTTGTGTGGGGTATTGACATAAGTATGCACAGGGTGTGTAAATAAACTGGATACTCACCGAAAGGATAGAGGAGCATCAAGTGTATGCTGTTGTGAAGTCATGGTGTCAGATGTCTCTCCTGGGACTGGGTGTGTGGTGGATTGCCCTTTGGGGAATGTGGCAGGAGGGGACGTGCCACCACAGAGCCAAGCCCTGGAGCCACCCAGGTGCTTGTTGAATGAAGGAGTCATGGGGGGGAGGGTTTGCTAACAGTGAGGGAGAAAAGGATGAAAGCCTCAGGAGGGGAAATAGGGAGGACCCAGACTGAGCAGATGGTGCCGGTCAGTGGCTGGATGCTGTGAGCCAGAAGGTTTTCAGCAGACAGATGGCCCAACTTGACTTCTCTCCCTCGAAACTTGGTCCCATTAATGATTTCACCAGTCCTTAGAAGCCTTAGACCTTGGAATTCAACTCCTGCTCCCCACTCATTTACCCTCAAATGATGCCTATATTTTGTTATCCTGGAAGAGAATTGTATGTCTTGGATTAGCAGTACCTTATGTTGGGCCACTTAACTCACAAACAAATTGGGTTAATTTTATTGAGAATTCTCTCACTGTGGCCTAGGATGTATATGCAAATAAGGGGAGGTTCTTTTTTTTTTTTTTTCTTTTTGGGCAAAAACACGTACCATGTATTTACTGTTAAGATTCGCTAAGACTTAGCAACATTATTTTGTATTGGTTGTTTTTATAATCCAGCTGGTATGTGTGCGTGAATAGACCTTAATGCATTTTAACTGTTCCCTATGTACTGTGAGTCTTACTGATTTGATCAGAGGTAAATATTCCTTCTTTTTAGAATTTAAAAAAAAACGCATACATGTAATATAGTATATAATATATACATAAAAATTTAAAGCTTAGGAATATGTTTATTTCCGATGAAATCCGCAAGGCCACTTTCCAGTCAGGAGCTGACTGTTAGTGTTTGAGCACTGTGGGATTGTACTGCAGAATCTGCTCACTTAATTAACAAGGTTGGAATTCCAGCAACCATGGAAGGCTCTCCGGAGCTGCAAAGACGACTCTAGAACTGTGCTGTGTGTTTGCAGTGTGTACTGCAGCCTTGTTGAGTGACACTTGCTGGTCAACTTTCTTGGTAAACATTTTTGGTGAAGTCTGTCTCTTTCCAGGAATAATGGAGAGTTCTGGCAACCATACCCCACCACATCGTTAAGAATGAGGAACACGTGGTGTTCACCGTTTTTAGGTCAACCTCACTGCAGGAAAAAATAAGCTGGGGTTGGCAAAGAAAACCAAAATTACCTTGAAGGCCATTTAGTTGAAAGCCTGAACGAAATTGCTTAGTGCTTTGTGATTTACAGTAGTTGGGGTATGTTATTAAAATCAACTTTGAAAAGACTAAACTTGAGTTTAACATTACAGCAACAAGCTCAACCAAACTGGAAGATCTGAGTTATTTAGACGGGCAGAGAAATGCCCCTCTCCGAACGTCAATTAGATTGCCGTGGCACAGTGCAGCCGGAGGTAGGGCACAGGAAGTTAAAGGTACTGACCTTTGCATCTGCTGGGATGGTGGGTATCATGAATGCATTCACTCAACATTGAGGATCTGTGATAACCAGCGTTCAAGCCAGCTCATTTAAAAACACGACGTGCGCGTGTATGCTCAAAGTTTATCTATTACGTGTGCTAGGAGGCCATCCTTAACGGTTTGGGGCTGCTTCCTTAAAATCTGTGATCAACTCATTCAAAGTTTATCTATTACGTGTGCTAGGAGGCCATCCTTAACGGTTTGGGGCTGCTTCCTTAAAATCTGTGATCAACTCATTTCTGGAGTTGAAAAATAATTCTGCAATATATTATTTTGAAGTGAGGGGTAATTGAACACTCACTGGATAACACTTGTCACCAACAAAGAATCAGCTTCGTTTCAGGTCCGTGGGCCGTTGGCCACCTCCTGTAATGCACAGTCGGGTGGTCCACAGCCTCACCGAAGGGCCCACGCATCACCACGCCCAGATGAGAGCTGGGGCTCTGTCTCTAGGAAATCGCCTTTCCCTTTTACTCCTACAGTAGTGGAAGAAACCTGGCTTAGATACTGTTTCAGACAAACCGATGAGACCTGGTTTGGGGCCCCCTGTATTACTTTCTCTAATCCTCTGCATGTCTGTCCTGAGTCGTGATGACAGAACTAGCTGGTCATTTTAATAGGACCCTTTGTAAAACCAATGGGGGGATTATAAATGAGATATTACAGAAGTATTAATAGAACCAGATTGGAAACACAGATCGCTGGTGGCATAAAACTAAAGGCTAATACTGAGTATAACATGCAAGCAATGCTAAATTGAGTTTTTAAGTGTGTAAAATTATGACATTCTTCTAAAATAATTATCTTTTTTTTCCCCCGAAGCACGATTTGCTCCCTACAAGCCCCAGGACATTTTGTTGAAACCCCTGTTGTTTGAAGTACCAAGCATAACGACAGACTCTGTGTTTGTGGGAAGGGATTGGCTCTTTCACCAGATAGAAGAAAACTTGAGGAACACAGAACTGACAGAAAATAGAGGCGCCGTGGTTGTTGGAAACGTGGGCTTTGGGAAGACAGCAATCATTTCTAAGTTGGTGGCACTTAGCTGCCACGGAAGCCGCATGAGGCAGATTGCTTCTAGCAGCCCCGGTTCACCACCTAAAAGTATGTGCATGTTTCATGCTGGTCTAGTTGATGATCAAATGTAAGGTAGATGGAGGACATCCATTCTCAGTTCTCCTCACGTTGTTCCAGCTTTTTGAATGCTCCCATCTCTCCTGATGCGCAGGAGCCATCCCCTGGGGTGAGGCCAGCCTTCCCTGGTCTTCTCCCAGCTGGAGAGCCTGTCTCCCTCTTTATATGGACAGTGAAGCCTGATCTGGTGCCCTGGGGAGTTTGGGTCCCAAAACCAAGGGGGTTAGGCTCCTGGCAGAAGCAGCTAGGTGGAGTCCGTGTACAATTCTCTTGTACCCGGTTCTCCACAGCCTTTGTCCTCTATGCTGGATTTACCAGGAGTATAAAAACTAACTTAAAATGGGATATAGTAGCTAAATATTTGACTAGTCATGTTTTATTTTTATGTATCATAAACCCATTAAAAGAAAGTGTCTCTAACATGGTGCACAGGAACAAGTGAGCCATGAAAGATTATTATTATTATTATTTTTTAAAAAAGCAGAAGGAATTTAATAAAAAACCAGAAACAGCAGTTCTCCCGGGGCGGGGGAGGGGGGTGGCATCTGGGTGGGTGGGAGGCAGGGCTAAGAGGGACACTTGTGTTCTCCTTTGGACCTTTGCATTTGGGACGGTGTTCACTCATTAACTATTAAAATACTCTCTGGGTCTAATCAAGAAGTATGTTCAGTATCTCACTGTACCCCTATTCTGATGTTGTAATAATTAAATTGATCTCTTTCTCTGCAGCTTCAGATTCCTCCCAGGATCTTCCTTTCACCCCATTGCTTTCACCGAGTTCTTCTGCAGGTGTTACCAACACAGCTAAAACACCCCCTGGGTCTGTATCTGATACTCCTGAAAACCAGAGACCAAGAGAGGATGCAGTGAAATACCTTGCTTCTAAGGTAATCTGCTGTTCTAGGGGGAGCCTTCCGGAGCGAGGAGGTGGGGGAGAGAGATGTTTGTTAGTTTGGCTTCTGAGAAAGGAGTTTAAAGAGGGATCTTAAAACAGAGACCATTGCATATAATGCAAAAATGTAGCTGTTGATAAAATAGCAATAGAGTACTCCAAGTAAAAGGTATTAATGAAAATAAATCTCCCCAGACACTGGCAGTGGACCTTTACTCATCTTCAACAGTGGATTGAAAGAATTCCCCAGAGTAGCAGGTTGTATCGCAGGCTCCACAAATCCATCCTTAAAACCCATGCTGGCCTTCACTTGGTGCCAGAGCGGAGACTGGGAGCCTTGAACGTGACCCAGGCCACCACACCTGTGTTCCCTGCGTCCTTCTATCAGAGGTTTCTTGCGTCCTAAAAGAGACTTGGCCGACTTTCCCTTTGTAGATTCAGAGCCATCAGGATCCTTCTGAAATTTTCCATGTGCTCAGCATCCGTCACAAGTTCCTGAGCCGCCCTCTGCATTCGAGCAGTTACGTCGCTCACTCCTGGTGCCCTGCTTGGGTCTCCCTGGGCAGCAGCGGTGTGAGTTGGCAGAGCTGGGGTACATGAGGGGCCAGTGTGAGGGACGTCTAGGGAGGATACCCCCTGGGGGTGAGTTTGGTGCAGGGGACGGAAAAGGAGGCTTTTTTGCCCCAGATCCTTGCTTTTTGCTTCTGCTTCTGAGGTGAGAGCCGCTCCTCACTGGTGTAGGCAGCCCTGGCCGCTGATTCGGGGCAGTCCTCTGGTCAAAAATGGGTGATCAGAGATGAGGGATGGCGTGTAGACTTCAAAGCCACCCTGCCACAGTGATTTTTCAAGCCACAGTAAGAGACGTGTGTCAGATGGGAGATCTGGTACACACACATACACAACTTGAAGCAAAAGCCTGTTCTTACAGCCTGTGAAATTCACTGTATGGAGTGAAAACAAGCTGTTGCCGCTCCAGATGGAGCTCATGACCCGCTGTTGAGTCGGCCGACTTCTTTTGTCAGACACAGTGCTGGATGGACGTGGTGTGGGCCGTCTCCCCGGCGGTCTTCTGTGCTCCGGCTCATCGGTCCAGGGGAAAGCTGAAGAGCCAACAGCCTTCCCCCGAGTGTTGATGATAAATCCAATCTCAAACAGGAGTCACATGACAGTTCCACATTGGCCACATCTGCTCTTGCTTCTTGTTTTTAAGAGTCTGCGGACCTGGAATCTAATCCCAGAACTTCCCTTGATTGTCTGTGTCACCCTGGCCACACATTTAACCTGGGTGCTGCCCTCAATCTGTGACCCAGACCCAGTGAGGCCGGGCGTGTGTGGAGCTCAGGGAAACAGCAGGTGCTCACACACCCTTCTGAAGAACACAGAACACTTCACACACATACATTTTTACCTTTTTCACCTTTCTTGCCTCATACTCCCATTCCTCCTCTTATTCACACATGGGAAGGTATCAGAGTTTGCATACGTCTACAGCACTTTTCTTCCCAGACCCTTCTGCATCTGGCACTTTCCTTGGGCTCTCTCACAAGCAGCCTGCTGCCACTTCACGTCCCTCCCAACATAGGCAACGCTCCTCATCCCCTCGGTACCTGGGCAGGCACCCGTCTCCTCCTGTGTGTCCCTTCACAGAACAGGCAGACATTTGGTGATTTCTGATTGGAGTCCTTCAAACCGTGTTGCTGTTGAATTTCTCCATGGTGTCAGGGTTGTGTGTGGGGAGGGGGCTGAGGGTTTGAGCCAGGCTGCCTGGCCCTCCAGCTCCAGCTGTGACTTTCAGCACGACTCCCCTAGCCGCCAGCGTTACCTGGTTTGGGGGAGCAGCAGATGAGCTTCCCGAGGAGATGCTGCTCTTTGTGAAAGCAGAAATGCGGTGATTAAGGCACTTCTGGATGTTGAGTACATTGGGATTATTCGGAATTGCTTTAAGCCAGGGTAGGCTTTAGGTTTTATGCATGAGTTTTATTCATTTAGCTTCCGTACAGAGTAACTTGTACTGATCTTAGTGTGAATCAAGATGGATTTGTGGCTGCAATTAAAAGTCTGCCCAGAACTTGGCAAAGCGTGTGAATGAAAGAATAACCGAATCAGTTAAGCTAAATAATGACTCAGTGTTGGCGAAGAGAAGCGGCCTGTTTCGTGACTGTGGCCGATGGGAACACTGCATCTGTGTGGGATTGTGGAGGGAGCATGTGAAGAGGGGAAGGTGATGCTGATGGCCGTGCTTCTTGCACAGGTCGTGGCCTACCACTACTGCCAAGCTGATAACACGTACACGTGCCTGGTGCCTGAGTTCGTGCACAGCATCGCAGCTCTGCTCTGCCGGTCCCATCAGCTGGCTGCCTACAGGGACCTACTGATAAAGGAGCCCCAGCTACAGAGCATGCTGAGCCTCAGGTCCTGCGTGCAGGACCCGGTGGCCGCCTTCAGGAGGGGAGTGCTGGAACCGCTCACAAGCCTGAGAAATGGTACCTCTGAGTAGCCGCGCGCACCCTCTTTCTCGTTAGGAGTCCGGAGCCCCCAGGATGGTCCTCCAAATGACTTGGATGGGAGTGAGGGTGGGTGCCTGGGGAGGATGTGGGTAAATCTGTGTACGGCTCGTTCTCTTCCCCAGAACCATCTCCTCAAAGTTCTTCCATGCTTCTTGAATGGTGTCGTTTGGGCTACCTGCTCCGCGGGAAGCCTGTTTCTCCCTCTACCAGTCCCCCTGCTTGTGTTCCCTCTCTTGTTGTGTCTCTCTCTGTCAAAAAAATAAATAAAATCTTAAAACAAACAAACAAACAAAAAAAACATCTCTAATAAAGACTTAACTCTACAGTTGAATATTTCCGAAGTAGCTAATTTGTAACCGTAGGTTATTTAGAGGACTTATGCCCGGAAACTGTTGCCTGCATGTTTTATATTCATTCCTACCTAGCAGGGGGAATAAGTTGGTCGATTGAGTGACTTGCCAGCATGTTTTTTCAGGGCATCTGCTCAGTTGAGTTGAACCTAAAGGCTTTTCTAGAAGTGTTCATTTGATTTTTTTTTTTTTTCTTTTTTTTGGGGGGGGGGTCCTTGAAATATTCAGCAAGGTAGGAGAAGTTAATGCTCTTATGGGTTGTTGCATTTCTTATCCTTTCTCCTCCTTGCTCCTCACCTTTTGAGCTAGTTTACCTGCCTGCCTTAGCATCTCTGCTAGAGGAAAGGGGATTGAAACAGATCTGTCATCATTTTGCCTCATTTTCCTGGGCAGAAAGTTAGTGCTAATAAATGGAAAACTAGATTGAAGGCTTGTGGGACAGAGCCCTGTTCTAGAAGTCTATAGAAGAGAGGTTCTCACCACTGGCTGGCTGTGTGCCTTGGGCCAGATGCTTTGCCTTTGAGGGTCAGTTTTTATCCCCTGAAATCCACTGAGAGAGTTCTATGGGGGAGGACCTAGAGCTTCTCCAGAGTTAATCTCCGTATATGCTAGTTATCTTAGCCATAGCTCACCCCAGTGACAGGAGTTTATGAAGAGCTAACTGTATCCTATACATGGGTGAGATCCTGCTAATGTGTGTAATGCAATATGTTTCTGAAAGCTGTTCTATAAGATTTGTTTTTCTCTTGGCTGTGTGCTCCGGTTTTCATGATAAATTAGTAGAAAATATGCTTCTGTGAAAACCGTTTCTTCTGTGATATGCAACCTTTTTAGTTTTTCCTAACACTTTAAAGTGTGCATTAAAATACACTGGGTGTTGCCATTTTATAGAAAAGTATAATTTCATAATTAAAAAATTATTTTATCCTTTAGAGCAGAAAATTCCTGAAGAAGAATATATTATTTTGATAGATGGCTTAAATGAAGCTGAGTTTCATAAGCCTGACTATGGAGATACGCTTTCTTCATTTATTACCAAAATTATTTCTAAATTTCCTGCCTGGCTGAAGTTGATTGTGACTGTAAGAGCGAATTTTCAGGTAAGAAAGAATTCTCAAATCTCTTTTCAAGACCCCATACCCAAATTTTATGGTGTGATTAACAACATAAACTGTTATAAAGCATTTAGCTGCTGAATTGAAAACTGTATTAGGACTTCAAAATATTTAGTCCGCAAAGCTCCAAATGGGTGAAACTAGGACCTTTTTACCATCCAAGGCACATGAATCAAGGTGTCAGGAAAGTCTCCTCTTAGCATGGCACTGTCCCTGCACTTCCAAAACGCAAGTGTCAGCCCTGGATGTAACTCAGTTTGTCTACTAGAGTTTAAAGTTATTCCTGCTGGTAGTTAATTTGTGTGGGGTTGCAGTGGGACTTTGTTTTTGTTTTTTGTTGTTGTTGTTTTTTTTAATGAGGAAAGGAAGGAAAAATTTTTAAGGCTTAAAGAAGGTCCATTTTTTCATAAAACTTAAGCATGAGCTACCACTTGCAGCCAGATGAAGTGGGGTTTTTTTTGTTGTTTTTTAAATTTTCTTCCCCATCTTTCCCCTCATTTGAACCCTAGATTATATCTTAACAACCTTTGACTCCTTCCCTCTACCCCTGTCCTTTTTTAGTAAAGACATTAGTCTTAGATTTTGATTTTTGCCCTTTTATGATGATGTCTATTTAAAAATAGCACTTGGGTTCTTTCTTTTCTCATTAGAAGTGGCATTAGGCCTCAGCCAAGCTTGATGGTTGTTTTTATGGCCATTTGATTCATACCCTTTGCAGTCATTTATCACACAGGAAGCAGAATTTGGCAATCGATAGAGCAAAGGAACAGAGTCCTATATTTTCTGTACTAGCCGTGTAAATCTTGACAGGTCCGTTAGCATCCATGTAAAATGGGAGTGATTATACTCAGCCTGACCCCTGCAATTATTAAATTCAGTGAGGACCTGGAATTAAATTCTTCAGAAATGATAGTGGGAAGTTTAAAGAAAAAGACTAAAAACTCGTCTCTGCTGTGAGGTGTCAGGAGAGTGCTGATTGTTAGGATGGGGATGGGATGGGAGGGGACGTGGGGCTTCTGGGAGCTGGTGATGTTCTGTTTCTAGCTGCTGGTGACACAGGTATGTTTGACTTTGTGAAAATTAATGACCCCATGCAATTATGGTTTGTATGTTCTACTTCCACTTAAAAGTTTACTTTGAAAGAACAGCAGTTGAAAGAAAAAAAGATGGTAGGCTCTACTGAAGTCTGAGGTAGGCAGCTTTGTCAGGGCAGACTGGGTCTGGGGCACAGCCTGGCAGGGGTGGGGGCGGTTTCCGATTTCCTGGCTCAGTTCTGCAGTCCCAGTATCTGATGCATGGTGAGGGATGCCTCTTATCTCGGTGTCTGGCCGTGTTCTTAGATACACAGTGCTGGTTTGTGTCTGTCTTTGTTGTATAACCTCTGCACAATGTAAGGATTATGGGTATCAGGTCACTTCAGGATCTCCCTCCCCTTGGCTGGTATGGCCAGCTCGCTGTCTGCTCAGGGCCCTCGCGCCTCGCTCGGCTCTGAGGCTTCGGATGAGGGCTTCGGGAAAGCCATTACTGATTCGATCTTGCATCAGGATTTCTTTCACATAAGCTTTTTATCTTCAACTTATCCTATTACATGTTTTAATACAAAACAATGAGTCCCTGTAATCCATGAAAATCCTCCTTGGAAGAAAAGTTAGTGAATCTGGTTTGGAATGCAGCTCACATAAAAAAGAAATCTCTGTGGAGTGACACCGTGGGTTTTGGTGTTTCTTTTCCCCCTCCCCCGCAGGAAATCGTCAGCACGCTGCCCTTCGTCAAGCTTTCCTTAGATGACTTCCCGGACAACAAAGACATTCACGGTGACCTGCACGCCTACGTCCAGCACAGGGTCCACAGCAGCGAGGACATCCTCAGCAACATCTCCCTGAACGGCAAGGCCGACGCCGCCCTGATCGGGAAAGTGAGCAGCCACCTGGTGCTGCGGAGCCTCGGCTCCTACCTGTACCTCAAACTCACCCTGGACCTCTTCCAGAAGGGACACCTGGTCATCAAAAGTGCCAGCTACAAGGTGGTGCCCGTGTCTCTGTCCGAGCTCTATCTGCTGCAGTGCAACATGAAGTTCATGACCCAGTCCGCATTCGAGAGAGCGCTCCCGATTTTGAACGTGGCCCTTGCGTCCCTCCACCCCATGACCGACGAGCAGATCTTCCAGGCTATTAATGCGGGCCACATACAAGGGGAGCAGGGATGGGAGGACTTCCAGCAGAGGATGGAGGTGCTCTCCTGCTTCCTTATTAAGAGGCGAGACAAAACCCGCATGTTCTGCCACCCATCTTTCAGGGAGTGGCTTGTTTGGAGAGCAGATGGTGAGAACACAGCCTTCCTGTGTGAGCCCAGGTACGGCAGGCCGCTTGCTGTCAGCGCTTTGCAGGGAGTCGAATGTGCGATTGGGGAAAGGGATTCCAAACACAGTTCACCTTTCTCCCCCTTCCCCCTCCAACAGTTCACCTCTTCTAATGGAAAGGCAACACAGGATGAATAAATCAGGAGGGCAATGGAAGATCCTGCTACTATACAAAAGCTTCCTTCCTTTAATTGCTAGAATCCTGGGATTCCTCAGTACCTTTGGTGAGAGAGAAGCTAGGCACACCTGGTGACCTTTCTTTGCTGCCCATTCTCTTCTAGACCTTGGGGCCCTTTATGGGAATCACATGTGGGAAAGTGTGCTGCGTGCTCGGGGGGACAGCGGGCTTCTCCAGGGGCTGCTCTCAGCTCGCTTTCTTCACCTGCAGTCTGTGGACTGTCTTGCACCTGCAGGACCCCCCCTTGCCACCTCTTGGGCATGCAGCATCTTGTCCCAGGGATCAGATGTGTCTGCTGGCCCACGGAGGAGCACAGAGATCACATGCGCTGCCTCATTTTGCATTTGTGGCTCAGTGCGGTGTAACAGATTGGGATTTGGGCTCGGCAGGATTCAGGTTCCGACCTCGGATGCCCTGTTTACAACATGGTGCTGGGGCAGCTGTGTCCAGGGAGTCGAAAGTTCCACGGAGGATTTGCAGCAGGGCCAGGCCAGGATGCAGTTCTCCTCATTGCCCAGGGGAGGGCCTGCCCCTCATGTGGCCTTGTGCTAGTCAGAGTGAGAGGTCAGGGAATTTGAGGGCACGCAGATGCTTTCATTTCAGTAAGGGTGGGTTCTTGTCCCACCACTTCTGCCTGGCCCTGGCCCGCCTTGCTGTGGTCTTGTGGAACTTCTGCTATTCGTGAGTCAGAATTGCCTCTGACTGTAACAGGCCCAACAAGTGGCTGGACTATCGCCTGTGAGCTGCACGTGGCATTTGACCTGATGCTGGGGTCCAGAAAGGAAGAGGTAAAAAAAGCATTAGTGAGCCACACACCACCTTCCTCCCCACAAGGATTGACTTAGCATTGACCTAATAGGGGTCTGGCTGGTGTTTCATGTTGTGGGTAGCATTGTTTTCTTAGGTAATCCTGGGCTAAAAATTTGTTGAGCCTGGTTTGAGGCAATAAGCTTGTCACTTCCAGGCTATTTAGCCAGACTGTAATAACTAGGTGGAAATGTGTGCCATTTTATATTTGACGTATTTAGCCAAGTCAGATCATTTTCTAGGAAGACAGGCTGTAGTCGAGTTTGTAGAAACATAGAAACAAGTTTGAAAGACTGGAGAAGGGCGTGTAGATTTGCTACCCGGGTTAGAGGCAGACGTAGTTGGACTGGAGTCACTGTAAAGCATTGCTCTGGTTTGGGGGGTAGGCAGCCCTGACGGTATGCAGCCGAGGGCAGAGCCGACCGCACGGTGACGGGCGGCTCCCGACTGCTGATGTGTTCCAGTACGCAGGCATGGGGCCTGACCCAGGGTAGGGCCAGACTGCACCAGGGCAGGAGGGACACCCAGGGTGCAAAGTGTAAGGAGTTGCTACTTCTTGGGATTGTGTACATCAGCATTTACCCAAGACCCCTATAGTTCTTGAACTTCATTTAGCAGATAGAGATGGTGGAAGGGCCCTACTGGATACATTTCAGCAAAAGTTTATGCAGCTCCACCACCTATAGGGTACTGTGGCAAATACACAGATTCTCTGGGACAAGGGCCTGGCTCTCGAGGGCTGCCCACACGGGAGGGCGGGTACAGCAGGAGGTGACCATGTGTAAGGAAAACACACTGCATGTGAACTTCAGGAAAGAGAAGCTTCCAGTTAGGGGAGACAATTTTTGGAAGGTGTTTCACATACATGAGGACCTTTGGGTTGGACCTTGAAAGATGGGTAGCATTTCTCTTCCCACCTCAATTAGTTGTAATTTTGCCCCAGTTATGGAGAAGAAGCAAAAAAGAACCCAGCACCCAGAGACAGTGACATTTTACCTTTTATTTCTGCCTCTTTTTGTTCATTTTAAACATTCTCCAAATCAACTTTTCTGTATTAAAATTCCCAAACTGCCTTTTTTTTTTTTTATTACACATGGACAGCTTAGGGAGTGGTTTGGAAATGTTAGTAAAGTATCATTTTTCAGGGCTGTGTAAACCTAGTAGGCGAATGTGCTTTACTGTCCCTTTATTGTGGGGCCTGGCAGTTGTTTCTGGGTTACTTATAACTAAAGAAACCTATTGCGAATGTCTTGGTGCTTTGCAGGAAAGCAATAGAATTTTCCTCCCAGGTTTGATTATTCCTTAGGTTAGAATTACAGGAGCAGAATTAAAAAGATAAAGAGTAAGTTGCTTAGAGTCTTCAGTCACATCACCTAGACTTAAGCATCATTCACATTTCATTATGTCATTTTTTGCTGATACAAGTTGTAGACACCATGACATTTTACTCCTAAGTAATGGATTATGGACCTCAAAAAGACATTTTTTAAAAAAAGATTTTATTTATTTGACACCGAGCATGAGCAGGAGGGAGGAGCAAAGGGAGAGGGAGAAGCAGGCTCCCCGCTGAGCAGGGAGCCCGATGCCGGTGCTCAATCCCAGGACCATGGGATCATGACCTGAGCCGAAGGCAGGCACTTAAGACTGAGCCACCCAGGCGCCCAGAAAGACATTTTCATACTTAACCACAACACTATTGCCACACCTAAAATATTAATGCTAAGTCATCAGTATTATCACACATTCAGCTGTGCTCAAATTTCTCCACTTCCTTCTTATTTTTCTAGTGTGTTTGAATCAGGATCCAGATAAGATCTATGAAATGCATTTTATAGTGTCTCTTTTAATCTATAGATTTCTTTTTGCTTTGTCCTTACATTTCTTGAAAAGAACGATGAAGGGGCACCTGGGTGTTACATTCGGTTAAGCATCCGACTCTTGATTTCAACTCAGGTCATGATCTCAGGATCATGAGATTGAGCCCTGAGCCCTGTGCTGGGCTCTGTGCTGGGCATGGAGCTTACTTAAGATTCTCTCTCTCCCTGTGTCCCCACCCCCCTCCTCACGCTCTCTCTTAAAAAAAAAAAATAAATGGTTTCCCGTAATCTGAATTTTGCTGATTTCATCCTAATGGTATTTAATGTGTTTATCACCTCTATTTCCTGAAATTGGTTTTTAAATCTAGAGATTTGATCAGATTTTATCTTAAAATATTTTTTGCAAGGATACTTAATAGGTGGTAAGTTGGCTTCCATCAGCATGCCCACAACATCTTAGACCCACTGATGATCATTTCCCAGATCTGTCAGTTCATTAGGGTTGCACGAGGAGTTTTAAAACTTGAACAGCTTCCTGTCTGTTCTCTTTTCTACATGTGGACTTGAGGAATGAACGGATAGGATGTCAGTAGGTGGAATGAGGCTATTGCAGACAGGAGGGCTATCTAAGGCATCACGTCAGAATAAGCAAGTTGTGTTCTGGCAACAAGAAGTCTAGTTTGGCTAGAGTTTTTGTCAGGGATTGGAGGAGTTAAGAGAAGCATGTGCTAGGGAGAGTGGACTTGAATCCATCATCTGTGGAGAACCCACAATTGAGCAGGTTTAGAACGCAGATTGCCTACGCAGGAGTGTGGAGGCTGTGGAGCGTGCGGACCTGTGTAACAGGCAGCGGGGACTTGGTGGCCCTGGCTTGGGGATGCAGCAGGGTAGGGCTGGCCCTGCTGACATGAGATGGGTGGGCACAGCCTGGCCTTATGAACAGAGTCAAGGAGAAGGAGGTGCTGTAGAGGATGTCAAGGTGGTGAGCCTCAGAAACCAGGAGTGGCACTGTTCTTAGGAAGGGTAAGAAAAACAGAAGGTATGGAGCAGGTTTTGCTTCATGCAACTTGAGCTTGTGGGGTCAGCAGACCCGACCCCCACACCCCTCACCGCCACCAGTGGACAGGTTCCATTGGTGGAGTGAATGGGGGAGTCTGAAGCCTGGGGAAGCTGAAGATGTGGCATCACTGATGGGAGAAATGGCGGAGGGGCTTGGTGAGGAAAGGGAGCTCCTGACTTCTGGAGCATGGAGCAGGATTCCGGGAAGGAGGTTGGGGGTGTAGGAGCTGCTGAGAGCTAAAGGAAGATGAAGGCGAAGAGGGAGCCGTTGGCTTCCTAGTGTGGGAGGAGGGTCCTCCATCCTTAGAGATTCCTTCCATCAGGCAGTGAGGGGCGGAAGAGGAGAGAGCCAACATCCTGGGATGGGAAGTAGAAGGGTGGAGAGGATCAGCAGGCACACAGTGTCTTAGTGTCTCTCAGAGCCACTGATGGTCGTGATTGCTGAGGATTGTTTGTGGGGTGGGGGGAGGGTTTTGTTTTTTAACACAGGAGATGCAGATGTTGGAAACAGTGTTAAGTTAACGTGGGGAAACGTAATCCATGAAGAAGGAGACGTTGGAAATGCAAGCGGCTGGGGGCAGGGAGTACAGGCACCTTGCCTCCTTTGTGTTCCCGTTGAGAATGTTCACAGTGCCCTTTCACGGAATCCTGTTTACAGTGTGTCTCTGTTTGCTGAGAGCGCCTCCAGGGAAGCGCCTCACATTGTTCGCCGGGGAATCCTCCGTATCCAGCATGGTGCTAGTTAGGAGGTGGGTGTGATTGAATGAGAAATCATGGTTCGCTGGTTCAGAGCATAGGCACTTGCATTGGGCAGACTGTGGTTCAGATTTCTACCCTGTTGTTTACCAGCTGTTTGATCTTTTGGGCAGATCACTTAAGCTATACCGGCTTCTGTTTCCTCATGTAGACAAACTGGGAATTATGATACTTAGTTGTTCACAGGGTTGTGCAGATTAATGAAATAATTCAATTAAGTTTCTGCATCTGGTATATAGTGAAAGCTTGATATATAGGAGCTTTGGAGAATGAAGAGACTTATGAGTGCAGGTAGACTTAGAAGGGGCACATGATCTGGAGACCAGGAGGGAGGGAAGAAAAGGTAAATGGGATATAGAGGAATGCAGGTATCTGGTGATTACATGGTGAATTGTCTCCTCAGGTGAGAAGTTGTGTGCTTAGCTGGGATGAGTAAGAGCCTTTGATCCAGACATTGAAGGGTTTGTGGTCATTTCCCCATAAGGGCCAGCTGTGGTACTTAGCTTCACGTGTATTTGTGGTGGACATAGTTGGCATGGCCACTGAGCTCAGCAGACTGGAAGACTGAGGATAGCTTAACCAGTGGCTGGGAGATGTGGACCAGGATGAACCCTGGGACCTGCCCGTGGCTAGGGACTAGGGAGGGCATGGGGCCTGGAGCACTGGAAGGTGGCAAAGAGCAGGAGGGGTGGGAACATGGGAGGATCTCATCTGAGAGGGAAAACCTAAGCTTGAAGTCTGGGAGGTGGGTGTGTGCTCGTGGAAGAGCTCTAGTCCCTTACAGGACCATCAGACAGGACACTCAGTGTCAGCATAGTTGTAAGTCATGCCTTCCCTTATAGTATAAAAAGCAATCTCTTGGTCTCCTGCCTTGGTCTCCTCATCTCTAACATGGTTTGTAACCTATTTGAAAAACAGGCATGCAGCTGGATAGTTAAACAATATTTAAATGATGCATGCTTTTAATCATCTAGATTAGCAACTATCAGAACATTTGGGAGAATGCATTTTTTTTCCCTAACCTTTATCCTTTTTTCCACAACTACCTGCTCATCTTCCCCCCCACCCCCTGAAAAAAAAAAAACAAAACACCTGGGTTGTCAGGTTGATAGAAATGAGAATAATTCATATTGTACAGAAATCACTGCTGTTGGAGTAAGCAACCCTTAGCATCTTTCCCAAACAGATGGGCTCAGACAGAGGCCTAGAGCCCACAGGAGGCAGACAGAATGCATCTTGCAGATGTGGAGAGCGTACTGGGTGGAACGGCTCCTTCATGAAAGGGCTGGTGGGGGATTAGTTGGTAGTGTTAGTTGAATGTCCACCGCGTGCCCAGACCTAGCAAGTCCACTTGTGCATCTTAGCTTTCTCCTCACACCCCGCCCCCCCGCCCCCCGACAAGGATCTGTGTTCCATCCAAGGCTAGAATTCTAGGTGTTTCTGTCATGAGCTGTTGCTTGCCTGGCTCGATTTTTCTTTCCTTCTCATTGTCAGGTCTTCTCCTTTGGCCAGGTCTACTCCCAGTGGTGATTATGCTGAGGGAGGCCTGAATTCCTGGTCCAGTGATGGTTCTGCTCCATCTGTACATCCGTCCATCCAAGAAATACATATTTGAATGGTTGCTAAGGGGTGGGCATTTGCTTGGCTTTGTGACTATCTGTGCCTTAGACAAGACCCTTAACCTAATAGGATTTACATTTTTGTGAGGGACCTAAGTAAACAAGGTGATGGCTGATGGATGAGGGACAGAGTGGGTGGTTCCAAAAATAAAGACCTGCCCCATCCTAGAACTTCTTTCTAGGTCACTCCACAGAGATAGGGGAATCCAGAGAAAGCCCTAAAATGACGGGAAAAATAAACAGCATTGGCCATCTTTTTAAAGAGGCAACTTTTCACCTATTTTGTATGGTGATACTGAAGCACCAGGAGAACAGTTCAGAGTTGTGTGGAGATGTTCACACCTGAGAGCCTACAGTTCATGGAACGGGGTCTTTGTTCCCAGCCTTTGTGTTTCTTGTCCTAGGAATGGGCACGCTCTCCTGGCCTTCATGTTCTCTCGACAAGAGGGTAAGCTGAACCGCCAGCAGACCATGGAGCTTGGCCATCACATACTGAAGGCACACATTTTCAAGGTGAGACACACCGCTGCCAGGAAGAGTTTCATTGTCATTTTGATGGGTTTTGGAGATTTTCAACAGCTTTATCAACCCTCGCAGAGCTTTCCATGAGCCCCATTTGTTTTTCCCCCTTTGAGTCTCTTTTAAAAGTTCCTTTTCACCTAAAGATTCCACTTCATTCATTCCCTTTTGTTTCTTGGGTACTTAGTTGTTGAAGAGCCTGAGCTACATGACCTGTGGGGTTTCGCACTCCCTGGATTTTCCGGTTGTGTCCCTATTTCTCATGGTCTAGTTTAACATGTTCTCTTTCCTCTGGATTTCCTATCATTTGGTAGTTATATCTAGAGGCTTAATCAGGTTCAGGTTTGATTGTTGCTTTTTTGGGGGGGTGGGCAGAGTGTCACAGTTTCTTTAGAGTTTAAACTCTTAAGTCTCTCGGGGGTTTCTGGCATCAGGAGGTACAGAATTTGTGGTTGCTTCTCTTAGTGTGATGTTACCAGTAACTACTGATCTCTGCCTGGACTCTTCATGAAGGGTTACAGAATGGTGATATTCCAATTTTTATCCTTCCTTTATGAAATGATTGGAGAACTTGTATAAAAAGAAACTTTCTCGGGACGCCTGGGTGGCTCAGTCGTTAGGCGTCTGCCTTTGGTTCAGGTCATAATCCCAGGGTCCTGGGATGGAGCCCCGCATCGGGCTCCCTGCTCAGTGGGAAGCCTACTTCTCCCTCTCCCACTCCCCCTGCTTGTGTTCCCTCTCTCGCTGTCTCTGTCAAATAAATAAATAAAATCTTTAAAAAAAAAAAAAAAAAAGTTTCTCCTTCGGTGTAGTGTATGTAGCAAGGGCAGGCGTATTCCTTGACTCTCGGTTTTAGGGAGGGAAGTCAGACTCCTAGGTCCTGGTGTCCTTGTGTTAGTGCCCAGCTGCACCCTCCCAGGCGTACCCCATTGCAGCCTGATGTGGCTGGGATAGGAGACATGGACACCCATTTGTCTCTGATTGCTTCCAGGGCCTCAGTAAGAAGACGGGAATCTCTTCGAGC
Source organism: Leptonychotes weddellii (assembly GCF_054177405.1). Lineage (NCBI taxonomy): Eukaryota > Metazoa > Chordata > Mammalia > Carnivora > Phocidae > Leptonychotes > Leptonychotes weddellii. Next base: position 65,774,074 of record NC_138371.1, on the reverse strand, counting down.
CACCTCCAGGCCCTGTGGATCGGGTACAGCACCGAGGGGCTGTCTGCTGCCCTGGCCTCTCTCAGGAACCTCTACACTCCCAACGTGAAGGTGAGCGACACTCTGCATGGAGAGCCAGAGCCCCCAGCCCCTGCCACCATTCCTTCAGCCGTTCCGCCTTTCCCTGCCCTGGACAGTGGCCAGAGGAGCTGCCGGAGCTGCTAATGATGCTTTTTCCCCTGATTCACACAGGCTTGAATGCCCTATGACTGGTTCTCTTCCAGAAGTTTAGCTTTTGCTTGGGCAGGAAAATGTGGGCTGCTGTGTGAGCACGTGGTGACAGTTTCAGAGCGGATGTGCTGAGGAAGCAATTCACAAAGGAAACCAAAGGTTAAAGGGAGATTTCCAGGGAAAATGGATTTTTAAAGTGTCCTGGGTTTCTAATCTGGACTATCTCTTTATGGTTCATAGGAAATTAAGCATTGATGAGCGACAACAAAGCGATGGGTACACAGAGACAAACTGTTCTAGAAGTGGCACATACACGTGTGTCTGTGACCATGGGACGTGTAGCAGGGGTCGGCCCGCTGCTGGGCCCGGAGGCGTCCTCACTCTTGATCACTGGCTGTCATGTGACAGTATTCTGCTGTGCTTTTTAGAGTAGATTTTCCTTCCTCCTTTAACCCAGTCTGAGAATCTAAAACACATGAGGGCCAAGTGTCTGTTACGGCAACAAAGAAGGGCCAACTCCCAAAGAGTGTGGGAATGACTGGTTTACATTACAGCAGCTTACAACCATCTTGTCCAGTGCAAAGTAAAAAGATCATAAATGTCTTCCACTGGACATGTCAGCTAGACTCCAGGCCTTTCAGCCCCAGGTCCTGACATGCCCTGCTGCATGCAGAAGCCCTGAGGCAGTTTCTCAAGGAGCCAGGTCCTCCTGTTCCAACACCTCCATGAACACAGTCCTGCCTGTTACCTTCTCAGTAGCATGAAGGGCCAGTGTAAGTAAGTAAGTGGTCATGTGGGGAAGGACATGCGAAGCCCTGGAGGTTTCTGGGCATCCCCCCTCCCTTTTCCTCCCTTCAGTTCCTCCCTGGGGACACTCCTGGGGGACTCCTGCCCCTCTCCTCCCACCTTGTCTGCAAACCCCACCCTCAGCACCTGCACCTTAGCTGTGTGTCTGAGTATGGACCTTGCAGAACGCTTCCCTGGTAGATAGAGTTCTTCCCCCCGTGCTTCTTCCTCTGCCTTCCTGGTGCTTGGGAGAGGGTAGAATGAGCAGACCGAGAGGCGCCCAGGTGTCAGGAAGGATGTGGCAGCGCTCCAAGTCTGGGGCAGCTCCCCTGGAGCCCTGATGCCCGTGCAGCGCCCTGGTGTTGGGTAGAAAAAGGCCACTGCTCCTGGATGGATGCAAACCGGGGCTTTGCGAAGATAAGCACTGCCTCGTTCAGGCAGCCTCCGCCCACTGTCAGGGTTCCAGGCTTGATGAGCCCAGGGCACCTTGGATTTCAGCCGGACTCCCCTCTTGGCTGGTCACCTGACAGCGAAGCACCCCTGGAGAGCCCCTCACAAGAACCCTGTGCTCTGCCCCGCTCCCTCATTTAACAGACATAGGTGTGAATGCTGTGTCCCTGGCTGAACCCACATGAACGTTGTACAAGCCGGATGGATCGGGATGCCGGTGTTTGTAGTTAAGGAGAACTAGCTCCTACTGATCACAGGGAGCTCTTCCTTTCTGGATGGAGTTACTCTAAAAGAAAGGTGGAGGACAGGGCTGAGTTTAGATTTCACATAGTGAAGAAAGTCATATTAAGAATTTTTGTTTTGGGCGCCTGGGTGGCTCAGTTGGTTAAGCGACTGCCTTCGGCTCAGGTCATGATCCTGGAGTCCCTGGATCGAGTCCCGCATCGGGCTCCCTGCTCGGCGGGGAGCCTGCTTCTCCCTCTGACCCTCCCCCCTCTCATGTGCTCTCTCTCTCTCAAATAAATAAATAAAATCTTTAAAAAAAAAAAAAAAAAAGAATTTTTGTTTTACTTAGATTTTATAGAAATGAGAGTTGAGGTTACTGTGATAACATTGTTTCATCTTTCCTTTTAGCTAAAAGTGCATCTTTTGGCTTCTCCATAATTAGTAAAATTCTGTAATGATGAGGAAGAAAAATAAAATGGCAATATCTGTTTCCACTACTTGAATGAATTATGGGCACAAAAGTTACTCTTTTAATGTGGAGAAAAGTAAATGGGAAGTATACCCTGTTGCGTACGAGTTCTTAAGACAGTAAATTAAAAGGTACAGTGTAAGAATGTAATGAGCTTGACCCTCCTGAGATCATACTTACCTTTTCAACATCCTCGCAATTTTAAGAGTTATTTATCTTTGTTTTATGGAACTCTAGTGTCACCTACATCTACACAATGCCCAGAATTCTATAACTTGGTTATAGAATTTTAAGGCTTTCCATTATCCTTCTGTGTCTTTTATGTTTCAAGGAAAAAGGGGTTTTCACAGAATCTTGAACAAATTACAGTAATTTAAAATTATGCATGCAATTAAGGAACTTTTTTTAGAGAGTATTAAATGTTGTCATACAGGAATGAATGTCATTTTGAGCAATAATTGCAGTTTGCCACTTTGGTAAATTAAAGTGACTTGCTCCAGAATGATTACTTGGTAGATGAATTTTAATTTTACTGGCATGCCAGTGATTTCTAACAGTGTAGTCTCCCCTTGCAGGCTGGGGTCATGCCGGCCCACTGGGGTCCTGGCTGCCAGTGCCTCTGGGCTCCTGCCCAGCCGGTTCTTTTCCTCACACAGTCCCATCAGAGTGGCAGCCAGCCATGAGCTTCCCAAGGCTGTGAACTGGGAGAACTGAGGCTGTGATTCTTCCAGCGGAAGGCAGAGGAGAGGAGAGGAGACAGGAATTAGGCGTGGACTTTGGCCTGACTTCCTTTGATGGAAAGGATCTGGTCATATTCTGCATGACAATTGGGCAGAACACATTTAAAGCGGTTGTGTTGGTGTGAACCTGTGGGGTACTTGGAAAACTGGGACTCCAGTGCTGCTTCTGGTTTTTCATGATCTCATTGCTTTGCCTGTCTCCTTCAGCCCCCTTTTTTTATTTTCTTGGATTCATTAAACCAGACGTTTATAGATAATATTGCCATTTCCAAATGTTATCCAGGGAGAGCTTATGTGGCAGCGAGGATCAGGAAATTTCCATGTAGTTAGGAATATATGTATAGGATGAACCATGAAACACCTTCCTTGAATGCAGAGTAATCTTAGCTAGAACCGCTACAGCCGTTAGATCACGACAGTAATTAGCGTTGTGCCCAGAGCTGATCTGTGCCTTTCCCCTGTGAGCCTCTTGTTTTCTCACCTGTCAGATTGGAGGTAACAGAAGAGCCTGTCTCATAGTGATCAGAAACCTCATCAACATGTTACCACTTTTGGAAGAACATTTGGCATCTACTGTGTGATACTAAAAAAACAAAATTCAACCAAAGTAAATTTGAAGATCTAATTGCCTTTATTAAGGGACTCATGAGTAGGGCAGCATCCCACCTCGCAAGTAGAGTGGCACCCGGAGGAGTTGTACAAAATGGAAGGTTTTTATAGGATGGAGAGTGGGGGAAGAAAGTTATAAGCAAAAGTAAAGAAACGATTGTTCCAGGCAAGGTCAACTTGCCTTAGGGGAAAGGGCAGGGGGTCTCATGCAGATTCTCTCATCTTCCTATGGCTGGTAGAGAAGGCCCATGTGACAGATTACCTCATTGGTGCAGATCAGAAAATTCCAGATTGACGGGTTAAAACTTACGTTTCTGGAGGAGGTTGAAACTACAACCAGGTTAGGTATTAAGCCCCGGTTTGGTCATTTGGCATGGCCCAAGTAACGCCATTTTGGGCTGGTGGTTTTCTTTTTAACAGTGGTGAAGTGATGAGTTCTTTTTATTAATTTTGCTTACTTTCAGGGAACTGCGACTCGGCTGTAGGCACCTGAGAACTTCTGGATGTGCCTTTTGGTGGCTGTTATAGGAGGTGCCCACATCTGCCCTCAAATAAGCAGGAGGTCTCCCTGCTACTCTGTGCTAGTGACAGTGGTGGTGGGGAGGGGGTTGGGGATAGGTAGACCTCTGGGGTGCCAGGCACGTGGCAGGCTCCCTTCTGTGCCTTCCAGGGGTCAGGGACCTGGGGTCTTGGCCCTTCTAAAGAGTCTGCGGAAGGTGACGGACAGTAGCAGTTCGTATTTATTTAGCGCTTACAGGATGCTGAGGGCTGTGCCAAGAGCCGTATGTGTGTGAGGCATGTTCATTTTTAATCTTCACAACAACTCAAAGAAGTGGAACTCTTCTGTCCATTTTTCAGATGAGGACACTAAGGCTGGGGGCACTTGGTATCATGCCCCAAATCACACAGCTGCTAGGGTGCCTGGCTCTGAGCAAGCCCGTGCTTTGCCGCTGCATTTATTTATCACCTGCTGTGTTTACAGCCCGGGTGCCAACTAGATTCCCTTGGGAGCTCCTGGTACCAGGGCCAAGTCAAAATCTCCAAGGGTGGGCCTCCAGCATTGGAAACTTTGAAGCTCCCAGGGGGTTTCCGTGTGCAGCGGGGTTAAGAACTGTGGGCTAGGGGAAGAGCCACAAACCGATTGGGGGTTAAGTGGTAAAAATACCAGCAGCATTACACCAACGAAGGAAATGTTTTTCCCAAGAAGCAGATGAAGTGTGAGTTGATGACAGATATCTTTAGGAAAGCTCTGCCTCCAAGCACATACCTTCCAGATCAAGTCTTGTAAGGAATCCAGCAAGAAAGTACTAAAAGTACACCTTCCAACATCGTTAACAGAGTACCTATTGGGTAGAATGGGATGGCATACTGTTGTTGTCTTAGGAGGCACCTGAAGCAAGAGAGATTGAGTAATTTTCTAAAAGTCACAAAGCAAGTTTAGTGGGTGATGGATGTAGTAATTAGTAGAAAAAGCAGGTTATTTTCTGGGAGTCTTGTGCTGCTGATAATCCCAGAGGCACATGAACATTTTAACATGTTCTACTTTTACTTTCAGGGACGCTTCTTTGTAAAGAAAAGAGTATTTACCTTTACTTTTGGCTTTACTAGGTCACTGTTAATTATTTAATCCTGTGATGATTATTTGCCAGAAAAGTGAATTTTCTGTTTTTATTTAAACAGTGATTTTTCAAAGTGTGGTCTGCCAACCAACAGTATCCATACCATCTGGGAAATCATTAAAAATGCACAGTCTCAACCCTCCTCCAGACCTAACGAATCAGAAATCTGGGGGTGGGGCCTGAGGATGTGCATTTTAAGTGTCTTTTTTAAATAAAAAGTTTTTGTGGTTTTTTTATTTTTAATTTTGGTTTAAAAAAAACCCATAAAATTTAGTATCGTAACTATTTGTAAGTGCAGAAATCAGTAGTGTTAAGTATACCCCTATTACTGTGTAATAGATCTCCAGAACTTTTTCATCACATAAAACTAAAATGCTGTGCTCATTAAACAACTCATTTTCCCCTCCCCTCACCCCCAGGTAACCACCATTCTACTTCTGTCTCTCTGGATTTGACTTCTCTAGGTAGCCCATGTAAGGGGTCATACAGTGTTTGTCTTTTTGTGACTGGCTTGTTTTTTACTTAGCATCATGTCCTCAAGGTTCATCCATGGTGCAGCGTGTGACAGGACTGCCTTCCTTTTAGAGGCTGGAAAATACTCCATCCACTTCTGTTTCTCCATTCATGAGTCTGCAGACATTTTAGTTAGTTTCCTTCTCTTGGCTACTGTGACTGGTGCCGCCGTGAACACGGGCGTGCAGGTATCTCTGAGATCCTGATTTCCCTTCCATTGCATATGCTCCCAGAACATATGGGATTGCTACATCCTGAGGAAACTCCGCACGGTTTTCCAGAGCAGCTACCACTTTAGATTTCCACCACCAAGAAAGTGCATGGTCAGTGTATTCCCGGGTCATACTGTTGCACACTCTAGCTTGAGAACCCCGGATTAAAGTAAGGATGCTGCCCCTCTCCGCAAACGCTGTTGTGACCGACATTTATGTGAGAAATTAATCTTGTTGGGGGATGTTATTCAACAGGTGAGCCGGCTCCTGATTTTGGGAGGGGCCAACGTGAACTACAGGACAGAAGTGTTAAATAATGCCCCAATCCTGTGCGTCCAGTCCCACCTCGGCCACGAGGAAGTGGTCACTCTGCTCCTGGAATTTGGCGCCTGCCTGGAGGGAATGTCCGAGAACGGCATGACCGCCCTCTGCTATGCTGCTGCTGCTGGCCATATGAAGCTGGTGTGTCTGCTGGCCAAGAAGGGGGCCAGGGTAAGCCGGTGGCATTCCCCAGTGGGTGGCGGTGGGGGGAGTGTCTTCAGAGCCCTGCTAGAATTACCGTCAGCTGGGCCAGCCTCTCTACTTTGTCGAATTGCAACAAATAGAAATTGCCACACAAACAAAGGGTGAGCTGCCTGTGTCAGGCAGTGCCCAATGGTGGTGCTCACCTCCGCAGCCTAGGGAAGGGAGAGGGTCCTGTGTGTTGCTCATCAGCTCTTAACTCTGCTTCGTACTGCCCAAGGGGAGGCAGAATACCAAGGACGCCCCTGGCCACTGGCATCATGAGTGGGGGGGTCATCCTTTCAAAAGCCTGGAAATGGTGACCTAGAGCTCAATCACAGATTTTAACACAGCACTGGATTGGTTGAAAAGATTTTAGATGTTTGATGTTTTTCCTTTCTTCTGCCTATCCCATTTCATTCCATGTCTCTCTCTCTCTCAATTTTTTTTTTTAAGATTTTATTTGTCAAAGAGAGAGAGAAACATGAGCAGGGGGAGGGGCTGAGGGAGAGGGAGAAGCAGGCTCCCCACGGAGCAGGGAGCCTGACACAGGGCTTGATTCCAGGACCCTGGGATCATGACCTGAGCCGAAGGCAGACGCTTCACCGACTGAGCCACCCAGGCACCCCTCATGTTTCTTTTTTTAAATAATAAATTGAGTCCTATGGATCTTAGAAGCCACGTGCTTGAGCATGCTTGAGCGCATGACACGGGAGCTGGACAGCCCAGAATCCTCATTTCTCCACCTGCCAGCTAGGGTACAGGGCACGCTGTGGAGCCTGCGTGCCTCAGGCTTCTCATCTGTAAAATGAGTCTGACAACAGTATCTACCACAGGGCTGCTGTGCGAGCATTAAATAAATGTAACTGTGTTACTAAACAAGTTACTCTAGGACCATTAATGTTAAGAGATTAAATGAGAACAGTGCCAAGCTCACAGTAGACTCTGTTTAGGTTTACTATAAGCATTTTGTTGGGAGAGAGGGGATGTGCAATAGAAATAAATCACTGGTGTTTGTCTTTATGGTTAATTAGGATATTAAAGTTTCAACAAAGACATTAATTAGGCTTATAGTAACTATGGGAGCCTTTTTGTTTTTTCCCTCAAAAATACAACGTTTCGGACGAATGAACTTTAGCTCACCGAAGAAGAACAGTGTTGCAGTTAAGCCTTCCCAGTGGGTGCCTTTGTGCACGTCTCCATGCCTTCAGGTCTACATCTTAAATTGTGGTTTCTTTATTCCGAGGCTGGCCAGCCCCCTCCCATCATAGCTGAAAGCGCTGTGGGAGGAGGCTGAGTGTCATGCAGGTGGCTCCTGCAGAGCTTTTGGGTGGGGGTGCAGAGTGTCCCCAGAATCTGTAAGGTGGTGAGGGTGGACCCTGAGCTCCTCTACCAGTCCAGTATTTCTGGGATTAGACAGGGCAAGGCACATTGTCTGCTGCCTCTTGGACCTTTAGGAGGTAAGCCACACTTAGACACTAGCCATGTGGCGAGCTGGCCTTTCCAGGCTTTGAGGCCCCACTTTACATGCTAACATGTCCTAGCTCACCTGACTGTACATGGCCTCCTTCCCTAGTTACATAGCCCTCAGGGTCCTTTCCTGCTCTTCCCTGTTCATAGCTAGATTTTTCTAGATCCCTGCCTTTTGCTGGCTCTCCTGGTTCAGTGGCTGAACTGCTTTATTTCCCCAAATCCCAGCTTGTCACAGCAGATTTAGTGTGTTCCACTCATGGCAACCAGCATTGGGAAGCCTACGGCTTTGGCTGAGGTTTTGGTCTGTGCCTCCCACGTCTCCCAGAGAAGTTGGAGCTCTAAGTCATTTGCTGGAGAGACAGGAATTGAAGGTGCCCTGTGATTGCTAGACCTACAAAGGGTCCCTCTGGCCTGGAGTCCATTCACTACTAGGAAATCATTCAAGTGGAGATTCAGTGCTCCAGAGAAAGTTGCATTGGAATGCGAACAAACCCCACAAGCATCTGCAGTGGGATGTGGTTTGTGCACTTCATTTGGGGTGCACCCGCTTTCTCCGAGGGGAGGTGATACTAAACCGTGACCTTCTCCTGCCCCCCAGGTGGACCACTTGGATAAGAAAGGCCAGTGTGCACTGGTGCACAGCGCACTGAGGGGCCACGGTGACATTCTCCGGTACCTGCTGACCTGTGAGTGGTCGGCAGGCCCTCCCCAGCCGGGCGCACTGAGGAAGAGCCAAGCCCTGCAGCAGGCGCTGACGGCGGCCTCCAGCATGGGCCATAGCTCGGTGAGTCCCGCGCTACGAGGTCCCTCATGGGAAACTCTAAGCCTCACCCCAGTGTGGGTCAGGTGCTTTTTCCAGTCATCTTAGTTGCTAGACTGTGATGCACATATGAAAGAAAATGAGGATTTCAAGAAATGGCAGTTGGTTTGACCCACGTGCACAGACCTTCTGCTGGCGTCCCACCCTTCCCAGGAGAGAACAGAGTCCAGGGTCTCGGTGCGCATGCGCACTCACGCACTGCCCCCCCCCTCCCCCCCGTCGTGATATGCTTTCTCTGTTCCTTTTTGGCAGTGTCCCAGTTTCTCGTCTGTTGTACGTTTACCCTCCAGCCCGGCTGTCTTCAACTTTTTTCTCTTTGATTCATTCTTTTGTCCTTGTGATCTTTTAAAAATAATCACGTGGAATGCTAATTCTAAAGTTGTTAGTGAGTATTTGAAGCATTTTTAAAAATAGGACTTGAAAGTTCTGGTAGCATGTAAGAATGCTTGTCATTCACAGTTCCTGCACTGAAGGAAAGCTTCACGTAGTAGTTAAATAGAGCACTTATTTTTGGTAGGTGTCGGTATTTCTCAGTTTGAGGATTTAATTGTCGTCTCCTGACGCATGGGTCTGGGAACTTAATAACATTTTACCTGTTCTCTTCTACCTGTTTCTCACTCTGTATTACTTTCAAGCAATTAGAGTTGCCAGTATTTGGTAAGATTCTAACCCACAATGATTTTATAGTGAATTTGGGTGCAAAGCCAGCTGGCTGGCTGACTTTTTGGCATTTAAGACACAATGGGAGACACATGGACATGTACACACACACCCATGTGCACACGTGTGTGCATGCATATGCACCGAAAGCTGGCTTAATTGTGGCATTTAACACATTAAAAGTACACATGGACAGTGTGCTTAAGCCAGCACAATATATTGCAACAAGTGCAGAAATACAAGAGAATATAGCTGTCTTCTGTTAAGACATGTAAAAAAGATTTACAGCAGTATGAAACAATGCCAACCAACTTACCTATATGTTTTAGCTTTGGAAAGAGTAGTAATTTCATTTCAAAAATACATGTTTCATAGCAGTATGTTAAATGTTACTATGTAATGGGTGTATTATTATTCCTTTAAAATAAAACTGTAAATGTGTTTTTTAACTAGCCATATACGTAGATGCACAGAGAGCATGTTAAATAGACAAATCTGCAAATGGAGATGTTTTTCCTTTTTTAAAGTGCTCCCTAAATCTGTGTGGGAACACAGAGTGTGAAAAATCATCATAGGAAGGACAGTGAATGCCACGTATAGATGTGACCTTTATCTCAACTCCCGTTACACTCAACTTGTTTCAGAGCTGGCTGGGAGAAAGGCTGTGCAGAAGCAGCCTCCTTGGGGCCCTAATCTGTCTCCTGGAAGGGGCAGGGCTCCTTCACCAGAAGACTTGAAGGGTGTATTCCTTTGCTAATGCTGTTGGAACAAGTGACCTCAAACTGCAGTGGCTTCAAATAACACACACCTATTCTCTTACAGTTCTGGAGGTCCGAAGGCTGAAATTCAGCTGTCAGAACGCCAGTGTTCCTTCTGGAGGATCTAGAGGAGAACGTTTCCTTGCTTTTTTAGAGCTTCTAGAAGCCTTGTATTCCTTAGATAGTGGCCCCTTCCTCTGTATTCAAAGTGTGTAACTCTAACTTATGCTTCTCTCATCCCAACTCCTTCCTCTGACCTTGGTTCCTCCCGTCCCTCTTTTGAGGAGTGTGATTATGTCAGGTGTATGTGAGATGTACACCTGGATAATTCAGGATAATCATCTCATGTCAAGATTCATAATCACATCTGCAGATTCCCTCTTGTCCTATAAGGTAACATTCACAGGTTTCCAGGATGAGGATGTGGACATATTTGAGGCCATGATGCAGCCTACCACAAAGGGTGTGGATTGGGAGAAGGGAAATAGGGCCTCGTGATGATCTCCTCCTGGTGCTGTTGCTCAGGGTGAACACTGGCTTGGGGCTCACATGCTGCCGTTTCCCCGCGAGCCAGCACTCCTGCCTCCATACTTGTGATCCAAAGCGCTGTTTGATAAGGGAGAAGGGAAACGAACTAGGGAAAAGGAGAAGAATATTGTCAGTAGAAAAATCATCTGGATGATACTATTTATTTTATTTTATTGAAAGGGTATATCTTGTTTTGTTTCCTGTCTTTGTGAAAAAAACAGATTCACCATCTCCTGGCGATTTATGCAGAAACTGCACTTTGTATGATCTCCCGTGTCCTTTGTTGATTAGGCTGGCATATTTGGGTCATGTTGGAATTCATTAGAATTCTGAGTACCTAGTCATCCTGAACAATGTTGCTGAAATTTACTGAGTTTTTTTTTTAATTCTTCTCAAAGTGAAAATGTGAATAGCATATGAATTATGCTTGAAAACAGTTTTCATTATATTTTGTCTCCTTGCGCAGCATGAGATAATCATGGTTACAAAAACAACACCCTCTCTCCTTTGATACATGGGATATAATAAGCACATATGGCTCTGAGAACTCATTAAGTCACCTTGCCACTTCTGACAGGTGGTCCAGTGCTTGCTGGGGCTGGAGAAGGAACACGAAATAGACGTCAATGGCACTGATGCGCTGTGGGGAGAAACAGGTAATTATGGTTCCCCTGCTTGTGGTCTGGGCTGGCTTTCTTGATGGTTTAGCTCCCATTTTGGCCTAAATTGTTTTAAAAATGACTTGGGATGCACGTAGTCCTATTATTTTATCACAAGGCATTTGAAGTGTAGAGCTTTTAAAACTTCCCAAATGAGTAGTAAAAACTTTTCTTGAAGCAAATAAAATCATTTTGAATTAGACTAGCAGTTCCTGCAACATCTGATGAATCTCAGCTAGAAAGATGGTAGTTTCTGCTTGGTGGAGTCTTCCGTATCCGAACCAACCTGATCTTCTATGAACAATGCAGTCTGAGCAGAGTGGGAACTTCCAGCCTCGTATTCAGATAAATCAAAGGTATTGGGCAAGGAAGGCTGCAGCCAGCCTTGCAGAATGAGAGCAGGACTCCAGCCTCGGGGTGGGGGCACACTTAAAATCCTGACTACAAGCTACCAAATCCCTTTTCACTGTTGTGGGGTATGCATGTTTAACTGCAGTGTGGGAGGGAAGCCTGAGGTGAGTACATTGTAATGAAGATCTGAGTTGGTTACTTGTCAGATTAATACAGATGATGCTGCTTTGAAATTTTCCACTTGACTATTTTGAGATTCAAAAGACAAGACTTCAGGTGATGAGTTGCTATTGAATAGGTGTAACCAAGAGTGTTAAAATGCATTTCCAGGTTGTGTTTTGTGGCATACCTTGGAGATATTACAGGTTCAGCTCCAGACCAGCACAATAAAGCAAATAACACAATAAAGTGAGTCAAATGAATTTTTGGGTCTCCCAGTCCATATAAATGTTCACCCTATACTGTAGCCTGCTAAGTGTGTAGTAGCATTACGTCTTTAAAAAATATACATACCTCAATTAAAAAATTTTTGTAAAAAAAAAAACGGTCATCTAAGCTTTCAGTGAGTCATAATCACTGATCAGAGATCATCATAACAAATACAGTAATGAAAAAGTTTAAATATTGCAAGAATTACCAAAACGTGACACAAAGACACGGAGTAAGCAACCGCTATTGGAATTGAAAGGTTGCCACAGACTTTTAATTTGTAAAAAACACAGTATCTGTGAAGTGCACTAAAGTTAGTACCCTAAAACAAGGTATGCCTGTGTCTGAGTTCAGTTTCTACCTGCACAGAAGTATTTCCGAATGCTTCTGAATTATTTCTTAACCAGCCAAATGCTAGTGTGTAGCTCGGGAAGAGCCTCAGTTGCCCAGCAGGGAGTACAGGTCTGCACTTCCGAGCCTCCTGGTGCCCTCTCTCTGGGGTTGCTGCCTCGGGAGTGGCTTACAAAGCTAGTCTGTGGTACCTCAGGAGGAGGTGGCGTGGGCCCTGGGTCTGGGGAGAAGGCAGGACCCAGATGGGGTTTGATTATGCTTGGGCTAAACGTTACAGATTTAAATAGTGTCCTGTATTCCTTGGAGCCTTTCCTCCACCCGTTTAGGCTGCTCTGTAATGTGGCAAAAGCGAAGTGTCCCTCCACAGCCACACTGTGTTGTGCCTAGCAGTGAGGCACCCGCCGGGTCAGCACATGACTTGGCTTTGTGCTGAGCCAGAAGGTCGGAATCCCTGTGAGGGCTGCCCCACCATGGGCACTGTTTCTGTTTGCTGGGGACCTTGGAAGTAAAAGCAGTTGTTTCGCTTCGTGGTTTTGTTTGGTCCTCATTCCTGAGTGTGGTCAGTGGTGCTTTGTGTCTCAAGCGCTCTAGAATGGAGCTTGTCGGTCTCTAGCCACGGCTTGAGGGTGGGATCCTGCAAGCGGTCTTGTCAGGGGTGTGGAAAGATGACAGAATACCTGGAAGCATATGGATAAAGCAGTTCGGTATTTCTTTTTGAACCTTTGTAGAAGTTAATATGGGTCTGCTCAGTATATGTTTAGCGACGGCCAGCTGGACTTTAAAATACCCGCTGATGCGGTAACCGGGCAGGGTCTCCTTGGTCTGTGTTTGGCTCATCTTCCCATCATTTCTCTGTGCAGCGAGGCTGCCCTGTTGGTACATGGCAGCTACCTGCCCTTCTCTGCGCTCACGGCCACATTCCAGAAGTGGGGGAGCTAAGTCTGTGCACAAAATCCTCCCCCGCTTTTTTGCCGGGAGAGGCCCTTGCGTGCCTTGTGTATCTCCTTTATATTGCAGAAGTGTTGTTTTCGTGCCTGTTGCTGATTAGAAGCCGCAGGTTGTCCGTGATGACAGCTGACAGCCGGAAAGGGGGGAGCCCAGGGAACAGCAGCCCTGTGGAGGTTCCCTGGTCACTCGGGCCAGTCCCTGTGGGGTGGGTGGGAGTAGGGACAGCCATGTGCCTTCTGTACCCTGGGCGTCTCCCTGCTGATGACCTGGAGTCACCAGATGTCATCACAAAAGGGGATGGTTCCTCTCTTAGGTTGAAAGTATAATAGATTTTAAAGACATTCATCTAAAATAGTAACTTTAATTTGGGGGTTTATTGCCGTAAACCTACAGCTTATAGAAAACTTACAGGATGTCTACTGGTTTTAAGAACAGAGAGCTTCCATGTATGTAAGTTTCCCTTTCACCCGCATCTGGGCCCATTTGCTTCTCATGTCTGGTTGATGTTTAGAGTCCAGCCCCTGAAAACCTGCTCTGGAGTCTGGTAGCTCTTTCGCACCTGCCCTCCGTGGAGAGGTGGTGGGGCCCGTCAGAGAACACGGAGGCACTGAGGAGGGAGCTGCTGGTGCGGGGCTGAGCCTCTGCTCCGTGACGTTCACAGACGTGGCCAGACAATCTCCGGCCCGTGCTTGCTTCCGGGGCAGCCTGGAACATGACCCAACATGACAGGAACCCTTCAGATGCTTGTGTTCTCTCTGTTTCAGGCATTCCTCAGTCGTGACAAGTAATTGTGCTGGCTCCCACAAAGTCCCAACCTAACTGAGTTACTGTTTCCATATCTGTGTCTGTTGTAAATTAGCCCAAACTGAAATGGTTGGAGATGCCTGACTGGTGACCTCATGCTGGTGCAAATTGTCAGAGGAGCTGCGTTTCCCAGCCGCAGGCAACGCTCGAGCCTGTGAGCCTGCTGTCTGAGTTTTGGGTCAGAATGCCTCTTACTTTGTAGGGAAACAGAGGCCCTTCTATTTCAGCCTTTGTCATTTTATGTGCAAACGTGCCTGTCTTGCCGCAGAGCCTTCCCCACCCCTGACTCCGCTGGGTCACTTTGCAGTTAACCATTTATACATTTGGTTGTTGATGTTGTGCATTTGATCAAAGGTTGTTTTCCCCAGATTGTGGGCTTGAAGAGGGCAGACACTTCCCGGTCTCTTGTGTTCCCCTGTGTGAATGGCAACTGTTGTCCCGCAGGACTTTCTGTGATGTTGGAAGTGCACTCTGTGCTCTCCAGCCTGCTAGCCACGAGCCACTGGCCTCAACTGGTGCTTGTCACTTGGGTGTTGGCTCAGTGCACAAGCTGGTTTATAGAAAACAAGGCCATCTGGTTTTAGGGTAGGTGACATTAACCTTGCAGAATAATTTGGGAGACAGTTCGTTGTTGGAGTGGGAGAGGGAAGGATCCTGTTGCTCATAAGGCCCCAGTCTGGCGGTTTCTTTGTGTCTGTCATTGCACCGGTCGTGTCCTGCTGGATTCCAGGCTGGCTTAGAAACTCTTGTCGGAGTCGGCGCCGCACGTGTGCTGAGGGTGGAGCTGGCTGCTGGCTTGCATCTTGGGGAAGACAGCTAGTAGCCACCAGACGTGGCGTGGGCGGGACTGGTAGCCCAGAGCGTGGGTGCCCGCCCATCCCTGTGTGCATAACGTCCTGATGTCCCCCTCCTGCACCGCTGGCTCGACTGCCCACCCCACATGTGCTGTGCCCCCACACTGGAAGCCCTTCCCACTGCTTTCCCGCTGGCCTGTCCACAGGCCTGAGGCCCAGGGCTCCGTGCCCATCAGCAGACTGCTCCCTGGGCTCCCCTTCCTTGATTTCTGCAAGGGGATGCCCTGTCAGGGGAAGTTAGAAGTCTGGCTGAAATCCTTCCTGTCAAGTGTTCTCTTCTGTTGCTCAGGCTATTTCAGTTGGTAAATACTTTCTAAGGAAGTTTAGTCATTGTAAATACTATGGTGTTTTTTTTTTTTAAGATTTTATTTATTTATTTGACAGAGAGAGAGAGAGAGAGTGTGTGTGTGTGTGTGTGTGTGTGTGTGCGCGCGCGCGCGCACAAACAGGGGAA
Organism: Leptonychotes weddellii; assembly: GCF_054177405.1. Lineage (NCBI taxonomy): Eukaryota > Metazoa > Chordata > Mammalia > Carnivora > Phocidae > Leptonychotes > Leptonychotes weddellii. The sequence continues at coordinate 65,758,651 of NC_138371.1, read as the reverse complement.
TGGCAGGGTAGGACCTGACTGCCTCTGGAACTTGAACCTGAGGTCTAGCCCTGTCAGCCGGGGCGTTTCCAGGCTGATTTAGGGGGAGGAAGTACTCACACCTATTTCCCTACTGGACCATGAAGCTGGGTAATGAGTTGTACTGCGTCCTTGATGTTTTCAAAGTTGCCGTCTTATCTCCCTGGAACTGCTTTAATTTCCCACTCTGTGGCTCTGCCTGCCCTCCCAGAGGTGGAGTGACCTTCAGCTCTGAATCACAGGTGGACCCAGGCCATGGATGGCTGAGCTTATCACACTCAAGGCTGCCCCAGAATAAGGTGCATACACCCCAGGGAACAGGATGCCTTATTGTTGGTTTAAAAATGACCCTTTGTGGGACGCCTGGGTGGCTCAGTCAGTTAAGTGTCTGCCTTCGGCTCAGGTCATGATCCCAGAGTCCTGGGATCAAGTCCCACATCGGGCTCCCTGCTCAGTGAGGAGCCTGCCTCTCCTTCTCCCTCTGCCTCTGCTGCTCCCCCTGCTTCTCCCCCTGCTTGTGCGCATGCTCTCTCTCTCTCTGACAAATAAATAATAAATAAAATCTTAATTAAAAAATGACCCTTTGTTCATTCAGATTTTACTTGACAGTTTTTAGAGAGAGGAGGGCTACCACTTGGTAACAGTCTAAAAGTAAATTTAAAACTTACTGGATTGAGTTTGGCATTCTTGTATGTATGGACATCTCCGAGCAGATTTTCAGGTGAGAGGCTGGAAGGAAAAGCGTTGGTCCATTGCTTGTTGGGGCATGTGGAGAGTTTGTGTTAAGCACTTCTCTAAACGTATCCTGCTTAGAAAAGCGAAGTGACTTGCTGTTGTACACCTAGGATACTCCATTTTTGGAGGTCCTCAGAATCTCACCAAGCTGTTGTTGGGGAAATCCTTGTCAAGGCATTCTTTTCTCTGCTAGTGTTTGAGAAAGTGCATAAAATTAGTGGAAATTCAGATTTTGTCAGTCCAAATGAAGGTAGAAGTTCTTGATAGTTTTTGGCCTAAAAGCATGGGAGAGGGGTAACCCAGGACCCTAGAGGGTGTGGGGAGGGAATAACCCAGGATGAGTGTGGTAATCAGGATCCTGGAGGGTATGGGAGAGGGAGTAGCTCAGGACCCTCAAGGGAGGGGGGGAGGGATGGGATAAGCTAGGACCCTATAAGGGGAAGGACAAAGCCCGGTAATATAGGACCCTGGAGGAGGGGCTAACCTAGGCTCTGGAAGGAAGGAGATGGGCATGAAGGCCACCCTAAAGTAGAGAGAGATTTGGGGGTAAGAACTAAGGGAGCTGGGTTTGTCTGTACCCTGTCTTCTTCCTGCTCTGGCAGACCCCTGGGGTTTGCCCCTGGCATGGGTACACTGTGGAGAGCCATTCCTGTCTGCTGATAGGACAGCAGAAATCAGCTACCTGTGTGTGCCTGCAGGTGGGGGGCAGGGAGTGGGACGTGCTGAAAACCCACACAGTGCAGCTCAGGTGCAAATGAACCGGAAGCTTGACCACTTACCGTAATTCTGTTCATCACTTGTAAAATGTTGCTTTTGCTGTGCAGAGAGTCCATCCTTCCTGTGAGTAGTTCCTTACTGTTCATTAAAAAACCGCAACAAACTTCTGCTTTTCAGCATTAGAAACTTGTACTCCTCTGCATTGAGGTAGCTTAGAGCATCTGTACCTACAGTGCTGCTCGTTCTTTCACTCCGCGAAGGACTATACATGGTTCATGTGCACTTCCACAGAAAAGTCCTAATTGTTTCTTTCAAATTCTTTTTTTTTTTTTTAAAGATTTTATTTATTTATTTGAGAGAGAGAGAATGAGAGAGAGCGAGTACATGAGAGGGGGGAGGGTCAGAGGGAGAAGCAGACTCCCTGCCGAGCAGGGACCCCGATGCGGGACTCGATCCAGGGACTCCAGGATCATGACCTGAGCCGAAGGCAGTCGCTTAACCAACTGAGCCACCCAGGCGCCCTGTTTCTTTCAAATTCTTATTGAAACGTTTGGATCCTTCCTTCCTTGCTTCCTTCCTTCTAGGCTGAATGTGAACTTGTATAGAATGGTTCTGTGGAAGGGCGTCTGGGCAACTCAGTCGGTTAAGCATCTGGCTCTTGGTTTTGGCTCAGGTCGTGATCTCAGGGTCCTGGCATCGAGCCCCGCTCCGGGCTCTCCGCTCAACAGGGAGTCTGCTTCTCCCTCTTGCTCTGCCCTTCCCCCCAGTCATGCTTTCTCTCTCTCTCTCAAATAAATAAAATTAAAAAAAAAAAAAGCTGTTCTGTGGAAATGCCCCCTTTAACCCTGACCCCTTGCATGGAGTCCTGCACGTAACTATCCTCCCTGCATGGCCAGCCCCTTAAGGAGAGCAAAACCACACATTATACATGCTTTAAATAATATGGTGTGTAAGAGGATCTATTGGAAAATGTGAGCATTCTAAGCACACTTTAGAAGTGACAGCTTTTAAAAGCTGTGTTCTTCTGATAGATTTTTTAGAACAAAGTCTGTATGAAATGTGATTTATGTTGTCCATGTTTTAGGAAATTGTTCTTAAATTGAATTTATGTTATTTATAGTACACATTATTCCTCAAGGGGTTTGAAGAGGCTTATTTGAAATAATACATGAAAGAATAGGAAAAAACTGAAGTCAAGAATAGGACAGAGGAAGCAGCACAGTATTCCTGCTCCAGTTTTGGCCTTAGGATGCCATGTGACCAGAGTTTGAAGGAAACATAGTCATTGTAGATTATTCTTTTTGTCTGTGGGAGAAAGCTTAACAGTTCTTCAGAAGAAAAGTGTCTTCTGGTACTCTTGTTCCAAAACAACATTCATAGTCTGCTTGGTTAGTTGGATATTTTTTAAAGGAGACTTTCTGGAGGCAATAGCAGAGGAGTTCAGATCTTGGACTTCATATCCTATCTCTGCCTCCCACTAGCTGTGTGACCTCAGGCAAATTGGTTTAACTTCTCTGGGCCTTATTTTCCTCATCTGTAATACGGGGTGAGTGATACTTGCCTCATAGAAGTTAGTTGTGTATTAAATGAATGTATGCATTTAAAGGGCCATGAAGTGTCAATGTAGGAAGCATTTTATAGGTGTCATAGTAGAATATTAATATATGTCAGGATCTTCCTATTTCTACTGAGAGCATGGATCCAGGTTCATTCGACTGTTTGGGTTTAATTCCTGACCGTGATTGGCTCTGGGTTCAGGGCAAATCATGTAACAATTCCTTCACCTCAATAAAAATGTACTTAACAATCATCTCATTCAAAGGATTCTTGTCAAGATTAAATAAAAGTTCACCCACAGTATTTTACCCAGAGCTTGGCCGTTGTAAGTGTTCAACAGATACTGCATGCTGCCAGGGTTCTGATAAACTGATTGTTAATATCTAATGTTACTTATGTAGACATTTTGTCTTGGTAGATTGTTGAAACAGATATTTAAGTGATAAGATCTTAGTTTGCGATTATTTTGCAGGTATGAGGGACGGAAATGGATTTTGGTTACATGTGAAGTCCTGTTTCGTGGCAGTTGTACATTTTATTTCCTTATTGAATTCCTTGGCCATTTGAGGTTCATGTTTTAATCCCCACACAGAGATGGACGGTGTGTTTGTACAGAACTTGTAACATGTCAGGAGTGTTCTGGTTCCTCAGATTTGGTTCCTGCCTTGTTTTCACCTCCATAGGTAGCTCACTGGGAGCTGGGACCATGTGGTGGGGAGTCCGCGTTTTATGTGATGCTCAGTGGCCACCTGTTGCCTGGTTACACAGATGCCCTCCCCTCCATCCTGGCTGCCACAGGCCCTCCTGGGGGACTTGTGCCAAATGGAGAACACGAAGCAGGGGCTGAACAAGGATGGTGTTCCCAGCAACGACTTAGACTCATGGAGCATTTGGGCAGTGCTGGCTACCCACTCCTAAGGGCCCCGAGCCCACCCAGCAGGAGGGCTTTGTTCAAGGCTGGGGGTGCTGGAGGCTTCTCAGGGGTTCATCTCCCAATGCAGTGGTATTTTTCAGTAAAAGTAATCTTTCTCGTGTTTCGTTTTACTCTTTACCTTGTTGAGGATTACATCAAATAACTGCCTGGCCTCTGTGGAGATGAAGAATTTATAGCTATTGGGAAGTTGTTCTTCTTTTGAACAGAAGCCCTCCCTTCCCCCTCAATGATGGAAGCAAGTGCCTGACAAAGCAAGACCGGGAGATTTGGCTTTTATAAATCTTCCCTCCATTCCTGGAAGATGGAGCAGGGGGCGTTGCCTAGCTTTTGTTTGGGGCTTAGTGCTGCTTTCATTCAGGCCGTGGACTTTGGGGGCCAGGCTTTCGGCCAGCCCAGACTCAGAAGACAGCAAAGCCAAACACAGCAGGGGTGGGGGGCAGCCTCCCCCTGAACAACTTAACCCGTCTGTTGTTGGAGATCAAGGGAGAGGGGCTGCCATTCCCAAAAAGTTTTTTTAAAATCATAAAATTCCTAATTGCAGTTTACCTTTTAGATAAAATAGCTGAGGATTTTCCAGCATTGCGTGTGCACTCTTTACTTTTGTTCTTCTCCCTTACTGTTGAGTGGGATTTGTCCAGCGAGCCTCTAGTTGAGGTTCAAACATCGCTGCCTTTGGCACATCTAATGGTTTCCATCTTGGTTGCAGCTAGAATTGCATTTATGAGAATCCTGCTCATTACTAATGTTGGCAGTTTCCTCTTTTTAATCTTCCACTCATTTATATAAAAGGTGGAAACGCTAGTATATTAGGAAATAAAGTGCACCAATAAACATAAGTGTGCAAGCATAGCAGAGCCAGTTTGTCCGTGTCACGCTCTCAGCCATCTTGGCAGGACAACCCCTCCACAGGTGTAGACTCTGCTAATGTGCCCGTCTCTGGCCTAGGAGGGCGGTGTGGGTACTCTGTGTGATGAATGTATGAAAAGGTCGCTTTCTGGAAGTAGGAACCACCTCTGTGTGCACTGACCTGTCACCCTTCTCTCAAAGTCTCTAAATTAGGAGCAGAAGCATCTGAGGCAGGGGGGAAGGGGGATAATTATCCATTGTTCAAACCCTCGAGCCTGCACCTGTGTATTTAAGGGACAGATCTGCCATAAAATGTTATAAACAGCCCTGTTTACAGAATGACTGAGTTCTGGCAAGTTGACAGTGGAGTTTTTGTAGGTCAGACCTTTGCCCAGAGAACTTTAATGTGTCAAAGATTCCTGCAAATGATCAGTTTACAAAGAACCATATCTGATGTCTTCAATAAATTCATATTATTGAGAGTAAATTGGGTTTTCTTAACATGAACCTCTGCCGTGACAGATCTCATGCTCTGAAGACAGGATGGTATTGCTGAGGTACAATTATTCAGGATCGTCAGAGGATATATGCTTTCGTGGGAACTTAATTAGAAAAA